>NW_028270149.1:66228057-66530890 GCF_037043375.1 Chiloscyllium plagiosum
AGTCAGGAACCCGAGTGTTACAGCGAGTGAGGAACTCGAGTGTTCCAGTGAGTGAAGAACCCGAATGTTACAGCGAGTGAAGAACCCGAGTGTTACAGCAAGTCAGGAACCCGAGTGTTACAGCGATTGAGGAACCCGAGTGTTACAGCGAGTGAGGAAATCGAGTGTTACAGTGAGTGAGGAAATCGAGTGTTACAGTGAGTGAGGAATCCGATTGTTACAGCGAGTGAGGAATCCGAGTGTTACAGCGAGTGATGTACCCGAGTGTTACAGTGAGTGAGGAAATCGAGTGTTACAGTGAGTGAGGAAATCGAGTGTTACAGTGAGTGAGGAATCCGAGTGTTACAGCGAGTGAAGAATCCGAGTGTTACAGCGAGTGATGTACCCGAGTGTTACAGCGAGTGAGGAAATCGAGTGTTACAGTGAGTGAGGAAATCGAGTGTTACAGTGAGTGAGGAATCCGATTGTTACAGCGAGTGAAGAATCCGAGTGTTACAGCGAGTGATGTACCCGAGTGTTACAGTGAGTGAGGAACCCGAGTGTTACAGCGAGTGAGGAAATCGAGTGTTACAGTGAGTGAGGAACCCGAGTATTACAGCGAGTGAGGAACCCGAGTATTACAGTGACTGATGAACCCGAGTGTTGCAGCGAGTGAGGAAATCGAGTGTTACAGTGAGTGAGGAAATCGACTGTTACAGTGAGTGAGGAATCCGAGTGTTACAGCGAGTGAAGAATCCGAGTGTTACAGCTAGTGATGTACCCGAGTGTTACAGTGAGTGAGGAACCCGTGTGTTACAGCGAGTGAGGAAATCGAGTGTTATAGTGAGTGAGGAAACCGACAGTTACAGCGAGTGAGGAACCAGAGTGTTACAGTGAGTGAGGAACTCGAATGTTGCAACGAATGAGGAACCCGAGTGTCAGAGCGAGTCAGGAACCCGAGTGTTACAGCGAGTGAGGAAATCGAGTGTTACAGTGAGTGAGGAACTCGAGTATTAAAGCGAGTGAGGAACCCGAGTATTACAGTGACTGATGAACCCGAGTGTTGCAGCGAGTGAGGAAATCGAGTGTTACAGTGAGTGAGGAAATCGACTGTTACAGTGAATGAGGAATCCGAGTGTTACAGCGAGTGAGGAAATCGAGTGTTATAGTGAGTGAGGAAACCGACAGTTACAGCGAGTGAGGAACCAGAGTGTTACAGTGAGTGAGGAACTCGAATGTTGCAACAAATGAGGAACCCGAGTGTCAGAGCGAGTCAGGAACCCGAGTGTTACAGCGAGTGAGGAACTCGAGTGTTACAGTGAGTGAAGAACCCGAGTGTTACAGCGAGTGAACAACCCGAGTGTTACAGCGAGTCAGGAACCCGAGTGTTACAGCGATTGAGGAACCCGAGTGTTACAGCGAGTGAGGAAATCGAGTGTTACAGTGAGTGAGGAAATCGAGTGTTACAGTGAGTGAGGAATCCGATTGTTACAGCGAGTGAAGAATCCGAGTGTTACAGCGAGTGATGTACCCAAGTGTTACAGTGAGTGAGGAACCCGAGTGTTACAGCGAGTGAGGAAATCGAGTGTTACAGTGAGTGAGGAACCCGAGTATTACAGCAAGTGAGGAACCCGAGTATTACAGTGACTGATGAACCCGAGTGTTACAGCGCGTGAGGAAATCGAGTGTTACAGTGAGTGAGGAATCCGAGTGTTAAGGCGAGTGAAGAATCCGAGTGTTACAGCTAGTGATGTACCCGAGTGTTACAGTGAGTGAGGAACCCGTGTGTTACAGCGAGTGAGGAAATCGAGTGTTATAGTGAGTGAGGAAACCGACAATTACAGCGAGTGAGGAACCAGAGTGTTACAGTGAGTGAGGAACTCGAATGTTGCAACGAATGAGGAACCCGAGTGTCAGAGCGAGTCAGGAACCCGAGTGTTACAGCGAGTGAGGAACTCGAGTGTTACAGTGAGTGAAGAACCCGAGTGTTACAGCGAGTGAAGAACCCGAGTGTTACAGCGAGTCAGGAACCCGAGTGTTACAGCGATTGAGGAACCCGAGTGTTACAGCGAGTGAAGAACCCGAGTGTTACAGCGAGTGAGGAACCCGAGTGTTACAGCGAGTGCAGAACCCGAGTGTTACAGCGAGTGATGAACCCGAGTGTTACAGCGAGTTTGGAACCCGTGTGTTACAGCGAGTGATGAACCTGAGTGTAACAGTGAGTGAGGAAACTGAGTATTGCAGCGAGTGATGAACCCGAGTGTTACAGCAAGTGAGGAAACCAAATGTTACAGCGAGTGAGGAAACCGAGTATTACAGCGAGTGAGGAACGCGAGTGTTACCGCGAGTGAGGAAACCGAGTGTTACAGCGAGTGAGGAAATCGAGTGTTACAGCGAGTGAAGCAATCGAGTGTTACAGCGAGTGAGGAACCCGAGTGTGACAGCGCGTGAAGAACCCGAGTGTTACAGTGAGTGAGGAACCCGCGTGTTACAGCGAGTGATGAACCCGAGTGTTACAGCAAGTGAGGAAATCGAATGTTACAGCGAGTGAGGAAACCGAGTATTACAGCGAGTGAGGAACGCGAGTGTTACCGCGAGTGAGGAAACCGAGTGTTACAGCGAGTGAGGAACCCGAGTGTGACAGCGAGTGAAGAACCCGAGTGTTACAGCGAGTGATGAACCCGAGTGTTACAGCGAGTTTGGAACCCGCGTGTTACAGCGAGTGAGGAATCTGAGTGTTACAGTGAGTGAGGAAACTGAGTATTGCAGCGAGTGAGGAACCCGCGTGTTACAGCGAGTGAGGATCCCGAGTGTTGCAGCGAGTGAGGAAATCGAGTGTTACAGCGAGTGAAGCAATCGAGTGTTACAGCGAGTGATGAACCCGAGTGTAACAGTGAGTGAGGAACCCGAGTGTTACAATGAGTGAAGGACCCGAGTGTTACAGCGAGTGAAGAACCCGAGTTTTACAGTGAGTGAGGAAACCGAGTGTTACAGCGAGTGAGGATCCCGAGTGTTACAGCGAGTGAGGAACCCGAGTGTTACAGCGAGTGAGGAAATCGAGTGTTACAGCGAGTCAGGAACCCGAGTGTTGCAGCGAGTGAGGAACCCGACAGTTACAGCGAGTGATGTACCCGAGTGTTACAGTGAGTGAAGAACCCCAGTGTTACAGCGAGTGAGGAACCCGAGTGTTACAGCGAGTCAGGAACCCGAGTGTTACAGCGATTGAGGAACCCGAGTGTTACAGCAAGTGAAGAATCCGAGTGTTACAGCGAGTGGGCAACCCGAGTATTACAGTGAGTGCAGAACCCGAGTGTTACAGCGAGTGAGGAACCTGAGTGTTACAGCGAGTGAGGAACCCGAGTGTTACAGCGAGTGAAAAATCCGAGTGTTACAGCGAGTGAGGAACACGTGTGTTACAGCGAGTGATGAACCCGAGTGTTACAGCGAGTGAGGAAATCGAGTGTTGCAGTGAGTGAGGAACCAGAGTGTTACAGTGAGTGAGGAACCCGAGTTTTACAGTGAGTGAGGAACCTGAGTATTACTTTGAGTGAGGAACCTGAGTGTTACAGCGAGTGAGGAACCCGAGTGTTACAGCGAGTGAAAAATCCGAGTGTTACAGCGAGTGAGGAACCCGTGTGTTACAGTGAGTGAGGAAATCGAGTGTTACAGTGAGTGAGGAAATTGAGTGTTCCAGTGAGTGAGGAACCCGAGTATTACAGCGAGGGAGGAACCCGAGTGTTACAGTGAGTGAGGAATACGAGTGTTACAGCGAGTGAGGAAATTGAGTGTTACAGTGAGTGAGGAACCCGAGTTTTACAGTGAGTGAGGAAATTGAGTGTTACAGTGAGTGAGGAAATCGAATGTTACAGTGAATGAGGAACCCGAGTATTACAGTGAGTGAAGAACCCGAGTGTTAAAGCGAGTGAGGAAATCGAGTGTTACAGTGAGTGAGGAAATCGAGTGTTACAGTGAGTGAGGAATCCGAGTGTTACAGCGAGTGAAGAATCCGAGTGTTACAGCGAGTGATGTACCCGAGTGTTACAGCGAGTGAGGAAATCGAGTGTTACAGTGAGTGAGGAAATCGAGTGTTACAGTGAGTGAGGAATCCGATTGTTACAGCGAGTGAAGAATCCGAGTGTTACAGCGAGTGATGTACCCGAGTGTTACAGTGAGTGAGGAACCCGAGTGTTACAGCGAGTGAGGAAATCGAGTGTTACAGTGAGTGAGGAACCCGAGTATTACAGCGAGTGAGGAACCCGAGTATTACAGTGACTGATGAACCCGAGTGTTGCAGCGAGTGAGGAAATCGAGTGTTACAGTGAGTAAGGAAATCGACTGTTACAGTGAGTGAGGAATCCGAGTGTTACAGCGAGTGAAGAATCCGAGTGTTACAGCTAGTGATGTACCCGAGTGTTACAGTGAGTGAGGAACCCGTGTGTTACAGCGAGTGAGGAAATCGAGTGTTATAGTGAGTGAGGAAACCGACAGTTACAGCGAGTGAGGAACCAGAGTGTTACAGTGAGTGAGGAACTCGAATGTTGCAACGAATGAGGAACCCGAGTGTCAGAGCGAGTCAGGAACCCGAGTGTTACAGCGAGTGAGGAACTCGAGTGTTACAGTGAGTGAAGAACCCGAATGTTACAGCGAGTGAAGAACCGGAGTGTTACAGCGAGTCAGGAACGCGAGTGTTACAGCGATTGAGGAACCCGAGTGTTACAGCGAGTGAGGAAATCGAGTGTTACAGTGAGTGAGGAAATCGAGTGTTACAGTGAGTGAGGAATCCGATTGTTACAGCGAGTGAGGAATCCGAGTGTTACAGCGAGTGATGTACCCGAGTGTTACAGTGAGTGAGGAACCCGAGTGTTACAGCGAGTGAGGAAATCGAGTGTTACAGTGAGTGAGGAACCCGAGTATTCCAGCGAGTGAGGAACCCGAGTATTACAGTGACTGATGAACCCGAGTGTTAAGGCGAGTGAGGTAATCGAGTGTTACAGTGAGTGAGGAAATCGACTGTTACAGTGAGTGAGGAATCCGAGTGTTACAGCGAGTGAAGAATCCGAGTGTTACAGCTAGTGATGTACCCGAGTGTTACAGTGAGTGAGGAACCAGTGTGTTACAGCGAGTGAGGAAATCGAGTGATATAGTGGGTGAGGAAACCGACAGTTACAGCGAGTGAGGAACCAGAGTGTTACAGTGAGTGAGGAACTCGAATGTTGCAACGAATGAGGAACCCGAGTGTCAGAGCGAGTCAGGAACCAGAGTGTTACAGTGAGTGAGGAACCCGACTGTTACAGCGAGTGAAGAACCCGAGTGTTACCGCGAGTGAGGAACCCGAGTGTTACAGCGAGTTTGGAACCCGAGTGTTACAGCGAGTGAAGAACCCGAGTGTTACAGCGAGTGATGAACCCGAGTGTTACAGCGAGTTTGGAACCCGTGTGTTACAGCGAGTGATGAACCTGAGTGTAACAGTGAGTGAGGAAACTGAGTATTGCAGCGAGTGATGAACCCGAGTGTTACAGCAAGTGAGGAAATCGAATGTTACAGCGAGTGAGGAAACCGAGTATTACAGCGAGTGAGGAACCCGAGTATTACAGTGACTGATGAACCCGAGTGTTACAGCGAGTGAGGTAATCGAGTGTTACAGTGAGTGAGGAAATCGACTGTTACAGTGAGTGAGGAATCCGAGTGTTACAGCGAGTGAAGAATCCGAGTGTTACAGCTAGTGATGTACCCGAGTGTTACAGTGAGTGAGGAACCCATGTGTTACAGCGAGTGAGGAAATCGAGTGATATAGTGGGTGAGGAAACCGACAGTTACAGCGAGTGAGGAACCAGAGTGTTACAGTGAGTGAGGAACTCGAATGTTGCAACGAATGAGGAACCCGAGTGTCAGAGCGAGTCAGGAACCAGAGTGTTACAGTGAGAGAGGAACCCGAGTGTTACAGCGAGTGAAGAACCCGAGTGTTACAGCGAGTGAGGAAACCGAGTGTTACAGCGAGTGCAGAACCTGAGTGTTACAGCGAGTGATGAACCCGAGTGTTACAGCGAGTTTGGAACCCGTGTGTTACAGCGAGTGATGAACCTGAGTGTAACAGTGAGTGAGGAAACTGAGTATTGCAGCGAGTGATGAACCCGAGTGTTACAGCAAGTGAGGAAATCGAATGTTACAGCGAGTGAGGAAACCGAGTATTACAGCGAGTGAGGAACGCGAGTGTTACCGCGAGTGAGGAAACCGAGTGTTACAGCGAGTGAGGAAATCGAGTGTTACAGCGAGTGAAGCAATCGAGTGTTACAGCGAGTGAGGAACCCGAGTGTGACAGCGAGTGAAGAACCCGAGTGTTACAGTGAGTGAGGAACCCGCATGTTACAGCGAGTGATGAACCCGAGTGTTACAGCAAGTGAGGAAATCGAATGTTACAGCGAGTGAGGAAACCGAGTATTACAGCGAGTGAGGAACGCTAGTGTTACCGCGAGTGAGGAAACCGAGTGTTACAGCGAGTGAGGAAATCGAGTGTTACAGCGAGTGAAGCAATCGAGTGTTACAGCGAGTGAGGAACCCGAGTGTTACAGCGAGTGAAGAACCCGAGTGTTACAGCGAGTGATGAACCCGAGTGTTACAGCGAGTTTGGAACCCATGTGTTACAGCGAGTGAGGAACCTGAGTGTTATAGTGAGTGAGGAAACTGAGTATTGCAGCGAGTGAGGAACCCGCGTGTTACAGCGAGTGAGGATCCCGAGTGTTGCAGCGAGTGAGGAAATCGAGTGTTACAGCGAGTGAAGCAATCGAATGTTACAGCGAGTGATGAACCCGTGTGTAACAGTGAGTGAGGAACCCGAGTGTTACAGTGAGTGAGGAACCCGAGTGTTACAGCGAGTGATGAACCCGAGTGTTACAGCGAGTGAGGAAATCGAATGTTACAGCGAGTGAGGAAACCGAGTGTTACAGCGAGTGAGGAACCCGAGTGTTACCGCGAGTGAGGAAACCGAGTGTTACAACGAGTGATGAACCCGAGTGTAACAGTGAGTGAGGAACCCTAGTGTTACAGCGAGTGAGGAAACCGAGTATTGCAGCGAGTCAGGAACCCGCGTGTTACAGCGAGTGAGGATCCCGAGTGTTACAGCGAGTGAGGAACCCGAGTATTACCGCGAGTGAGGAAACCGAGTGTCACAGCGAGTGAGGAAATCGAGTGTTACAGCGAGTGAAGCAATCGAGTGTTACTGCGAGTGAGGAATCCGAGTGTGACAGCGAGTGAAGAACCCGAGTGTTACAGCGAGTGATGAACCCGAGTGTTACAGCGAGTGAGGAACCCGGGTGTAACAGCGAGTGAGGAACCCGAGAGTTACAGCGAGTGAGGAACCCAAGTGTAACAGTGAGAGAAGAACCCGAGTGTTACAGCGAGTGAGGAACCCGAGTGGAACAGCGAGTGAGGAACCCGGGTGTTACAGCGAGTAAAGAACCCGAGTGTTACAGTGAGTGAGGAATCCGAGTGTTACAGCGTGTGAGGAACCCGAGTGTTACAGCGAGTGAGGAAATCGAGTGTTACAGCGAGTCAGGAACCCGAGTGTTACAGCGAGTGAGGAACCCGACTGTTACAGCGAGTGATGTACCCGAGTGTTACAGTGAGTGAAGAACCCGAGTGTTACAGCGAGTGAGGAACCCGAGTGTTACAGCGAGTGAAGAACCCGAGTGTTACAGTGAGTGAGGAACTCGAATGTTGCAATGAATGAGGAACCCGAGTGTAACAGCGAGTCAGAATCCCGAGTGTTACAGCGATTGAGGAATCCCGAGTATTGCAGCGAGTGAAGAACCCGAGTGTTACAGCGAGTGAGGAACCCGAGTGTTGCAGCGAGTGAAGAACCCGAGTGTTACAGCGAGTGCAGAACCCGAGTGTTACAGTGAGTGAGGAACCCGAGTGTTACAGCGAGTGAGGAACCCGAGTGTTACAGCTAGTCAGGAACCCGAATGTTACAGCGATTGAGGAACCCAAGTGTTACAGCGACTGAGGAACTAAAGTGTTACAGCGAGTGAGGAACCCGGGTATTACAGCAAGTGATGATCCTGATGAACCTGACAGTTATAGTGAGAGAGGAACACCTCGATACTGGGGAGACTGGACACCTTCTCACAGAGCACCATCGGGAACATCTCAGCGATTCCCGCACCAGTTAACCCTTACACCCCGGAGCTGAACTCGAATGTTGCAACGAATGAGGAACCCGAGTGTCAGAGCGAGTCAGGAACCCGAGTGTTACAGCGAGTGAGGAACTCGAGTGTTACAGTGAGTGAAGAACCCGAGTGTTACAGCGAGTGAAGAACCCGAGTGTTACAGCGAGTCAGGAACCCGAGTGTTACAGCGATTGAGGAACCCGAGTGTTACAGCGAGTGAGGAAATCGAGTGTTACAGTGAGTGAGGAAATCGAGTGTTACAGTGAGTGAGGAATCCGATTGTTACAGCGAGTGAAGAATCCGAGTGTTACAGCGAGTGATGTACCCGAGTGTTACAGTGAGTGAGGAACCCGAGTGTTAGAGCGAGTGAGGAAATCGAGTGTTACAGTGAGTGAGGAAACCGAGTATTACAGCGAGTGAGGAACCAGAGTATTACAGTGACTGATGAACCCGAGTGTTACAGCGAGTGAGGAAATCGAGTGTTACAGTGAGTGAGGAAATCGAGTGTTACAGTGAGTGAGGAATACGATTTTTACAGCGAGTGAAGAATCCGAGTGTTACAGCGAGTGATGTACCCGAGTGTTACAGTGAGTGAGGAACCCGAGTGTTACAGCGAGTGAGGAAATCGAGTGTTACAGTGAGTGAGGAACCCGAGTATTACAGCGAGTGAGGAACCCGAGTATTACAGTGACTGATGAACCCGAGTGTTACAGCGAGTGAGGAAATCGAGTGTTACAGTGAGTGAGGAAATCGACTGTTACAGTGAGTGAGGAATCCGAGTGTTACAGCAAGTGAAGAATCCGAGTGTTACAGCTAGTGATGTACCCGAGTGTTACAGTGAGTGAGGAACTCGTGTGTTACAGCGAGTGAGGAAATCGAGTGTTATAGTGAGTGAGGAAACCGAAAGTTACAGCGAGTGAGGAACCAGAGTGTTACAGTGAGTGAGGAACTCGAATGTTGCAACGAATGAGGAACCCGAGTGTCAGAGCGAGTCAGGAACCCGTGTGTTACAGCGAGTGAGGAACTCGAGTGTTACAGTGAGTGAAGAACCCGAGTGTTACAGCGAGTGAAGAACCCGAGTGTTACAGCGAGTCAGGAACCCGAGTGTTACAGCGATTGAGGAACCCGAGTGTTACAGCGAGTGGAGAACCCGAGTGTTACAGCGAGTGAGGAACCCGAGTGTTACAGCGAGTGCAGACCCCGAGTGTTACAGCGAGTGATGAACCCGAGTGTTACAGCGAGTTTGGAACCCGTGTGTTACAGCGAGTGATGAACCTGAGTGTAACAGTGAGTGAGGAAACTGAGTATTGCAGCGAGTGATGAACCCGAGTGTTACAGCAAGTGAGGAAATCGAATGTTACAGCGAGTGAGGAAACCGAGTATTACAGCGAGTGAGGAACGCGAGTGTTACCGCGAGTGAGGAAACCGAGTGTTACAGCGAGTGAGGAAATCGAGTGTTTCAGCGAGTGAAGCAATCGAGTGGAACAGCGAGTGAGGAACCCGAGTGTGACAGCGAGTGAAGAACCTGAGTGTTACAGTGAGTGAGGAACCCGCGTGTTACAGCGAGTGATGAACCCGAGTGTTTCAGCAAGTGAGGAAATCGAATGTTACAGCGAGTGAGGAAACCGAGTATTACAGCGAGTGAGGATCCCGAGTGTTGCAGCGAGTGAGGAAATCGAGTGTTACAGCGAGTGAAGCAATCGAGTGTTACAGCGAGTGAGGAACCCGAGTGTGACAGCGAGTGAAGAACCCGAGTGTTTCAGCGAGTGATGAACCCGAGTGTTACAGCGAGTTTGGAACCCGTGTGTTACAGCGAGTGAGGAACCTGAGTGTTACAGTGAGTGAGGAAACTGAGTATTGCAGCGAGTGAGGAACCCGCGTGTTACAGCGAGTGAGGATCCCGAGTGTTGCAGCGAGTGAGGAAATCGAGTGTTACAGCGAGTGATGAACCCGAGTGTAACAGTGAGTGAGGAACCCGAGTGTTACAGTGAGTGAAGGACCCGAGTGTTACAGCGAGTGAAGAACCCGAGTGTTACAGTGAGTGAGGAAACCGAGTATTGCAGCGAGTCAGGAACCCGCGTGTTACAGCGAGTGAGGATCCCGAGTGTTACAGCGAGTGAGGAACCCGAGTGTTACAGCGAGTGAGGAAATCGAGTGTTACAGCGAGTCAGGAACCCGAGTGTTGCAGCGAGTGAGGAACCCGACTGTTACAGCGAGTGATGTACCCGAGTGTTACAGTGAGTGAAGAACCCGAGTGTTACAGCGAGTGAGGAAACCGAGTGTTACAGCGAGTCAGGAACCCGAGTGTTACAGCGATTGCGGATCCCGAGTGTTACAGCGAGTGAAGAATCCGAGTGTTACAGTGAATGGGGAACCCGAGTGTTACAGTGTGTGCAGAACCCGAGTGTTACAGCGAGTGAGGAACCTGAGTGTTACAGCGAGTGAGGAACCCGAGTGTTACAGCGAGTGAAAAATCCGAGTGTTACAGCGAGTGAGGAACCCGTGTGTTACAGCGAGTGATGAACCCGAGTGTTACAGCGAGTGAGGAAATCGAGTGTTGCAGTGAGTGAGGAACCAGAGTGTTACAGTGAGTGAGGAACCCGAGTTTTACAGTGAGTGAGGAACCTGAGTGTTACAGCGAGTGAGGAACCCGAGTGTTACAGCGAGTGATGTACCCGAGTGTTACAGTGAGTGAGGAAATCGAGTGTTACAGTGAGTGAGGAATTTGAGTGTTCCAGTGAGTGAGGAACCCGAGTATTACAGCGAGGGAGGAACCCGAGTGTTACAGTTAGTGAGGAATACGAGTGTTACAGCGAGTGAGGAAATCGAGTGTTACAGTGAGTGAGGTACCCGAGTGTTACAGCGAGTGAGGAAATTGAGTGTTACAGTGAGTGAGGAAATCGAATGTTACAGTGAGTGAGGAACCCGAGTATTACAGTGAGTGAAGAACCCGAGTGTTACAGCGAGTGAGGAAATCGAGTGTTACAGTGAGTGAGGAATCCGAGTGTTACAGCGAGTGAAGAATCCGAGTGTTACAGCGAGTGATGTACCCGAGTGTTACAGCGAGTGAGGAAATCGAGTGTTACAGTGAGTGAGGAATCCGATTGTTACAGCGGGTGAAGAATCCGAGTGTTACAGCGAGTGATGTACCCGAGTGTTACAGTGAGTGAGGAACCCGAGTGTTACAGCGAGTGAGGAAATCGAGTGTTACAGTGAGTGAGGAACCCGAGTATTACAGCGAGTGAGGAACCCGAGTATTACAGTGACTGATGAACCCGAGTGTTGCAGCGAGTGAGGAAATCGAGTGTTACAGTGAGCGAGGAAATCGACTGTTGCAGTGAGTGAGGAATCCGAGTGTTACAGCGAGTGAAGAATCCGAGTGTTACAGCTAGTGATGTACCCGAGTGTAACAGTGAGTGAGGAACCCGTGTGTTACAGCGAGTGAGGAAATCGAGTGTTATAGTGAGTGTGGAAACCGACAGTTACAGCGAGTGAGGAACCAGAGTGTTACAGTGAGTGAGGAACTCGAATGTTGCAACGAATGAGGAACCCGAGTGTCAGAGCGAGTCAGGAACCCGAGTGTTACAGCGAGTGAGGAACTCGAGTGTTACAGTGAGTGAACAACCCGAGTGTTACAGCGAGTGAAGAACCCGAGTGTTACAGCGATTGAGGAACCCGAGTGTTACAGCGAGTGAGGAAATTGAGTGTTACAGTGAGTGAGGAAATCGAGTGTTACAGTGAGTGAGGAATCCGACTGTTACAGCGAGTGAAGAATCCGAGTGTTACAGCGAGTGATGTACCCGAGTGTTACAGTGAGTGAGGAACCCGAGTGTTACAGCGAGTGAGGAAATCGAGTGTTACAGTGAGTGACGAACCCGAGTATTACAGCGAGTGAGGAACCCGAGTATTACAGTGACTGATGAACCCGAGTGTTACAGCGAGTGAGGAAATCGAGTGTTACAGTGAGTGAGGAAATCGACTGTTACAGTGAGTGAGGAATCCGAGTGTTACAGCGAGTGAAGAATCCGAGTGTTACAGCTAGTGATGTACCCGAGTGTTACAGTGAGTGAGGAACCCGTGTGTTACAGCGAGTGAGGAAATCGAGTGTTATAGTGAGTGAGGAAACCGACAGTTACAGCGAGTGAGGAACCAGAGTGTTACAGTGAGTGAGGAACTCGAATGTTGCAACGAATGAGGAACCCGAGTGTCAGAGCGAGTCAGGAACCAGAGTGTTACAGCGAGTGAGGAACCCGAGTGTTACAGCGAGTGAAGAACCCGAGTGTTACAGCGAGTGAGGAAACCGAGTGTTACAGCGAGTGCAGAACCCGAGTGTTACAGCGAGTGATGAACCCGAGTGTTACAGCGAGTTTGGAACCCGTGTGTTACAGCGAGTGATGAACCTGAGTGTAACAGTGAGTGAGGAAACTGAGTATTGCAGCGAGTGAGGAACGCGAGTGTTACCGCGAGGGAGGAAACCGAGTGTAAGAGCGAGTGAGGAAATCGAGTGTTACAGCGAGTGAAGCAATCGAGTGTTACAGCGAGTGAAGAACCCGAGTGTTACAGTGAGTGAGGAACCCGCGTGTTACAGCGAGTGATGAACCCGAGTGTTACAGCAAGTGAGGAAATCGAATGTTACAGCGAGTGAGGAAACCGAGTATTACAGCGAGTGAGGAACGCGAGTGTTACCGCGAGTGAGGAAACCGAGTGTTACAGCGAGTGAAGCAATCGAGTGTTACAGCGAGTGAGGAACCCGAGTGTGACAGCGAGTGAAGAACCCGAGTGTTTCAGCGAGTGATGAACCCGAGTGTTACAGCGAGTTTGGAACCCGTGTGTTACAGCGAGTGAGGAACCTGAGTGTTACAGTGAGTGAGGAAACTGAGTATTGCAGCGAGTGAGGAACCCGCGTGTTACAGCGAGTGAGGATCCCGAGTGTTGCAGCGAGTGAGGAAATCGAGTGTTACAGCGAGTGATGAACCCGAGTGTAACAGTGAGTGAGGAACCCGAGTGTTACAGTGAGTGAAGGACCCGAGTGTTACAGCGAGTGAAGAACCCGAGTGTTACAGTGAGTGAGGAAACCGAGTATTGCAGCGAGTCAGGAACCCGCGTGTTACAGCGAGTGAGGATCCCGAGTGTTACAGCGAGTGAGGAACCCGAGTGTTACAGCGAGTGAGGAAATCGAGTGTTACAGCGAGTCAGGAACCCGAGTGTTGCAGCGAGTGAGGAACCCGACTGTTACAGCGAGTGATGTACCCGAGTGTTACAGTGAGTGAAGAACCCGAGTGTTACAGCGAGTGAGGAAACCGAGTGTTACAGCGAGTCAGGAACCCGAGTGTTACAGCGATTGCGGATCCCGAGTGTTACAGCGAGTGAAGAATCCGAGTGTTACAGTGAATGGGGAACCCGAGTGTTACAGTGTGTGCAGAACCCGAGTGTTACAGCGAGTGAGGAACCTGAGTGTTACAGCGAGTGAGGAACCCGAGTGTTACAGCGAGTGAAAAATCCGAGTGTTACAGCGAGTGAGGAACCCGTGTGTTACAGCGAGTGATGAACCCGAGTGTTACAGCGAGTGAGGAAATCGAGTGTTGCAGTGAGTGAGGAACCAGAGTGTTACAGTGAGTGAGGAACCCGAGTTTTACAGTGAGTGAGGAACCTGAGTGTTACAGCGAGTGAGGAACCCGAGTGTTACAGCGAGTGATGTACCCGAGTGTTACAGTGAGTGAGGAAATCGAGTGTTACAGTGAGTGAGGAATTTGAGTGTTCCAGTGAGTGAGGAACCCGAGTATTACAGCGAGGGAGGAACCCGAGTGTTACAGTTAGTGAGGAATACGAGTGTTACAGCGAGTGAGGAAATCGAGTGTTACAGTGAGTGAGGTACCCGAGTGTTACAGCGAGTGAGGAAATTGAGTGTTACAGTGAGTGAGGAAATCGAATGTTACAGTGAGTGAGGAACCCGAGTATTACAGTGAGTGAAGAACCCGAGTGTTACAGCGAGTGAGGAAATCGAGTGTTACAGTGAGTGAGGAATCCGAGTGTTACAGCGAGTGAAGAATCCGAGTGTTACAGCGAGTGATGTACCCGAGTGTTACAGCGAGTGAGGAAATCGAGTGTTACAGTGAGTGAGGAATCCGATTGTTACAGCGGGTGAAGAATCCGAGTGTTACAGCGAGTGATGTACCCGAGTGTTACAGTGAGTGAGGAACCCGAGTGTTACAGCGAGTGAGGAAATCGAGTGTTACAGTGAGTGAGGAACCCGAGTATTACAGCGAGTGAGGAACCCGAGTATTACAGTGACTGATGAACCCGAGTGTTGCAGCGAGTGAGGAAATCGAGTGTTACAGTGAGCGAGGAAATCGACTGTTGCAGTGAGTGAGGAATCCGAGTGTTACAGCGAGTGAAGAATCCGAGTGTTACAGCTAGTGATGTACCCGAGTGTAACAGTGAGTGAGGAACCCGTGTGTTACAGCGAGTGAGGAAATCGAGTGTTATAGTGAGTGTGGAAACCGACAGTTACAGCGAGTGAGGAACCAGAGTGTTACAGTGAGTGAGGAACTCGAATGTTGCAACGAATGAGGAACCCGAGTGTCAGAGCGAGTCAGGAACCCGAGTGTTACAGCGAGTGAGGAACTCGAGTGTTACAGTGAGTGAACAACCCGAGTGTTACAGCGAGTGAAGAACCCGAGTGTTACAGCGATTGAGGAACCCGAGTGTTACAGCGAGTGAGGAAATTGAGTGTTACAGTGAGTGAGGAAATCGAGTGTTACAGTGAGTGAGGAATCCGACTGTTACAGCGAGTGAAGAATCCGAGTGTTACAGCGAGTGATGTACCCGAGTGTTACAGTGAGTGAGGAACCCGAGTGTTACAGCGAGTGAGGAAATCGAGTGTTACAGTGAGTGACGAACCCGAGTATTACAGCGAGTGAGGAACCCGAGTATTACAGTGACTGATGAACCCGAGTGTTACAGCGAGTGAGGAAATCGAGTGTTACAGTGAGTGAGGAAATCGACTGTTACAGTGAGTGAGGAATCCGAGTGTTACAGCGAGTGAAGAATCCGAGTGTTACAGCTAGTGATGTACCCGAGTGTTACAGTGAGTGAGGAACCCGTGTGTTACAGCGAGTGAGGAAATCGAGTGTTATAGTGAGTGAGGAAACCGACAGTTACAGCGAGTGAGGAACCAGAGTGTTACAGTGAGTGAGGAACTCGAATGTTGCAACGAATGAGGAACCCGAGTGTCAGAGCGAGTCAGGAACCAGAGTGTTACAGCGAGTGAGGAACCCGAGTGTTACAGCGAGTGAAGAACCCGAGTGTTACAGCGAGTGAGGAAACCGAGTGTTACAGCGAGTGCAGAACCCGAGTGTTACAGCGAGTGATGAACCCGAGTGTTACAGCGAGTTTGGAACCCGTGTGTTACAGCGAGTGATGAACCTGAGTGTAACAGTGAGTGAGGAAACTGAGTATTGCAGCGAGTGAGGAACGCGAGTGTTACCGCGAGGGAGGAAACCGAGTGTAAGAGCGAGTGAGGAAATCGAGTGTTACAGCGAGTGAAGCAATCGAGTGTTACAGCGAGTGAAGAACCCGAGTGTTACAGTGAGTGAGGAACCCGCGTGTTACAGCGAGTGATGAACCCGAGTGTTACAGCAAGTGAGGAAATCGAATGTTACAGCGAGTGAGGAAACCGAGTATTACAGCGAGTGAGGAACGCGAGTGTTACCGCGAGTGAGGAAACCGAGTGTTACAGCGAGTGAGGAAATCGAGTGTTACAGCGAGTGAAGCAATCGAGTGTTACAGCGAGTGAGGAACCCGAGTGTGACAGCGAGTGAAGAACCCGAGTGTTACAGCGAGTGATGAACCCGAGTGTTACAGCGAGTTTGGAACCCATGTGTTACAGCGAGTGAGGAACCTGAGTGTTACAGTGAGTGAGGAAACTGAGTATTGCAGCGAGTGATGAACCCGCGTGTTACAGCGAGTGAGGATCCCGAGTGTTGCAGCGAGTGAGGAAATCGAGTGTTACAGCGAGTGAAGCAATCGAGTGTTACAGCGAGTGATGAACCCGAGTGTAACAGTGAGTGAGGAACGCGAGTGTTACAGTGAGTGAAGGACCCAAGTGTTACAGCGAGTGAACAACCCGAGTGTTACAGTGAGTGAGGAAACCGAGTGTTACTGCGAGTGATGAACCCGAGTGTTACAGCGAGTGAGGAAATCGAATGTTACAGCGAGTGAGGAAACCGAGTATTATAGCGAGTGAAGAACCCGAGTGTTTCCGCGAGTGAGGAAACCGAGTGTCACAGCGAGTGAGGAAATCGAGTGTTACAGCGAGTGAAGCAATCGAGTGTTACAGCGAGTGAGGAATCCGAGTGTGACAGCGAGTGAAGAACCCGAGTGTTACAGCGAGTGATGAACCCGAGTGTTACAGCGAGTGAGGAACCCGGGTGTAACAGCGAGTGAGGAACCCGAGAGTTACAGCGAGTGAGGAACCCAAGTGTACAGTGAGAGAAGAACCCGAGTGTTACAGCGAGTGAGGAACCCGAGTGTTACAGCGAGTGAGGAACCCGGGTGTTACAGCGAGTAAAGAACCCGAGTGTTACAGTGAGTGAGGAATCCGAGTGTTACAGCGAGTGAGGAACCCGAGTGTTACAGCGAGTGAGGAAATCGAGTGTTACAGCGAGTCAGGAACCAGAGTGTTACAGCGAGTGAGGAACCCGACTGTTACAGCGAGTGATGTACCCGAGTGTTACAGTGAGTGAAGAACCCGAGTGTTACAGCGAGTGAGGAACCCGAGTGTTACATCGAGTGAGGAACCCCAGTGTTACAGTGAGTGAGGAACTCGAATGTTGCAATGAATGAGGAACCCGAGTGTTACAGCGATTGAGGAACCCGAGTGTTACAGCGATTGAGGAATCCCGAGTATTGCAGCGAGTGAAGAACCCGAGTTTTACAGCGAGTGAGGAACCCGAGTGTTGCAGCGAGTGAAGAACCCGAGTGTTACAGCGAGTGCAGAACCCGAGTGTTACAGCGAGTGAGGAACCCGAGTGTTACAGCGAGTGAGGAACCCGAGTGTTACAGCTAGTCAGGAACCCGAATGTTACAGCGATTGAGGAACCCCAGTGTTACAGCGACTGAGGAACTAAAGTGTTACAGCGAGTGAGGAACCCGGGTATTACAGCAAGTGATGATCCTGATGAACCTGACAGTTATAGTGAGAGAGGAACTCCTCGATACTGGGGAGACTGGACACCTTCTCACAGAGCACCATCGGGAACATCTCAGCGATTCCCACACCAGTTAACCCTTACACCCCGGAGCTGAACTCGAATGTTGCAACGAATGAGGAACCCGAGTGTCAGAGCGAGTCAGGAACCCGAGTGTTACAGCGAGTGAGGAACCCGAGTGTTACAGTGAGTGAAGAACCCGAGTGTTACAGCGAGTCAGGAACCCGAGTGTTACAGCGAGTCAGGAACCCGAGTGTTACAGCGATTGAGGAACCCGAGTGTTACTGCGAGTGAGGAAATCGAGTGTTACAGTGAGTGAGGAAATCGAGTGTTACAGTGAGTGAGGAATCCGATTGTTACAGCGAGTGAAGAATCCGAGTGTTACAGCGAGTGATGTACCCGAGTGTTACAGTGAGTGAGGAACCCGAGTGTTACAGCGAGTGAGGAAATCGAGTGTTACAGTGAGTGAGGAACCCGAGTATTACAGCGAGTGAGGAACCCGAGTATTACAGTGACTGATGAACCCGAGTGTTAAGGCGAGTGAGGTAATCGAGTGTTACAGTGAGTGAGGAAATCGACTGTTACAGTGAGTGAGGAATCCGAGTGTTACAGCGAGTGAAGAATCCGAGTGTTACAGCTAGTGATGTACCCGAGTGTTACAATGAGTGAGGAACCAGTGTGTTACAGCGAGTGAGGAAATCGAGTGTCACAGTGAGTGAGGAACCCGAGTATTACAGCGAGTGAGGAACCCGAGTATTACAGTGACTGATGAACCCGAGTGTTGCAGCGAGTGAGGAAATCGAGTGTTACAGTGAGCGAGGAAATCGACTGTTGCAGTGAGTGAGGAATCCGAGTGTTACAGCGAGTGAAGAATCCGAGTGTTACAGCTAGTGATGTACCCGAGTGTAACAGTGAGTGAGGAACCCGTGTGTTACAGCGAGTGAGGAAATCGAGTGTTATAGTGAGTGTGGAAACCGACAGTTACAGCGAGTGAGGAACCAGAGTGTTACAGTGAGTGAGGAACTCGAATGTTGCAACGAATGAGGAACCCGAGTGTCAGAGCGAGTCAGGAACCCGAGTGTTACAGCGAGTGAGGAACTCGAGTGTTACAGTGAGTGAAGAACCCGAGTGTTACAGCGAGTGAAGAACCCGAGTGTTACAGCGATTGAGGAACCCGAGTGTTACAGCGAGTGAGGAAATTGAGTGTTACAGTGAGTGAGGAAATCGAGTGTTACAGTGAGTGAGGAATCCGACTGTTACAGCGAGTGAAGAATCCGAGTGTTACAGCGAGTGATGTACCCGAGTGTTACAGTGAGTGAGGAACCCGAGTGTTACAGCGAGTGAGGAAATCGAGTGTTACAGTGAGTGACGAACCCGAGTATTACAGCGAGTGAGGAACCCGAGTATTACAGTGACTGATGAACCCGAGTGTTACAGCGAGTGAGGAAATCGAGTGTTACAGTGAGTGAGGAAATCGACTGTTACAGTGAGTGAGGAATCCGAGTGTTACAGCGAGTGAAGAATCCGAGTGTTACAGCTAGTGATGTACCCGAGTGTTACAGTGAGTGAGGAACCCGTGTGTTACAGCGAGTGAGGAAATCGAGTGTTATAGTGAGTGAGGAAACCGACAGTTACAGCGAGTGAGGAACCAGAGTGTTACAGTGAGTGAGGAACTCGAATGTTGCAACGAATGAGGAACCCGAGTGTCAGAGCGAGTCAGGAACCAGAGTGTTACAGCGAGTGAGGAACCCGAGTGTTACAGCGAGTGAAGAACCCGAGTGTTACAGCGAGTGAGGAAACCGAGTGTTACAGCGAGTGCAGAACCCGAGTGTTACAGCGAGTGATGAACCCGAGTGTTACAGCGAGTTTGGAACCCGTGTGTTACAGCGAGTGATGAACCTGAGTGTAACAGTGAGTGAGGAAACTGAGTATTGCAGCGAGTGAGGAACGCGAGTGTTACCGCGAGGGAGGAAACCGAGTGTAAGAGCGAGTGAGGAAATCGAGTGTTACAGCGAGTGAAGCAATCGAGTGTTACAGCGAGTGAAGAACCCGAGTGTTACAGTGAGTGAGGAACCCGCGTGTTACAGCGAGTGATGAACCCGAGTGTTACAGCAAGTGAGGAAATCGAATGTTACAGCGAGTGAGGAAACCGAGTATTACAGCGAGTGAGGAACGCGAGTGTTACCGCGAGTGAGGAAACCGAGTGTTACAGCGAGTGAGGAAATCGAGTGTTACAGCGAGTGAAGCAATCGAGTGTTACAGCGAGTGAGGAACCCGAGTGTGACAGCGAGTGAAGAACCCGAGTGTTACAGCGAGTGATGAACCCGAGTGTTACAGCGAGTTTGGAACCCATGTGTTACAGCGAGTGAGGAACCTGAGTGTTACAGTGAGTGAGGAAACTGAGTATTGCAGCGAGTGATGAACCCGCGTGTTACAGCGAGTGAGGATCCCGAGTGTTGCAGCGAGTGAGGAAATCGAGTGTTACAGCGAGTGAAGCAATCGAGTGTTACAGCGAGTGATGAACCCGAGTGTAACAGTGAGTGAGGAACGCGAGTGTTACAGTGAGTGAAGGACCCAAGTGTTACAGCGAGTGAACAACCCGAGTGTTACAGTGAGTGAGGAAACCGAGTGTTACTGCGAGTGATGAACCCGAGTGTTACAGCGAGTGAGGAAATCGAATGTTACAGCGAGTGAGGAAACCGAGTATTATAGCGAGTGAAGAACCCGAGTGTTTCCGCGAGTGAGGAAACCGAGTGTCACAGCGAGTGAGGAAATCGAGTGTTACAGCGAGTGAAGCAATCGAGTGTTACAGCGAGTGAGGAATCCGAGTGTGACAGCGAGTGAAGAACCCGAGTGTTACAGCGAGTGATGAACCCGAGTGTTACAGCGAGTGAGGAACCCGGGTGTAACAGCGAGTGAGGAACCCGAGAGTTACAGCGAGTGAGGAACCCAAGTGTACAGTGAGAGAAGAACCCGAGTGTTACAGCGAGTGAGGAACCCGAGTGTTACAGCGAGTGAGGAACCCGGGTGTTACAGCGAGTAAAGAACCCGAGTGTTACAGTGAGTGAGGAATCCGAGTGTTACAGCGAGTGAGGAACCCGAGTGTTACAGCGAGTGAGGAAATCGAGTGTTACAGCGAGTCAGGAACCAGAGTGTTACAGCGAGTGAGGAACCCGACTGTTACAGCGAGTGATGTACCCGAGTGTTACAGTGAGTGAAGAACCCGAGTGTTACAGCGAGTGAGGAACCCGAGTGTTACATCGAGTGAGGAACCCGAGTGTTACAGTGAGTGAGGAACTCGAATGTTGCAATGAATGAGGAACCCGAGTGTTACAGCGATTGAGGAACCCGAGTGTTACAGCGATTGAGGAATCCCGAGTATTGCAGCGAGTGAAGAACCCGAGTTTTACAGCGAGTGAGGAACCCGAGTGTTGCAGCGAGTGAAGAACCCGAGTGTTACAGCGAGTGCAGAACCCGAGTGTTACAGCGAGTGAGGAACCCGAGTGTTACAGCGAGTGAGGAACCCGAGTGTTACAGCTAGTCAGGAACCCGAATGTTACAGCGATTGAGGAACCCGAGTGTTACAGCGACTGAGGAACTAAAGTGTTACAGCGAGTGAGGAACCCGGGTATTACAGCAAGTGATGATCCTGATGAACCTGACAGTTATAGTGAGAGAGGAACTCCTCGATACTGGGGAGACTGGACACCTTCTCACAGAGCACCATCGGGAACATCTCAGCGATTCCCACACCAGTTAACCCTTACACCCCGGAGCTGAACTCGAATGTTGCAACGAATGAGGAACCCGAGTGTCAGAGCGAGTCAGGAACCCGAGTGTTACAGCGAGTGAGGAACCCGAGTGTTACAGTGAGTGAAGAACCCGAGTGTTACAGCGAGTCAGGAACCCGAGTGTTACAGCGAGTCAGGAACCCGAGTGTTACAGCGATTGAGGAACCCGAGTGTTACTGCGAGTGAGGAAATCGAGTGTTACAGTGAGTGAGGAAATCGAGTGTTACAGTGAGTGAGGAATCCGATTGTTACAGCGAGTGAAGAATCCGAGTGTTACAGCGAGTGATGTACCCGAGTGTTACAGTGAGTGAGGAACCCGAGTGTTACAGCGAGTGAGGAAATCGAGTGTTACAGTGAGTGAGGAACCCGAGTATTACAGCGAGTGAGGAACCAGAGTATTACAGTGACTGATGAACCCGAGTGTTACAGCGAGTGAGGAAATCGAGTGTTACAGTGAGTGAGGAAATCGAGTGTTACAGTGAGCGAGGAATCCGAGTGTTACAGCGAGTGAAGAATCCGAGTGTTACAGCTAGTGATGTACCCGAGTGTTACAGTGAGTGAGCAACCCGTGTGTTACAGCGAGTGAGGAAATCGAGTGTTATAGTGAGTGAGGAAACCGACAGTTACAGCGAGTGAGGAACCAGAGTGTTACAGTGAGTGAGGAACTCGAATGTTGCAACGAATGAGGAACCCGAGTGTCAGAGCGAGTCAGGAACCCGAGTGTTACAGCGAGTGAGGAACTCGAGTGTTACAGTGAGTGAAGAACTCGAGTGTTACAGCGAGTGAAGAACCCGAGTGTTACAGCGAGTCAGGAACCCGAGTGTTACAGCGATTGAGGAACCCGAGTGTTACAGCGAGTGAAGAACCCGAGTGTTACAGCGAGTGAGGAACCCGAGTGTTACAGCGAGTGCAGAACCCGAGTGTTACAGCGAGTTTGGAACCCGTGTGTTACAGCGAGTGATGAACCTGAGTGTAACAGTGAGTGAGGAAACTGAGTATTGCAGCGAGTGATGAACCCGAGTGTTACAGCAAGTGAGGAAATCGAATGTTACAGCGAGTGAGGAAACCGAGTATTTCAGCGAGTGAGGAACGCGAGTGTTACCGCGAGTGAGGAAACCGAGTGTTACAGCGAGTGAGGAAATCGAGTGTTACAGCGAGTGAAGCAATCGAGTGTTATAGCGAGTGAGGAACCCGAGGGTGACAGCGAGTGAAGAACCCGAGTGTTACAGTGAGTGAGGAACCCGCGTGTTACAGCGAGTGATGAACCCGAGTGTTACAGCAAGTGAGGAAATCGAATGTTACAGCGAGTCAGGAAACCGAGTATTACAGCGAGTGAGGAACGCGAGTGTTACCGCGAGTGAGGAAACCGAGTGTTACAGCGAGTGAGGAAATCGAGTGTTACAGCGAGTGAAGCAATCGAGTGTTACAGCGAGTGAGGAACCCGAGTGTGACAGCGAGTGAAGAACCCGAGTGTTACAGCGAGTGAGGAAATCGAATGTTACAGCGAGTGAGGAAACCAAGTATTTCAGCGAGTGAGGAACGCGAGTGTTACCGCGAGTGAGGAAACCGAGTGTTACAGCGAGTGTGGAAATCGAGTGTTACAGCGAGTGAAGCAATCGAGTGTTACAGCGAGTGAGGAACCCGAGTGTGACAGCGAGTGAAGAACCCGAGTGTTACAGTGAGTGAGGAACCCGCGTGTTACAGCGAGTGATGAACCCGAGTGTTACAGCAAGTGAGGAAATCGAATGTTACAGCGAGTGAGGAAACCGAGTATTACAGCGAGTGAGGAATCCGAGTGTGACAGCGAGTGAAGGACCCGAGTGTTACAGCGAGTGAAGAACCCGAGTGTTACAGTGAGTGAGGAAACCGAGTATTGCAGCGAGTCAGGAACCCGCGTGTTACAGCGAGTGAGGATCCCGAGTGTTACAGCGAGTGAGGAACCCGAGTGTTACAGCGAGTGAGGAAATCGAGTGTTACAGCGAGTCAGGAACCCGAGTGTTGCAGCGAGTGAGGAACCCGACTGTTACAGCGAGTGATGTACCCGAGTGTTACAGTGAGTGAAGAACCCGAGTGTTACAGCGAGTGAGGAAACCGAGTGTTACAGCGAGTCAGGAACCCGAGTGTTACAGCGATTGCGGATCCCGAGTGTTACAGCGAGTGAAGAATCCGAGTGTTACAGTGAGTGGGGAACCCGAGTGTTACAGTGTGTGCAGAACCCGAGTGTTACAGCGAGTGAGGAACCTGAGTGTTACAGCGAGTGAGGAACCCGAGTGTTACAGCGAGTGAAAAATCCGAGTGTTACAGCGAGTGAGGAACCCGTGTGTTACAGCGATTGAGGAACCCGAGTGTTACAGCGAGTGAGGAAATTGAGTGTTACAGTGAGTGAGGAAATCGAGTGTTACAGTGAGTGAGGAATCCGACTGTTACAGCGAGTGAAGAATCCGAGTGTTACAGCGAGTGATGTACCCGAGTGTTACAGTGAGTGAGGAACCCGAGTGTTACAGCGAGTGAGGAAATCGAGTGTTACAGTGAGTGACGAACCCGAGTATTACAGCGAGTGAGGAACCCGAGTATTACAGTGACTGATGAACCCGAGTGTTACAGCGAGTGAGGAAATCGAGTGTTACAGTGAGTGAGGAAATCGACTGTTACAGTGAGTGAGGAATCCGAGTGTTACAGCGAGTGAAGAATCCGAGTGTTACAGCTAGTGATGTACCCCGAGTGTTACAGTGAGTGAGGAACCCGTGTGTTACAGCGAGTGAGGAAATCGAGTGTTATAGTGAGTGAGGAAACCGACAGTTACAGCGAGTGAGGAACCAGAGTGTTACAGTGAGTGAGGAACTCGAATGTTGCAACGAATGAGGAACCCGAGTGTCAGAGCGAGTCAGGAACCAGAGTGTTACAGCGAGTGAGGAACCCGAGTGTTACAGCGAGTGAAGAACCCGAGTGTTACAGCGAGTGAGGAAACCGAGTGTTACAGCGAGTGCAGAACCCGAGTGTTACAGCGAGTGATGAACCCGAGTGTTACAGCGAGTTTGGAACCCGTGTGTTACAGCGAGTGATGAACCTGAGTGTAACAGTGAGTGAGGAAACTGAGTATTGCAGCGAGTGAGGAACGCGAGTGTTACCGCGAGGGAGGAAACCGAGTGTAAGAGCGAGTGAGGAAATCGAGTGTTACAGCGAGTGAAGCAATCGAGTGTTACAGCGAGTGAAGAACCCGAGTGTTACAGTGAGTGAGGAACCCGCGTGTTACAGCGAGTGATGAACCCGAGTGTTACAGCAAGTGAGGAAATCGAATGTTACAGCGAGTGAGGAAACCGAGTATTACAGCGAGTGAGGAACGCGAGTGTTACCGCGAGTGAGGAAACCGAGTGTTACAGCGAGTGAGGAAATCGAGTGTTACAGCGAGTGAAGCAATCGAGTGTTACAGCGAGTGAGGAACCCGAGTGTGACAGCGAGTGAAGAACCCGAGTGTTACAGCGAGTGATGAACCCGAGTGTTACAGCGAGTTTGGAACCCATGTGTTACAGCGAGTGAGGAACCTGAGTGTTACAGTGAGTGAGGAAACTGAGTATTGCAGCGAGTGATGAACCCGCGTGTTACAGCGAGTGAGGATCCCGAGTGTTGCAGCGAGTGAGGAAATCGAGTGTTACAGCGAGTGAAGCAATCGAGTGTTACAGCGAGTGATGAACCCGAGTGTAACAGTGAGTGAGTAACGCGAGTGTTACAGTGAGTGAAGGACCCAAGTGTTACAGCGAGTGAACAACCCGAGTGTTACAGTGAGTGAGGAAACCGAGTGTTACTGCGAGTGATGAACCCGAGTGTTACAGCGAGTGAGGAAATCGAATGTTACAGCGAGTGAGGAAACCGAGTATTATAGCGAGTGAAGAACCCGAGTGTTTCCGCGAGTGAGGAAACCGAGTGTCACAGCGAGTGAGGAAATCGAGTGTTACAGCGAGTGAAGCAATCGAGTGTTACAGCGAGTGAGGAATCCGAGTGTGACAGCGAGTGAAGAACCCGAGTGTTACAGCGAGTGATGAACCCGAGTGTTACAGCGAGTGAGGAACCCGGGTGTAACAGCGAGTGAGGAACCCGAGAGTTACAGCGAGTGATGTACCCGAGTGTTACAGTGAGTGAAGAACCCGAGTGTTACAGCGAGTGAGGAAACCGAGTGTTACAGCGAGTCAGGAACCCGAGTGTTACAGCGATTGCGGATCCCGAGTGTTACAGCGAGTGAAGAATCCGAGTGTTACAGTGAGTGGGGAACCCGAGTGTTACAGTGTGTGCAGAACCCGAGTGTTACAGCGAGTGAGGAACCTGAGTGTTACAGCGAGTGAGGAACCCGAGTGTTACAGCGAGTGAAAAATCCGAGTGTTACAGCGAGTGAGGAACCCGTGTGTTACAGCGATTGAGGAACCCGAGTGTTACAGCGAGTGAGGAAATTGAGTGTTACAGTGAGTGAGGAAATCGAGTGTTACAGTGAGTGAGGAATCCGACTGTTACAGCGAGTGAAGAATCCGAGTGTTACAGCGAGTGATGTACCCGAGTGTTACAGTGAGTGAGGAACCCGAGTGTTACAGCGAGTGAGGAAATCGAGTGTTACAGTGAGTGACGAACCCGAGTATTACAGCGAGTGAGGAACCCGAGTATTACAGTGACTGATGAACCCGAGTGTTACAGCGAGTGAGGAAATCGAGTGTTACAGTGAGTGAGGAAATCGACTGTTACAGTGAGTGAGGAATCCGAGTGTTACAGCGAGTGAAGAATCCGAGTGTTACAGCTAGTGATGTACCCGAGTGTTACAGTGAGTGAGGAACCCGTGTGTTACAGCGAGTGAGGAAATCGAGTGTTATAGTGAGTGAGGAAACCGACAGTTACAGCGAGTGAGGAACCAGAGTGTTACAGTGAGTGAGGAACTCGAATGTTGCAACGAATGAGGAACCCGAGTGTCAGAGCGAGTCAGGAACCAGAGTGTTACAGCGAGTGAGGAACCCGAGTGTTACAGCGAGTGAAGAACCCGAGTGTTACAGCGAGTGAGGAAACCGAGTGTTACAGCGAGTGCAGAACCCGAGTGTTACAGCGAGTGATGAACCCGAGTGTTACAGCGAGTTTGGAACCCGTGTGTTACAGCGAGTGATGAACCTGAGTGTAACAGTGAGTGAGGAAACTGAGTATTGCAGCGAGTGAGGAACGCGAGTGTTACCGCGAGGGAGGAAACCGAGTGTAAGAGCGAGTGAGGAAATCGAGTGTTACAGCGAGTGAAGCAATCGAGTGTTACAGCGAGTGAAGAACCCGAGTGTTACAGTGAGTGAGGAACCCGCGTGTTACAGCGAGTGATGAACCCGAGTGTTACAGCAAGTGAGGAAATCGAATGTTACAGCGAGTGAGGAAACCGAGTATTACAGCGAGTGAGGAACGCGAGTGTTACCGCGAGTGAGGAAACCGAGTGTTACAGCGAGTGAGGAAATCGAGTGTTACAGCGAGTGAAGCAATCGAGTGTTACAGCGAGTGAGGAACCCGAGTGTGACAGCGAGTGAAGAACCCGAGTGTTACAGCGAGTGATGAACCCGAGTGTTACAGCGAGTTTGGAACCCATGTGTTACAGCGAGTGAGGAACCTGAGTGTTACAGTGAGTGAGGAAACTGAGTATTGCAGCGAGTGATGAACCCGCGTGTTACAGCGAGTGAGGATCCCGAGTGTTGCAGCGAGTGAGGAAATCGAGTGTTACAGCGAGTGAAGCAATCGAGTGTTACAGCGAGTGATGAACCCGAGTGTAACAGTGAGTGAGTAACGCGAGTGTTACAGTGAGTGAAGGACCCAAGTGTTACAGCGAGTGAACAACCCGAGTGTTACAGTGAGTGAGGAAACCGAGTGTTACTGCGAGTGATGAACCCGAGTGTTACAGCGAGTGAGGAAATCGAATGTTACAGCGAGTGAGGAAACCGAGTATTATAGCGAGTGAAGAACCCGAGTGTTTCCGCGAGTGAGGAAACCGAGTGTCACAGCGAGTGAGGAAATCGAGTGTTACAGCGAGTGAAGCAATCGAGTGTTACAGCGAGTGAGGAATCCGAGTGTGACAGCGAGTGAAGAACCCGAGTGTTACAGCGAGTGATGAACCCGAGTGTTACAGCGAGTGAGGAACCCGGGTGTAACAGCGAGTGAGGAACCCGAGAGTTACAGCGAGTGAGGAACCCAAGTGTACAGTGAGAGAAGAACCCGAGTGTTACAGCGAGTGAGGAACCCGAGTGTTACAGCGAGTGAGGAACCCGGGTGTTACAGCGAGTAAAGAACCCGAGTGTTACAGTGAGTGAGGAATCCGAGTGTTACAGCGAGTGAGGAACCCGAGTGTTACAGCGAGTGAGGAAATCGAGTGTTACAGCGAGTCAGGAACCAGAGTGTTACAGCGAGTGAGGAACCCGACTGTTACAGCGAGTGATGTACCCGAGTGTTACAGTGAGTGAAGAACCCGAGTGTTACAGCGAGTGAGGAACCCGAGTGTTACATCGAGTGAGGAACCCGAGTGTTACAGTGAGTGAGGAACTCGAATGTTGCAATGAATGAGGAACCCGAGTGTTACAGCGATTGAGGAACCCGAGTGTTACAGCGATTGAGGAATCCCGAGTATTGCAGCGAGTGAAGAACCCGAGTTTTACAGCGAGTGAGGAACCCGAGTGTTGCAGCGAGTGAAGAACCCGAGTGTTACAGCGAGTGCAGAACCCGAGTGTTACAGCGAGTGAGGAACCCGAGTGTTACAGCGAGTGAGGAACCCGAGTGTTACAGCTAGTCAGGAACCCGAATGTTACAGCGATTGAGGAACCCGAGTGTTACAGCGACTGAGGAACTAAAGTGTTACAGCGAGTGAGGAACCCGGGTATTACAGCAAGTGATGATCCTGATGAACCTGACAGTTATAGTGAGAGAGGAACTCCTCGATACTGGGGAGACTGGACACCTTCTCACAGAGCACCATCGGGAACATCTCAGCGATTCCCACACCAGTTAACCCTTACACCCCGGAGCTGAACTCGAATGTTGAAACGAATGAGGAACCCGAGTGTCAGAGCGAGTCAGGAACCCGAGTGTTACAGCGAGTGAGGAACCCGAGTGTTACAGTGAGTGAAGAACCCGAGTGTTACAGCGAGTCAGGAACCCGAGTGTTACAGCGAGTCAGGAACCCGAGTGTTACAGCGATTGAGGAACCCGAGTGTTACTGCGAGTGAGGAAATCGAGTGTTACAGTGAGTGAGGAAATCGAGTGTTACAGTGAGTGAGGAATCCGATTGTTACAGCGAGTGAAGAATCCGAGTGTTACAGCGAGTGATGTACCCGAGTGTTACAGTGAGTGAGGAACCCGAGTGTTACAGCGAGTGAGGAAATCGAGTGTTACAGTGAGTGAGGAACCCGAGTATTACAGCGAGTGAGGAACCCGAGTATTACAGTGACTGATGAACCCGAGTGTTACAGCGAGTGAGGAAATCGAGTGTTACAGTGAGTGAGGAAATCGAGTGTTACAGTGAGCGAGGAATCCGAGTGTTACAGCGAGTGAAGAATCCGAGTGTTACAGCTAGTGATGTACCCGAGTGTTACAGTGAGTGAGCAACCCGTGTGTTACAGCGAGTGAGGAAATCGAGTGTTATAGTGAGTGAGGAAACCGACAGTTACAGCGAGTGAGGAACCAGAGTGTTACAGTGAGTGAGGAACTCGAATGTTGCAACGAATGAGGAACCCGAGTGTCAGAGCGAGTCAGGAACCCGAGTGTTACAGCGAGTGAGGAACTCGAGTGTTACAGTGAGTGAAGAACTCGAGTGTTACAGCGAGTGAAGAACCCGAGTGTTACAGCGAGTCAGGAACCCGAGTGTTACAGCGATTGAGGAACCCGAGTGTTACAGCGAGTGAAGAACCCGAGTGTTACAGCGAGTGAGGAACCCGAGTGTTACAGCGAGTGCAGAACCCGAGTGTTACAGCGAGTTTGGAACCCGTGTGTTACAGCGAGTGATGAACCTGAGTGTAACAGTGAGTGAGGAAACTGAGTATTGCAGCGAGTGATGAACCCGAGTGTTACAGCAAGTGAGGAAATCGAATGTTACAGCGAGTGAGGAAACCGAGTATTTCAGCGAGTGAGGAACGCGAGTGTTACCGCGAGTGAGGAAACCGAGTGTTACAGCGAGTGAAGCAATCGAGTGTTATAGCGAGTGAGGAACCCGAGGGTGACAGCGAGTGAAGAACCCGAGTGTTACAGTGAGTGAGGAACCCGCGTGTTACAGCGAGTGATGAACCCGAGTGTTACAGCAAGTGAGGAAATCGAATGTTACAGCGAGTCAGGAAACCGAGTATTACAGCGAGTGAGGAACGCGAGTGTTACCGCGAGTGAGGAAACCGAGTGTTACAGCGAGTGAGGAAATCGAGTGTTACAGCGAGTGAAGCAATCGAGTGTTACAGCGAGTGAGGAACCCGAGTGTGACAGCGAGTGAAGAACCCGAGTGTTACAGCGAGTGAGGAAATCGAATGTTACAGCGAGTGAGGAAACCAAGTATTTCAGCGAGTGAGGAACGCGAGTGTTACCGCGAGTGAGGAAACCGAGTGTTACAGCGAGTGTGGAAATCGAGTGTTACAGCGAGTGAAGCAATCGAGTGTTACAGCGAGTGAGGAACCCGAGTGTGACAGCGAGTGAAGAACCCGAGTGTTACAGTGAGTGAGGAACCCGCGTGTTACAGCGAGTGATGAACCCGAGTGTTACAGCAAGTGAGGAAATCGAATGTTACAGCGAGTGAGGAAACCGAGTATTACAGCGAGTGAGGAATCCGAGTGTGACAGCGAGTGAAGGACCCGAGTGTTACAGCGAGTGAAGAACCCGAGTGTTACAGTGAGTGAGGAAACCGAGTATTGCAGCGAGTCAGGAACCCGCGTGTTACAGCGAGTGAGGATCCCGAGTGTTACAGCGAGTGAGGAACCCGAGTGTTACAGCGAGTGAGGAAATCGAGTGTTACAGCGAGTCAGGAACCCGAGTGTTGCAGCGAGTGAGGAACCCGACTGTTACAGCGAGTGAGGAAATCGAGTGTTACAGCGAGTCAGGAACCCGCGTGTTACAGCGAGTGAGGATCCCGAGTGTTACAGTGAGTGAAGAACCCGAGTGTTACAGCGAGTGAGGAAACCGAGTGTTACAGCGAGTCAGGAACCCGAGTGTTACAGCGATTGCGGATCCCGAGTGTTACAGCGAGTGAAGAATCCGAGTGTTACAGTGAGTGGGGAACCCGAGTGTTACAGTGTGTGCAGAACCCGAGTGTTACAGCGAGTGAGGAACCTGAGTGTTACAGCGAGTGAGGAACCCGAGTGTTACAGCGAGTGAAAAATCCGAGTGTTACAGCGAGTGAGGAACCCGTGTGTTACAGCGAGTGATGAACCCGAGTGTTACAGCGAGTGAGGAAATCGAGTGTTGCAGTGAGTGAGGAACCAGAGTGTTACAGTGAGTGAGGAACCCGAGTTTTACAGTGAGTGAGGAACCTGAGTGTTACAGCGAGTGAGGAACCCGAGTGTTACAGCGAGTGATGTACCCGAGTGTTACAGTGAGTGAGGAAATCGAGTGTTACAGTGAGTGAGGAAATTGAGTGTTCCATTGAGTGAGGAACCCGAGTATTACAGCGAGGGAGGAACCCGAGTGTTACAGTTAGTGAGGAATACGAGTGTTACAGCGAGTGAGGAAATCGAGTGTTACAGTGAGTGAGGTACCCGAGTGTTACAGCGAGTGAGGAAATTGAGTGTTACAGTGAGTGAGGAAATCGAATGTTACAGTGAGTGAGGAACCCGAGTATTACAGTGAGTGAAGAACCCGAGTGTTACAGCGAGTGAGGAAATCGAGTGTTACAGTGAGTGAGGAATCCGAGTGTTACAGCGAGTGAAGAATCCGAGTGTTACAGCGAGTGATGTACCCGAGTGTTACAGCGAGTGAGGAAATCGAGTGTTACAGTGAGTGAGGAATCCGATTGTTACAGCGGGTGAAGAATCCGAGTGTTACAGTGAGTGAGGAACCCGAGTGTTTCAGCGAGTGAGGAAATCGAGTGTTACAGTGAGTGAGGAACCCGAGTATTACAGCGAGTGAGGAACCCGAGTATTACAGTGAGTGAGGAAATCGAGTGTTACAGTGAGTGACGAACCCGAGTATTACAGTGACTGATGAACCCGAGTGTTGCAGCGAGTGAGGAAATCGAGTGTTACAGTGAGCGAGGAAATCGACTGTTACAGTGAGTGAGGAATCCGAGTGTTACAGCGAGTGAAGAATCCGAGTGTTACAGCTAGTGATGTACCCGAGTGTAACAGTGAGTGAGGAACCCGTGTGTTACAGCGAGTGAGGAAATCGAGTGTTATAGTGAGTGAGGAAACCGACAGTTACAGCGAGTGAGGAACCAGAGTGTTACAGTGAGTGAGGAACTCGAATGTTGCAACGAAAGACGAACCCGAGTGTCAGAGCGAGTCAGGAACCCGAGTGTTACAGCGAGTGAGGAACTCGAGTGTTACAGTGAGTGAAGAACCCGAGTGTTACAGCGAGTGAAGAACCCGAGTGTTACAGCGATTGAGGAACCCGAGTGTTACAGCGAGTGAGGAAATTGAGTGTTACAGTGAGTGAGGAAATCGAGTGTTACAGTGAGTGAGGAATCCGACTGTTACAGCGAGTGAAGAATCCGAGTGTTACAGCGAGTGATGTACCCGAGTGTTACAGTGAGTGAGGAACCCGAGTGTTACAGCGAGTGAGGAAATCGAGTGTTACAGTGAGTGACGAACCCGAGTATTACAGCGAGTGAGGAACCCGAGTATTACAGTGACTGATGAACCCGAGTGTTACAGCGAGTGAGGAAATCGAGTGTTACAGTGAGTGAGGAAATCGACTGTTACAGTGAGTGAGGAATCCGAGTGTTACAGCGAGTGAAGAATCCGAGTGTTACAGCTAGTGATGTACCCGAGTGTTACAGTGAGTGAGGAACCCGTGTGTTACAGCGAGTGAGGAAATCGAGTGTTATAGTGAGTGAGGAAACCGACAGTTACAGCGAGTGAGGAACCAGAGTGTTACAGTGAGTGAGGAACTCGAATGTTGCAACGAATGAGGAACCCGAGTGTCAGAGCGAGTCAGGAACCAGAGTGTTACAGTGAGTGAGGAACTCGAATGTTGCAACGAATGAGGAACCCGAGTGTCAGAGCGAGTCAGGAACCAGAGTGTTACAGTGAGTGAGGAACCCGAGTGTTACAGCGAGTGAAGAACCCGAGTGTTACAGCGAGTGAGGAAACCGAGTGTTACAGCGAGTGCAGAACACGAGTGTTACAGCGAGTGATGAACCCGAGTGTTACAGCGAGTTTGGAACCCGTGTGTTACAGCGAGTGATGAAACTGAGTGTAACAGTGAGTGAGGAAACTGAGTATTGCAGCGAGTCAGGAACCCGCGTGTGACAGCGAGTGAAGGACCCGAGTGTTACAGCGAGTGAAGAACCCGAGTGTTACAGCGAGTGAGGAAATCGAGTATTGCAGCGAGTCAGGAACCCGCGTGTTACAGCGAGTGAGGATCCCGAGTGTTACAGCGAGTGAGGAACCCGAGTGTTACAGCGAGTGAGGAAATCGAGTGTTACAGCGAGTCAGGAACCCGAGTGTTGCAGCGAGTGAGGAACCCGACTGTTACAGCGAGTGATGTACCCGAGTGTTACAGTGAGTGAAGAACCCGAGTGTTACAGCGAGTGAGGAAACCGAGTGTTACAGCGAGTCAGGAACCCGAGTGTTACAGCGATTGCGGATCCCGAGTGTTACAGCGAGTGAAGAATCCGAGTGTTACAGTGAGTGGGGAACCCGAGTGTTACAGTGTGTGCAGAACCCGAGTGTTACAGCGAGTGAGGAACCCGAGTGTTACAGCGAGTGAAAAATCCGAGTGTTACAGCGAGTGAGGAACCCGTGTGTTACAGCGAGTGATGAATCCGAGTGTTACAGCGAGTGAGGAAATCGAGTGTTGCAGTGAGTGAGGAACCAGAGTGTTACAGTGAGTGAGGAACCCGAGTTTTACAGTGAGTGAGGAACCTGAGTGTTACAGCGAGTGAGGAACCCGAGTGTTACAGCGAGTGATGTACCCGAGTGTTACAGTGAGTGAGGAAATCGAGTGTTACAGTGAGTGAGGAAATTGAGTGTTCCATTGAGTGAGGAACCCGAGTATTACAGCGAGGGAGGAACCCGAGTGTTACAGTTAGTGAGGAATACGAGTGTTACAGCGAGTGAGGAAATCGAGTGTTACAGTGAGTGAGGTACCCGAGTGTTACAGCGAGTGAGGAAATTGAGTGTTACAGTGAGTGAGGAAATCGAATGTTACAGTGAGTGAGGAACCCGAGTATTACAGTGAGTGAAGAACCCGAGTGTTACAGCGAGTGAGGAAATCGAGTGTTACAGTGAGTGAGGAATCCGAGTGTTACAGCGAGTGAAGAATCCGAGTGTTACAGCGAGTGATGTACCCGAGTGTTACAGCGAGTGAGGAAATCGAGTGTTACAGTGAGTGAGGAATCCGATTGTTACAGCGGGTGAAGAATCCGAGTGTTACAGTGAGTGAGGAACCCGAGTGTTACAGCGAGTGAGGAAATCGAGTGTTACAGTGAGTGAGGAACCCGAGTATTACAGCGAGTGAGGAACCCGAGTATTACAGTGAGTGAGGAAATCGAGTGTTACAGTGAGTGACGAACCCGAGTATTACAGTGACTGATGAACCCGAGTGTTGCAGCGAGTGAGGAAATCGAGTGTTACAGTGAGCGAGGAAATCGACTGTTACAGTGAGTGAGGAATCCGAGTGTTACAGCGAGTGAAGAATCCGAGTGTTACAGCTAGTGATGTACCCGAGTGTAACAGTGAGTGAGGAACCCGTGTGTTACAGCGAGTGAGGAAATCGAGTGTTATAGTGAGTGAGGAAACCGACAGTTACAGCGAGTGAGGAACCAGAGTGTTACAGTGAGTGAGGAACTCGAATGTTGCAACGAAAGAGGAACCCGAGTGTCAGAGCGAGTCAGGAACCCGAGTGTTACAGCGAGTGAGGAACTCGAGTGTTACAGTGAGTGAAGAACCCGAGTGTTACAGCGAGTGAAGAACCCGAGTGTTACAGCGATTGAGGAACCCGAGTGTTACAGCGAGTGAGGAAATTGAGTGTTACAGTGAGTGAGGAAATCGAGTGTTACAGTGAGTGAGGAATCCGACTGTTACAGCGAGTGAAGAATCCGAGTGTTACAGCGAGTGATGTACCCGAGTGTTACAGTGAGTGAGGAACCCGAGTGTTACAGCGAGTGAGGAAATCGAGTGTTACAGTGAGTGACGAACCCGAGTATTACAGCGAGTGAGGAACCCGAGTATTACAGTGACTGATGAACCCGAGTGTTACAGCGAGTGAGGAAATCGAGTGTTACAGTGAGTGAGGAAATCGACTGTTACAGTGAGTGAGGAATCCGAGTGTTACAGCGAGTGAAGAATCCGAGTGTTACAGCTAGTGATGTACCCGAGTGTTACAGTGAGTGAGGAACCCGTGTGTTACAGCGAGTGAGGAAATCGAGTGTTATAGTGAGTGAGGAAACCGACAGTTACAGCGAGTGAGGAACCAGAGTGTTACAGTGAGTGAGGAACTCGAATGTTGCAACGAATGAGGAACCCGAGTGTCAGAGCGAGTCAGGAACCAGAGTGTTACAGTGAGTGAGGAACCCGAGTGTTACAGCGAGTGAAGAACCCGAGTGTTACAGCGAGTGAGGAAACCGAGTGTTACAGCGAGTGCAGAACCCGAGTGTTACAGCGAGTGATGAACCCGAGTGTTACAGCGAGTTTGGAACCCGTGTGTTACAGCGAGTGATGAAACTGAGTGTAACAGTGAGTGAGGAAACTGAGTATTGCAGCGAGTGATGAACCCGAGTGTTACAGCAAGTGAGGAAATCGAATGTTACAGCGAGTGAGGAAACCGAGTATTACAGCGAGTGAGGAACGCGAGTGTTACAGCGAGTGAGGAAATCGAATGTTACAGCGAGTGAGGAAACCGAGTATTATAGCGAGTGAAGAACCCGAGTGTTTCCGCGAGTGAGGAAACCGAGTGTCACAGCGAGTGAGGAAATCGAGTGTTACAGCGAGTGAAGCAATCGAGTGTTACAGCGAGTGAGGAATCCGAGTGTTACAGCGAGTGAAGAACCCGAGTGTTACAGCGAGTGATGAACCCGAGTGTTACAGCGAGTGAGGAACCCGGGTGTAACAGCGAGTGAGGAACCCGAGAGTTACAGCGAGTGAGGAACCCAAGTGTACAGTGAGAGAAGAACCCGAGTGTTACAGCGAGTGAGGAACCCGAGTGGAACAGCGAGTGAGGAACCCGGGTGTTACAGCGAGTAAAGAACCCGAGTGTTACAGCGAGTGCAGAACCCGAGTGTTACAGCGAGTGAGGAACCCGAGTGTTACAGCGAGTGAGGAAATCGAGTGTTACAGCGAGTCAGGAACCAGAGTGTTACAGCGAGTGAGGAACCCGACTGTTACAGCGAGTGATGTACCCGAGTGTTACAGTGAGTGAAGAACCCGAGTGTTACAGCGAGTGAGGAACCCGAGTGTTACATCGAGTGAGGAACCCGAGTGTTACAGTGAGTGAGGAACTCGAATGTTGCAATGAATGAGGAACCCGAGTGTTACAGCGAGTCAGGAACCCGAGTGTTACAGCGATTGAGGAATCCCGAGTATTGCAGCGAGTGAAGAACCCGAGTTTTACAGCGAGTGCAGAACCCGAGTGTTACAGCGAGTGAGGAACCCGAGTGTTACAGCGAGTGAGGAACCCGAGTGTTACAGCTAGTCAGGAACCCGAATGTTACAGCGATTGAGGAACCCGAGTGTTACAGCGACTGAGGAACTAAAGTGTTACAGCGAGTGAGGAACCCGGGTATTACAGCAAGTGATGATCCTGATGAACCTGACAGTTATAGTGAGAGAGGTACTCCTCGATACTGGGGAGACTGGACACCTTCTCACAGAGCACCATCGGGAACATCTCAGCGATTCCCACACCAGTTAACCCTTACACCCCGGAGCTGAACTCGAATGTTGCAACGAATGAGGAACCCGAGTGTCAGAGCGAGTCAGGAACCCGAGTGTTACAGCGAGTGAGGAACCCGAGTGTTACAGTGAGTGAAGAACCCGAGTGTTACAGCGAGTCAGGAACCCGAGTGTTACAGCGAGTCTGGAACCCGAGTGTTACAGCGATTGAGGAACCCGAGTGTTACTGCGAGTGAGGAAATCGAGTGTTACAGTGAGTGAGGAAATCGAGTGTTACAGTGAGTGAGGAATCCGATTGTTACAGCGAGTGAAGAATCCGAGTGTTACAGCGAGTGATGTACCCAAGTGTTACAGTGAGTGAGGAACCCGAGTGTTACAGCGAGTGAGGAAATCGAGTGTTACAGTGAGTGAGGAACCCGAGTATTACAGCGAGTGAGGAACCCGAGTATTACAGTGACTGATGAACCCGAGTGTTACAGCGAGTGAGGAAATCGAGTGTTACAGTGAGTGAGGAAATCGAGTGTTACAGTGAGCGAGGAATCCGAGTGTTACAGCGAGTGAAGAATCCGAGTGTTACAGCTAGTGATGTACCCGAGTGTTACAGTGAGTGAGCAACCCGTGTGTTACAGCGAGTGAGGAACCAGAGTGTTACAGTGAGTGAGGAACTCGAATGTTGCAACGAATGAGGAACCCGAGTGTCAGAGCGAGTCAGGAACCCGAGTGTTACAGCGAGTGAGGAACTCGAGTGTTACAGTGAGTGAAGAACTCGAGTGTTACAGCGAGTGAAGAACCCGAGTGTTACAGCGAGTCAGGAACCCGAGTGTTACAGCGAGTGAAGAACCCGAGTGTTACAGCGAGTGAGGAACCCGAGTGTTACAGCGAGTGCAGAACCCGAGTGTTACAGCGAGTTTGGAACCCGTGTGTTACAGCGAGTGATGAACCTGAGTGTAACAGTGAGTGAGGAAACTGAGTATTGCAGCGAGTGATGAACCCGAGTGTTACAGCAAGTGAGGAAATCGATTGTTACAGCGAGTGAGGAAACCGAGTATTTCAGCGAGTGAGGAACGCGAGTGTTACCGCGAGTGAGGAAACCGAGTGTTACAGCGAGTGAGGAAATCGAGTGTTACAGCGAGTGAAGCAATCGAGTGTTATAGCGAGTGAGGAACCCGAGGGTGACAGCGAGTGAAGAACCCGAGTGTTACAGTGAGTGAGGAACCCGCGTGTTACAGCGAGTGATGAACCCGAGTGTTACAGCAAGTGAGGAAATCGAATGTTACAGCGAGTGAGGAAACCGAGTATTACAGCGAGTGAGGAACGCGAGTGTTACCGCGAGTGAGGAAACCGAGTGTTTCAGCGAGTGAGGAAATCGAGTGTTACAGCGAGTGAAGCAATCGAGTGTTACAGCGAGTGAGGAACCCGAGTGTGACAGCGAGTGAAGAACCCGAGTGTTACAGCGAGTGAGGAAATCGAATGTTACAGCGAGTGAGGAAACCAAGTATTTCAGCGAGTGAGGAACGCGAGTGTTACCGCGAGTGAGGAAACCGAGTGTTACAGCGAGTGAGGAAATCGAGTGTTACAGCGAGTGAAGCAATCGAGTGTTACAGCGAGTGAGGAACCCGAGTGTGACAGCGAGTGAAGAACCCGAGTGTTACAGTGAGTGAGGAACCCGCGTGTTACAGCGAGTGATGAACCCGAGTGTTACAGCAAGTGAGGAAATCGAATGTTACAGCGAGTGAGGAAACCGAGTATTACAGCGAGTGAGGAACGCGAGTGTTACCGCGATTGAGGAAACCGAGTGTTACAGCGAGTGAGGAAATCGTGTGTTACAGCGAGTGAAGCAATCGAGTGTTACAGCGAGTGAGGAACCCGAGTGTGACAGCGAGTGAAGAACCCGAGTGTTACAGCGAGTGATGAACCCGAGTGTGACAGCGAGTTTGGAACCCGGGTGTTACAGCGAGTTTGGAACCCGTGTGTTACAGCGAGTGAGGAACCCGAGTGTTACAGCGAGTGATGAACCCGAGTGTTACAGCGAGTGAGGAAATCGAATGTTACAGCGAGTGAGGAAACCGAGTATTATAGCGAGTGAGGAACCCGAGTGTTACCGCGAGTGAGGAAACCGAGTGTCACAGCGAGTGAGGAAATCGAGTGTTACAGCGAGTGAAGCAATCGAGTGTTACAGCGAGTGAGGAATCCGAGTGTGACAGCGAGTGAAGACCCCGAGTGTTACAGCGAGTGAGGAACCCGAGAGTTACAGCGAGTGAGGAACCCAAGTGTAACAGTGAGAGAAGAACCCGAGTGTTACAGCGAGTGCAGAACCCGAGTGTTACAGCGAGTGAGGAACCCGAGTGTTACAGCGAGTCAGGAACCCGAGTGTTACAGCGAGTGAGGAACCCGACTGTTACAGCGAGTGATGTACCCGAGTGTTAAAGTGAGTAAAGAACCCGAGTTTTACAGTGAGTGAGGAATCCGAGTGTTACAGCGAGTGAGGAACCCGAGTGTTACAGCGAGTGAGGAAATCGAGTGTTACAGCGAGTCAGGAACCCGAGTGTTACAGCGAGTGAGGAACCCGACTGTTACAGCGAGTGATGTACCCGAGTGTTAAAGTGAGTGAAGAACCCGAGTGTTACAGCGAGTCAGGAACCCGAGTGTTACAGCGATTGAGGAACCCGAGTGTTACTGCGAGTGAGGAAATCGAGTGTTACAGTGAGTGAGGAATCCGATTGTTACAGCGAGTGAAGAATCCGAGTGTTACAGCGAGTGATGTACCCGAGTGTTACAGTGAGTGAGGAACCCGAGTGTTACAGCGAGTGAGGAAATCGAGTGTTACAGTGAGTGACGAACCCGAGTATTACAGCGAGTGAGGAACGCGAGTGTTACCGCGAGGGAGGAAACCGAGTGTTACAGCGAGTGAGGAAATCGAGTGTTACAGCGAGTGAAGCAATCGAGTGTTACAGCGAGTGAAGAACCCGAGTGTTACAGTGAGTGAGGAACCCGCGTGTTACAGCGAGTGATGAACCCGAGTGTTACAGCAAGTGAGGAAATCGAATGTTACAGCGAGTGAGGAAACCGAGTATTACAGCGAGTGAGGAACGCGAGTGTTACCGCGAGTGAGGAAACCGAGTGTTACAGCGAGTGAGGAAATCGAGTGTTACAGCGAGTGAAGCAATCGAGTGTTACAGCGAGTGAGGAACCCGAGTGTGACAGCGAGTGAAGAACCCGAGTGTTACAGCGAGTGATGAACCCGAGTGTTACAGCGAGTTTGGAACCCGTGTGTTACAGCAAGTGAGGAACCTGAGTGTTACAGTGAGTGAGGAAACTGAGTATTGCAGCGAGTGATGAACCCGCGTGTTACAGCGAGTGAGGATCCCGAGTGTTGCAGCGAGTGAGGAAATCGAGTGTTACAGCGAGTGAAGCAATCGAGTGTTACAGCGAGTGATGAACCCGAGTGTAACAGTGAGTGAGGAACCCGAGTGTTACAGTGAGTGAAGGACCCAAGTGTTACAGCGAGTGAAGAACCCGAGTGTTACAGTGAGTGAGGAAACCGAGTGTTACAGCGAGTGATGAACCCGAGTGTTACAGCGAGTGAGGAAATCGAATGTTACAGCGAGTGAGGAAACCGAGTATTATAGCGAGTGAAGAACCCGAGTGTTTCCGCGAGTGAGGAAACCGAGTGTCACAGCGAGTGAGGAAATCGAGTGTTACAGCGAGTGAAGCAATCGAGTGTTACAGCGAGTGAGGAATCCGAGTGTGACAGCGAGTGAAGAACCCGAGTGTTACAGCGAGTGATGAACCCGAGTGTTACAGCGAGTGAGGAACCCGGGTGTAACAGCGAGTGAGGAACCCGAGAGTTACAGCGAGTGAGGAACCCAAGTGTACAGTGAGAGAAGAACCCGAGTGTTACAGCGAGTGAGGAACCCGAGTGTTACAGCGAGTGAGGAACCCGGGTGTTACAGCGAGTAAAGAACCCGAGTGTTACAGTGAGTGAGAAATCCGAGTGTTACAGCGAGTGAGGAACCCGAGTGTTACAGCGAGTGAGGAAATCGAGTGTTACAGCGAGTCAGGAACCAGAGTGTTACAGCGAGTGAGGAACCCGACTGTTACAGCGAGTGATGTACCCGAGTGTTACAGTGAGTGAAGAACCCGAGTGTTACAGCGAGTGAGGAACCCGAGTGTTACATCGAGTGAGGAACCCGAGTGTTACAGTGAGTGAGGAACTCGAATGTTGCAATGAATGAGGAACCCGAGTGTTACAGCGAGTCAGGAACCCGTGTGTTACAGCGATTGAGGAATCCCGAGTATTGCAGCGAGTGAAGAACCCGAGTTTTACAGCGAGTGAGGAACCCGAGTGTTGCAGCGAGTGAAGAACCCGAGTGTTACAGCGAGTGCAGAACCCGAGTGTTACAGCGAGTGAGGAACCCGAGTGTTACAGCGAGTGAGGAACCCGAGTGTTACAGCTAGTCAGGAACCCGAATGTTACAGCGATTGAGGAACCCGAGTGTTACAGCGACTGAGGAACTAAAGTGTTACAGCGAGTGAGGAACCCGGGTATTACAGCAAGTGATGATCCTGATGAACCTGACAGTTATAGTGAGAGAGGAACTCCTCGATACTGGGGAGACTGGACACCTTCTCACAGAGCACCATCGGGAACATCTCAGCGATTCCCACACCAGTTAACCCTTACACCCCGGAGCTGAACTCGAATGTTGCAACGAATGAGGAACCCGAGTGTCAGAGCGAGTCAGGAACCCGAGTGTTACAGAGAGTGAGGAACTCGAGTGTTACAGTGAGTGAAGAACCCGAGTGTTACAGCGAGTCAGGAACCCGAGTGTTACAGCGATTGAGGAACCCGAGTGTTACTGCGAGTGAGGAAATCGAGTGTTACAGTGAGTGAGGAATCCGATTGTTACAGCGAGTGAAGAATCCGAGTGTTACAGCGAGTGATGTACCCGAGTGTTACAGTGAGTGAGGAACCCGAGTGTTACAGCGAGTGAGGAAATCGAGTGTTACAGTGAGTGACGAACCCGAGTATTACAGCGAGTGAGGAACCCGAGTATTACAGTGACTGATGAACCCGAGTGTTACAGCGAGTGAGGAAATCGAGTGTTACAGCGAGTGAGGAAATCGAGTGTTACAGTGAGCGAGGAATCCGAGTGTTACAGCGAGTGAAGAATCCGAGTGTTACAGCTAGTGATGTACCCGAGTGTTACAGTGAGTGAGCAACCCGTGTGTTACAGCGAGTGAGGAAATCGAGTGTTATAGTGAGTGAGGAAACCGACAGTTACAGTGAGTGAGGAACCTGAGTGTTACAGTGAGTGAGGAACTCGAATGTTGCAACGAATGAGGAACCCGAGTGTCAGAGCGAGTCAGGAACCCGAGTGTTACAGCGAGTGAGGAACTCGAGTGTTAAAGTGAGTGAAGAACTCGAGTGTTACAGCGAGTGAAGAACCCGAGTGTTACAGCGAGTCAGGAACCCGAGTGTTACAGCGATTGAGGAACCCGAGTGTTACAGCGAGTGAAGAACCCGAGTGTTACAGCGAGTGAGGAACCCGAGTGTTACAGCGAGTGCAGAACCCGAGTGTTACAGCGAGTTTGGAACCCGTGTGTAACAGCGAGTGATGAACCTGAGTGTAACAGTGAGTGAGGAAACTGAGTATTGCAGCGAGTGATGAACCCGAGTGTTACAGCAAGTGAAGAACCCGAGTGTTACAGTGAGTGAGGAACCCGCGTGTTACAGCGAGTGATGAACCCGAGTGTTACAGCAAGTGAGGAATTCGAATGTTACAGCGAGTGAGGAAACCGAGTATTACAGCGAGTGAGGAACGCGAGTGTTACCGCGAGTGAGGAAACCGAGTGTTACAGCGAGTGAGGAAATCGAGTGTTACAGCGAGTGAAGCAATCGAGTGTTACAGCGAGTGAGGAACCCGAGTGTGACAGCGAGTGAAGAACCCGAGTGTTACAGCGAGTGACGAAATCGAATGTTACAGCGAGTGAGGAAACCAAGTATTTCAGCGAGTGAGGAACGCGAGTGTTACAGCGAGTGAGGAATTCGAGTGTTACAGCGAGTGAAGCAATCGAGTGTTACAGCGAGTGAGGAACCCGAGTGTGACAGCGAGTGAAGAACCCGAGTGTTACAGTGAGTGAGGAACCCGCGTGTTACAGCGAGTGATGAACCCGAGTGTTACAGCAAGTGAGGAAATCGAATGTTACAGCGAGTGAGGAAACCGAGTATTACAGCGAGTGAGGAACGCGAGTGTTACCGCGAGTGAGGAAACCGAGTGTTACAGCGAGTGAGGAAATCGTGTGTTACAGCGAGTGAAGCAATCGAGTGTTACAGCGAGTGAGGAACCCGAGTGTGACAGCGAGTGAAGAACCCGAGTGTTACAGCGAGTGATGAACCCGAGTGTTACAGCGAGTGAGGAAACTGAGTATTGCAGCGAGTGATGAACCCGAGTGTTACAGCAAGTGAGGAAATCGATTGTTACAGCGAGTGAGGAAACCGAGTATTTCAGCGAGTGAGGAACGCGAGTGTTACCGCGAGTGAGGAAACCGAGTGTTACAGCGAGTGAGGAAATCGAGTGTTACAGCGAGTGAAGCAATCGAGTGTTATAGCGAGTGAGGAACCCGAGGGTGACAGCGAGTGAAGAACCCGAGTGTTACAGTGAGTGAGGAACCCGCGTGTTACAGCGAGTGATGAACCCGAGTGTTACAGCAAGTGAGGAAATCGAATGTTACAGCGAGTGAGGAAACCGAGTATTACAGCGAGTGAGGAACGCGAGTGTTACCGCGAGTGAGGAAACCGAGTGTTTCAGCGAGTGAGGAAATCGAGTGTTACAGCGAGTGAAGCAATCGAGTGTTACAGCGAGTGAGGAACCCGAGTGTGACAGCGAGTGAAGAACCCGAGTGTTACAGCGAGTGAGGAAATCGAATGTTACAGCGAGTGAGGAAACCAAGTATTTCAGCGAGTGAGGAACGCGAGTGTTACCGCGAGTGAGGAAACCGAGTGTTACAGCGAGTGAGGAAATCGAGTGTTACAGCGAGTGAAGCAATCGAGTGTTACAGCGAGTGAGGAACCCGAGTGTGACAGCGAGTGAAGAACCCGAGTGTTACAGTGAGTGAGGAACCCGCGTGTTACAGCGAGTGATGAACCCGAGTGTTACAGCAAGTGAGGAAATCGAATGTTACAGCGAGTGAGGAAACCGAGTATTACAGCGAGTGAGGAACGCGAGTGTTACCGCGATTGAGGAAACCGAGTGTTACAGCGAGTGAGGAAATCGTGTGTTACAGCGAGTGAAGCAATCGAGTGTTACAGCGAGTGAGGAACCCGAGTGTGACAGCGAGTGAAGAACCCGAGTGTTACAGCGAGTGATGAACCCGAGTGTGACAGCGAGTTTGGAACCCGGGTGTTACAGCGAGTTTGGAACCCGTGTGTTACAGCGAGTGAGGAACCCGAGTGTTACAGCGAGTGATGAACCCGAGTGTTACAGCGAGTGAGGAAATCGAATGTTACAGCGAGTGAGGAAACCGAGTATTATAGCGAGTGAGGAACCCGAGTGTTACCGCGAGTGAGGAAACCGAGTGTCACAGCGAGTGAGGAAATCGAGTGTTACAGCGAGTGAAGCAATCGAGTGTTACAGCGAGTGAGGAATCCGAGTGTGACAGCGAGTGAAGACCCCGAGTGTTACAGCGAGTGAGGAACCCGAGAGTTACAGCGAGTGAGGAACCCAAGTGTAACAGTGAGAGAAGAACCCGAGTGTTACAGCGAGTGCAGAACCCGAGTGTTACAGCGAGTGAGGAACCCGAGTGTTACAGCGAGTCAGGAACCCGAGTGTTACAGCGAGTGAGGAACCCGACTGTTACAGCGAGTGATGTACCCGAGTGTTAAAGTGAGTAAAGAACCCGAGTTTTACAGTGAGTGAGGAATCCGAGTGTTACAGCGAGTGAGGAACCCGAGTGTTACAGCGAGTGAGGAAATCGAGTGTTACAGCGAGTCAGGAACCCGAGTGTTACAGCGAGTGAGGAACCCGACTGTTACAGCGAGTGATGTACCCGAGTGTTAAAGTGAGTGAAGAACCCGAGTGTTACAGCGAGTCAGGAACCCGAGTGTTACAGCGATTGAGGAACCCGAGTGTTACTGCGAGTGAGGAAATCGAGTGTTACAGTGAGTGAGGAATCCGATTGTTACAGCGAGTGAAGAATCCGAGTGTTACAGCGAGTGATGTACCCGAGTGTTACAGTGAGTGAGGAACCCGAGTGTTACAGCGAGTGAGGAAATCGAGTGTTACAGTGAGTGACGAACCCGAGTATTACAGCGAGTGAGGAACGCGAGTGTTACCGCGAGGGAGGAAACCGAGTGTTACAGCGAGTGAGGAAATCGAGTGTTACAGCGAGTGAAGCAATCGAGTGTTACAGCGAGTGAAGAACCCGAGTGTTACAGTGAGTGAGGAACCCGCGTGTTACAGCGAGTGATGAACCCGAGTGTTACAGCAAGTGAGGAAATCGAATGTTACAGCGAGTGAGGAAACCGAGTATTACAGCGAGTGAGGAACGCGAGTGTTACCGCGAGTGAGGAAACCGAGTGTTACAGCGAGTGAGGAAATCGAGTGTTACAGCGAGTGAAGCAATCGAGTGTTACAGCGAGTGAGGAACCCGAGTGTGACAGCGAGTGAAGAACCCGAGTGTTACAGCGAGTGATGAACCCGAGTGTTACAGCGAGTTTGGAACCCGTGTGTTACAGCAAGTGAGGAACCTGAGTGTTACAGTGAGTGAGGAAACTGAGTATTGCAGCGAGTGATGAACCCGCGTGTTACAGCGAGTGAGGATCCCGAGTGTTGCAGCGAGTGAGGAAATCGAGTGTTACAGCGAGTGAAGCAATCGAGTGTTACAGCGAGTGATGAACCCGAGTGTAACAGTGAGTGAGGAACCCGAGTGTTACAGTGAGTGAAGGACCCAAGTGTTACAGCGAGTGAAGAACCCGAGTGTTACAGTGAGTGAGGAAACCGAGTGTTACAGCGAGTGATGAACCCGAGTGTTACAGCGAGTGAGGAAATCGAATGTTACAGCGAGTGAGGAAACCGAGTATTATAGCGAGTGAAGAACCCGAGTGTTTCCGCGAGTGAGGAAACCGAGTGTCACAGCGAGTGAGGAAATCGAGTGTTACAGCGAGTGAAGCAATCGAGTGTTACAGCGAGTGAGGAATCCGAGTGTGACAGCGAGTGAAGAACCCGAGTGTTACAGCGAGTGATGAACCCGAGTGTTACAGCGAGTGAGGAACCCGGGTGTAACAGCGAGTGAGGAACCCGAGAGTTACAGCGAGTGAGGAACCCAAGTGTACAGTGAGAGAAGAACCCGAGTGTTACAGCGAGTGAGGAACCCGAGTGTTACAGCGAGTGAGGAACCCGGGTGTTACAGCGAGTAAAGAACCCGAGTGTTACAGTGAGTGAGAAATCCGAGTGTTACAGCGAGTGAGGAACCCGAGTGTTACAGCGAGTGAGGAAATCGAGTGTTACAGCGAGTCAGGAACCAGAGTGTTACAGCGAGTGAGGAACCCGACTGTTACAGCGAGTGATGTACCCGAGTGTTACAGTGAGTGAAGAACCCGAGTGTTACAGCGAGTGAGGAACCCGAGTGTTACATCGAGTGAGGAACCCGAGTGTTACAGTGAGTGAGGAACTCGAATGTTGCAATGAATGAGGAACCCGAGTGTTACAGCGAGTCAGGAACCCGTGTGTTACAGCGATTGAGGAATCCCGAGTATTGCAGCGAGTGAAGAACCCGAGTTTTACAGCGAGTGAGGAACCCGAGTGTTGCAGCGAGTGAAGAACCCGAGTGTTACAGCGAGTGCAGAACCCGAGTGTTACAGCGAGTGAGGAACCCGAGTGTTACAGCGAGTGAGGAACCCGAGTGTTACAGCTAGTCAGGAACCCGAATGTTACAGCGATTGAGGAACCCGAGTGTTACAGCGACTGAGGAACTAAAGTGTTACAGCGAGTGAGGAACCCGGGTATTACAGCAAGTGATGATCCTGATGAACCTGACAGTTATAGTGAGAGAGGAACTCCTCGATACTGGGGAGACTGGACACCTTCTCACAGAGCACCATCGGGAACATCTCAGCGATTCCCACACCAGTTAACCCTTACACCCCGGAGCTGAACTCGAATGTTGCAACGAATGAGGAACCCGAGTGTCAGAGCGAGTCAGGAACCCGAGTGTTACAGAGAGTGAGGAACTCGAGTGTTACAGTGAGTGAAGAACCCGAGTGTTACAGCGAGTCAGGAACCCGAGTGTTACAGCGATTGAGGAACCCGAGTGTTACTGCGAGTGAGGAAATCGAGTGTTACAGTGAGTGAGGAATCCGATTGTTACAGCGAGTGAAGAATCCGAGTGTTACAGCGAGTGATGTACCCGAGTGTTACAGTGAGTGAGGAACCCGAGTGTTACAGCGAGTGAGGAAATCGAGTGTTACAGTGAGTGACGAACCCGAGTATTACAGCGAGTGAGGAACCCGAGTATTACAGTGACTGATGAACCCGAGTGTTACAGCGAGTGAGGAAATCGAGTGTTACAGCGAGTGAGGAAATCGAGTGTTACAGTGAGCGAGGAATCCGAGTGTTACAGCGAGTGAAGAATCCGAGTGTTACAGCTAGTGATGTACCCGAGTGTTACAGTGAGTGAGCAACCCGTGTGTTACAGCGAGTGAGGAAATCGAGTGTTATAGTGAGTGAGGAAACCGACAGTTACAGTGAGTGAGGAACCTGAGTGTTACAGTGAGTGAGGAACTCGAATGTTGCAACGAATGAGGAACCCGAGTGTCAGAGCGAGTCAGGAACCCGAGTGTTACAGCGAGTGAGGAACTCGAGTGTTAAAGTGAGTGAAGAACTCGAGTGTTACAGCGAGTGAAGAACCCGAGTGTTACAGCGAGTCAGGAACCCGAGTGTTACAGCGATTGAGGAACCCGAGTGTTACAGCGAGTGAAGAACCCGAGTGTTACAGCGAGTGAGGAACCCGAGTGTTACAGCGAGTGCAGAACCCGAGTGTTACAGCGAGTTTGGAACCCGTGTGTAACAGCGAGTGATGAACCTGAGTGTAACAGTGAGTGAGGAAACTGAGTATTGCAGCGAGTGATGAACCCGAGTGTTACAGCAAGTGAAGAACCCGAGTGTTACAGTGAGTGAGGAACCCGCGTGTTACAGCGAGTGATGAACCCGAGTGTTACAGCAAGTGAGGAATTCGAATGTTACAGCGAGTGAGGAAACCGAGTATTACAGCGAGTGAGGAACGCGAGTGTTACCGCGAGTGAGGAAACCGAGTGTTACAGCGAGTGAGGAAATCGAGTGTTACAGCGAGTGAAGCAATCGAGTGTTACAGCGAGTGAGGAACCCGAGTGTGACAGCGAGTGAAGAACCCGAGTGTTACAGCGAGTGACGAAATCGAATGTTACAGCGAGTGAGGAAACCAAGTATTTCAGCGAGTGAGGAACGCGAGTGTTACAGCGAGTGAGGAATTCGAGTGTTACAGCGAGTGAAGCAATCGAGTGTTACAGCGAGTGAGGAACCCGAGTGTGACAGCGAGTGAAGAACCCGAGTGTTACAGTGAGTGAGGAACCCGCGTGTTACAGCGAGTGATGAACCCGAGTGTTACAGCAAGTGAGGAAATCGAATGTTACAGCGAGTGAGGAAACCGAGTATTACAGCGAGTGAGGAACGCGAGTGTTACCGCGAGTGAGGAAACCGAGTGTTACAGCGAGTGAGGAAATCGTGTGTTACAGCGAGTGAAGCAATCGAGTGTTACAGCGAGTGAGGAACCCGAGTGTGACAGCGAGTGAAGAACCCGAGTGTTACAGCGAGTGATGAACCCGAGTGTTACAGCGAGTTTGGAACCCGGGTGTTACAGCGAGTTTGGAACCCGTGTGTTACAGCGAGTGAGGAACCCGAGTGTTACAGCGAGTGATGAACCCGAGTGTTACAGCGAGTGAGGAAATCGAATGTTACAGCGAGTGAGCAAACCGAGTATTATAGCGAGTGAGGAACCCGAGTGTTACCGCGAGTGAGGAAACCGAGTGTCACAGCGAGTGAGGAAATCGAGTGTTACAGCGAGTGAAGCAATCGAGTGTTACAGCGAGTGAGGAATCCGCGTGTGACAGCGAGTGAAGACCCCGAGTGTTACAGCGAGTGATGAACCCGAGTGTTACAGCGAGTGAGGAACCCGGGTGTAACAGCGAGTGAGGAACCCGAGAGTTACAGCGAGTGAGGAACCCAAGTGTAACAGTGAGAGAAGAACCCGAGTGTTACAGCGAGTGAGGAACCCGAGTGTTACAGCGAGTGAGGAACCCGGGTGTTACAGCGAGTAAAGAACCCGAGTGTTACAGTGAGTGAGGAATCCGAGTGTTACAGCGAGTGAGGAACCCGAGTGTTACAGCGAGTGAGGAAATCGAGTGTTACAGCAAGTCAGGAACCCGAGTGTTACAGCGAGTGAGGAACCCGACTGTTACAGCGAGTGATGTACCCGAGTGTTAAAGTGAGTGAAGAACCCGAGTGTTACAGCGAGTGATGAACCCGAGTGTTACAGCGAGTTTGGAACCCGTGTGTTACAGCGAGTGAGGAACCTGAGTGTTACAGTGAGTGAGGAAACTGAGTATTGCAGCGAGTGAGGAACCCGCGTGTTACAGCGAGTGAGGATCCCGAGTGTTGCAGCGAGTGAGGAAATCGAGTGTTACAGCGAGTGATGAACCCGAGTGTAACAGTGAGTGAGGAACCCGAGTGTTACAGTGAGTGAAGGACCCGAGTGTTACAGCGAGTGAAGAACCCGAGTGTTACAGTGAGTGAGGAAACCGAGTATTGCAGCGAGTCAGGAACCCGCGTGTTACAGCGAGTGAGGATCCCGAGTGTTACAGCGAGTGAGGAACCCGAGTGTTACAGCGAGTGAGGAAATCGAGTGTTACAGCGAGTCAGGAACCCGAGTGTTGCAGCGAGTGAGGAACCCGACTGTTACAGCGAGTGATGTACCCGAGTGTTACAGTGAGTGAAGAACCCGAGTGTTACAGCGAGTGAGGAAACCGAGTGTTACAGCGAGTCAGGAACCCGAGTGTTACAGCGATTGCGGATCCCGAGTGTTACAGCGAGTGAAGAATCCGAGTGTTACAGCGAGTGGGGAACCCGAGTGTTACAGTGAGTGCAGAACCCGAGTGTTACAGCGAGTGAGGAACCTGAGTGTTACAGCGAGTGAGGAACCCGAGTGTTACAGCGAGTGAAAACTCCGAGTGTTACAGCGAGTGAGGAACCCGTGTGTTACAGCGAGTGATGAACCCGAGTGTTACAGCGAGTGAGGAAATCGAGTGTTGCAGTGAGTGAGGAACCAGAGTGTTACAGTGAGTGAGGAACCCGAGTTTTACAGTGAGTGAGGAACCTGAGTGTTACAGCGAGTGCGGAACCCGAGTGTTACAGCGAGTGATGTACCCGAGTGTTACAGTGAGTGAGGAAATCGAGTGTTACAGTGAGTGAGGAAATTGAGTGTTCCAGTGAGTGAGGAACCCGAGTATTACAGCGAGGGAGGAACCCGAGTGTTACAGTGAGTGAGGAATACGAGTGTTACAGCGAGTGAGGAAATCGAGTGTTACAGTGAGTGAGGAACCCGAGTGTTACAGCGAGTGAGGAAATTGAGTGTTACAGTGAGTGAGGAAATCGAATGTTACAGTGAGTGAGGAACCCGAGTATTACAGTGAGTGAAGAACCCGAGTGTTACAGCGAGTGAGGAAATCGAGTGTTACAGCGAGTGAGGAAATCGAGTGTTACAGTGAGTGAGGAATCCGAGTGTTACAGCGAGTGAAGAATCCGAGTGTTACAGCGAGTGATGTACCCGAGTGTTACAGCGAGTGAGGAAATCGAGTGTTACAGTGAGTGAGGAATCCGATTGTTACAGCGAGTGCAGAATCCGAGTGTTACAGCGAGTGATGTACCCGAGTGTTACAGTGAGTGAGGAACCCGAGTGTTACAGCGAGTGAGGAAATCGAGTGTTACAGTGAGTGAGGAACCCGAGTATTACAGCGAGTGAGGAACCCGAGTATTACAGTGACTGATGAACCCGAGTGTTGCAGCGAGTGAGGAAATCGACTGTTACAGTGAGTGAGGAATCCGAGTGTTACAGCGTGTGAAGAATCCGAGTGTTACAGCTAGTGATGTACCCGAGTGTAACAGTGAGTGAGGAACCCGTGTGTTACAGCGAGTGAGGATCCCGAGTGTTGCAGCGAGTGAGGAAATCGAGTGTTACAGCGAGGGAAGCAATCGAGTGTTACAGCGAGTGATGAACCCGAGTGTAACAGTGAGTGAGGAACCCGAGTGTTACAGTGAGTGAAGGACCCGAGTGTTACAGCGAGTGAAGAACCCGAGTGTTACAGTGAGTGAGGAAACCGAGTATTACAGCGAGTCAGGAACCCGCGTGTTACAGCGAGTGAGGATCCCGAGTGTTACAGCGAGTGAGGAACCCGAGTGTTACAGCGAGTGATGAACCCGAGTGTTACAGCGAGTGAGGAAATCGAATGTTACAGCGAGTGAGGAAACCGAGTATTATAGCGAGTGAAGAACCCGAGTGTTACCGCGAGTGAGGAAACCGAGTGTCACAGCGAGTGAGGAAATCGAGTGTTACAGCGAGTGAAGCAATCGAGTGTTACAGCGAGTGAGGAATCCGAGTGTTACAGCGAGTGACGAACCCGAGTGTTACAGCGAGTGATGAACCCGAGTGTTACAGCAAGTGAGGAACCCGGGTGTAACAGCGAGTGAGGAACCCGAGAGTTACAGCGAGTGAGGAACCCAAGTGTAACAGTGAGAGAAGAACCCGAGTGTTACAGCGAGTGAGGAACCCGAGTGTTACAGCGAGTGAGGAACCCGGGTGTTACAGCGAGTAAAGAACCCGAGTGTTACAGTGAGTGAGGAATCCGAGTGTTACAGCGAGTGAGGAATCCGAGTGTTACAGCGAGTGAGGAAATCGAGTGTTACAGCGAGTCAGGAACCCGACTGTTACAGCGAGTGAGGAACCCGACTGTTACAGCGAGTGATGTACCCGAGTGTTACAGTGAGTGAAGAACCCGAGTGTTACAGCGAGTGAGGAACCCGAGTGTTACATCGAGTGAGGAACCCGAGTGTTACAGTGAGTGAGGAACTCGAATGTTGCAATGAATGAGGAACCCGAGTGTTACAGCGAGTCAGGAACCCGAGTTTTACAGCGAGTGAGGAACCCGAGTGTTGCAGCGAGTGAAGAACCCGATTGTTACAGCGAGTGCAGAACCCGAGTGTTACAGCGAGTGAGGAACCCGAGTGTTACAGCGAGTGAGGAACCCGAGTGTTACAGCTAGTCAGGAACCCGAATGTTACAGCGATTGAGGAACCCGAGTGTTACAGCGACTGAGGAACTAAAGTGTTACAGCGAGTGAGGAACCCGGGTGTTACAGCGAGTGATGTACCCGGGTGTTACAGTGAGTGAGGACATCGAGTGTTACAGTGATTGAGGAAATTGAGTGTTCCAGTGAGTGAGGAACCCGAGTATTACAGCGAGGGAGGAACCCGAGTGTTACAGTGAGTGAGGAATACGAGTGTTACAGCGAGTGAGGAAATCGAGTGTTACAGTGAGTGAGGAACCCGAGTGTTACAGCGAGTGAGGAAATTGAGTGTTACAGTGAGTGAGGAAATCGAATGTTACAGTGAGTGAGGAACCCGAGTATTACAGTGAGTGAAGAACCCGAGTGTTACAGCGAGTGAGGAAATCGAGTGTTACAGTGAGTGAGGAAATCGAGTGTTACAGCGAGTGCAGAATCCGAGTGTTACAGCGAGTGATGTACCCGAGTGTTACAGTGAGTGAGGAACCCGAGTGTTACAGCGAGTGAGGAAATCGAGTGTTACAGTGAGTGAGGAACCCGAGTATCACAGCGAGTGAGGAACCCGAGTATTACAGTGACTGATGAACCCGAGTGTTGCAGCGAGTGAGGAAATCGAGTGTTACAGCGAGTGAGGAACCCGAGTGTTACAGCGAGTGAGGATCCCGGGTGTTACAGCGAGTAAAGAACCCGAGTGTTACAGTGAGTGAGGAATCCGAGTGTTACAGCGAGTGAGGAACCCGAGTGTTACAGCGAGTGAGGAACCCGAGTGTTACAGCGAGTGAGGAACCCGAGAGTTACAGCGAGTGAGGAACCCAAGTGTAACAGTGAGAGAAGAACCCGAGTGTTACAGCGAGTGAGGAACCCGACTGTTACAGCGAGTGATGTACCCGAGTGTTACAGTGAGTGAAGAACCCGAGTGTTACAGCGAGTGAGGAACCCGAGTGTTACATCGAGTGAGGAACCCGAGTGTTACAGTGAGTGAGGAACTCGAATGTTGCAATGAATGAGGAACCCGAGTGTTACAGCGAGTCAGGAACCCGAGTGTTACAGCGATTGAGGAATCCCGAGTGTTGCAGCGAGTGAAGAACCCGAGTGTTACAGCGAGTGCAGAACCCGAGTGTTACAGCGAGTGAGGAAATCGAATGTTACAGCGAGTGAGGAAACCGAGTATTTCAGCGAGTGAGGAACGCGAGTGTTACCGCGAGTGAGGAAACCGAGTGTTACAGCGAGTGAGGAAATCGAGTGTTACAGCGAGTGAAGAACCCGAGTGTTACAGTGAGTGAGGAACCCGAGTGTTACAGCGAGTGATGAACCCGAGTGTTACAGCAAGTGAGGAAATCGAATGTTACAGCGAGTGAGGAAACCGAGTATTACAGCGAGTGAGGAACGCGAGTATTACCGCGAGTGAGGAAACCGAGTGTTACAGCGAGTGAGGAAATCGAGTGTTACAGCGAGTGAAGCAATCGAGTGTTACAGCGAGTGAGGAACCCGAGTGTGACAGCGAGTGAAGAACCCGAGTGTTACAGCGAGTGATGAACCCGAGTGTTACAGCGAGTGAGGAACCCGAGAGTTACAGCGAGTGAGGAACCCAAGTGTAACAGTGAGAGAAGAACCCGAGTGTTACAGCGAGTGAGGAACCCGAGTGTTACAGCGAGTGAGGAACCCGGGTGTTACAGCGAGTAAAGCACCCGAGTGTTACAGTGAGTGATGAACCCGAGTGTAACAGTGAGTGAGGAACCCGAGTGTTACAGTGAGTGAAGGACCCGAGTGTTACAGCGAGTGAAGAACCCGAGTGTTACAGTGAGTGAGGAAACCGAGTATTGCAGCGAGTCAGGAACCCGCGTGTTACAGCGAGTGAGGATCCCGAGTGTTACAGCGAGTGAGGAACCCGAGTGTTACAGCGAATGATGAACCCGAGTGTTACAGCGAGTGAGGCAATCGAATGTTACAGCGAGTGAGGAAACCGAGTATTATAGCGAGTGAGGAACCCGAGTGTTACCGCGAGTGAGGAAACCGAGTGTCACAGCGAGTGAGGAAATCGAGTGTTACAGCGAGTGAAGCAATCGAGTGTTACAGCGAGTGAGGAATCCGAGTGTGACAGCGAGTGAGGAACCCGAGTGTTACAGCGAGTGATGAACCCGAGTGTTACAGCGAGTGAGGAACCCGGGTGTAACAGCGAGTGAGGAACCCGAGAGTTACAGCGAGTGAGGAACCCAAGTGTAACAGTGAGAGAAGAACCCGAGTGTTACAGCGAGTGAGGAACCCGAGTGTTACAGCGAGTGAGGAACCCGGGTGTTACAGCGAGTAAAGAACCCGAGTGTTACAGTGAGTGAGGAATCCGAGTGTTACAGCGAGTGAGGAACCCGAGTGTTACAGCGAGTGAGGAAATCGAGTGTTACAGCGAGTCAGGAACCCGAGTGTTACAGCGAGTGAGGAACCCGAGTGTTACCGCGAGTGAGGAACCCGGATGTTACAGCGAGTAAAGAACCCGAGTGTTACAGTGAGTGAGGAATCCGAGTGTTACAGCGAGTGAGGAACCCGAGTGTTACAGCGAGTGAGGAAATCGAGTGTTACAGCGAGTCAGGAACCCGAGTGTTACAGCGAGTGAGGAACCCGACTGTTTCAGCGAGTGATGTACCCGAGTGTTACAGTGAGTGAAGAACCCGAGTGTTACAGCGAGTGAGGAACCCGAGTGTTACATCGAGTGAGGAACCCGAGTGTTACAGTGAGTGAGGAACTCGAATGTCGCAATGAATGAGGAACCCGAGTGTTACAGCGAGTCAGGAACCCGAGTTTTACAGCGAGTGAGGAACCCGAGTGTTGCAGCGAGTGAAGAACCCGATTGTTACAGTGAGTGAGGAACTCGAATGTTGCAATGAATGAGGAACCCGAGTGTTACAGCGAGTGCAGAACCCGAGTGTTACAGCGAGTGAGGAACCCGAGTGTTACAGCGAGTGAGGAACCCGAGTGTTACAGCTAGTCAGGAACCCGAATGTTACAGCGATTGAGGAACCCGAGTGTTACAGCGACTGAGGAACTAAAGTGTTACAGTGAGTGAGGAACCCGAGTGTTACAGTGATTGAGGAAATTGAGTGTTCCAGTGAGTGAGGAACCCGAGTATTACAGCGAGAGAGGTACCCGAGTGTTACAGTGAGTGAGGAATACGAGTGTTACAGCGAGTGAGGAAATCGAGTGTTACAGTGAGTGAGGAACCCGAGTGTTACAGCGAGTGAGGAAATTGAGTGTTACAGTGAGTGAGGAAATCGAATGTTACAGTGAGTGAGGAACCCGAGTATTACAGTGAGTGAAGAACCCGAGTGTTACAGCGAGTGAGGAAATCGAGTGTTACAGTGAGTGAGGAAATCGAGTGTTACAGCGAGTGCAGAATCCGAGTGTTACAGCGAGTGATGTACCCGAGTGTTACAGTGAGTGAGGAACCCGAGTGTTACAGCGAGTGAGGAAATCGAGTGTTACAGTGAGTGAGGAACCCGAGTATTACAGCGAGTGAGGAACCCGAGTATTACAGTGACTGATGAACCCGAGTGTTGCAGCGAGTGAGGAAATCGAGTGTTACAGCGAGTGAGGAACCCGAGTGTTACAGCGAGTGAGGAACCCGGGTGTTACAGCGAGTAAAGAACCCGAGTGTTACAGTGAGTGAGGAATCCGAGTGTTACAGCGAGTGAGGAACCCGAGTGTTACAGCGAGTGAGGAAATCGAGTGTTACAGCGAGTGAGGAACCCGAGAGTTACAGCGAGTGAGGAACCCAAGTGTAACAGTGAGAGAAGAACCCGAGTGTTACAGCGAGTGAGGAACCCGACTGTTACAGCGAGTGATGTACCCGAGTGTTACAGTGAGTGAAGAACCCGAGTGTTACAGCGAGTGAGGAACCCGAGTGTTACATCGAGTGAGGAACCCGAGTGTTACAGTGAGTGAGGAACTCGAATGTTGCAATGAATGAGGAACCCGAGTGTTACAGCGAGTCAGGAACCCGAGTGTTACAGCGATTGAGGAATCCCGAGTGTTGCAGCGAGTGAAGAACCCGAGTGTTACAGCGAGTGCAGAACCCGAGTGTTACAGCGAGTGAGGAACCCGAGTGTTACAGCGAGTGAGGAACCCGAGTGTTACAGCTAGTCAGGAACCCGAATGTTACAGCGATTGAGGAACCCGAGTGTTACAGCGACTGAGGAACTAAAGTGTTACAGCGAGTGAGGAACCCGGGTATTACAGCGAGTGATGATCCTGATGAACCTGACAGTTATAGTGAGAGAGGAACTCCTCGATACTGGGGAGACTGGACACCTTCTCACAGAGCACCATCGGGAACATCTCAGCGATTCCCGCACCAGTTAACCCTTACACCCCGGAGCTGAACTCGACTGTTGCAACGAATGAGGAACCCGAGTGTCAGAGCGAGTCAGGAACCCGAGTGTTACAGCGAGTGAGGAACTCGAGTGTTACAGTGAGTGAAGAACCCGAGTGTTACAGCGAGTCAGGAACCCGAGTGTTACAGTGAGTCAGGAACCCGAGTGTTACAGCGATTGAGGAACCCGAGTGTTACAGCGAGTGAGGAAATCGAGTGTTACAGTGAGTGAGGAAACTGAGTATTGCAACGAGTGATGAACCCGCGTGTTACAGCGAGTGAGGATCCCGAGTGTTGCAGCGAGTGAGGAAATCGAGTGTTACAGCGAGTGAAGCAATCGAGTGTTACAGCGAGTGATGAACCCGAGTGTAACAGTGAGTGAGGAACCCGAGTGTTACAGTGAGTGAAGGACCCGAGTGTTACAGCGAGTGAAGAACCCGAGTGTTACAGTGAGTGAGGAACCCGAGTGTGACAGCGAGTCAGGAACCCGCGTGTTACAGCGAGTGAGGATCCCGAGTGTTACAGCGAGTGAGGAACCCGAGTGTTACAGCGAGTGATGAAACCAAGTGTTGCAGCGAGTGAGGAAATCGAATGTTACAGCGAGTGAGAAAACCGAGTATTATAGCGAGTGAAGAACCCGAGTGTTACCGCGAGTGAGGAAACCGAGTGTCACAGCAAGTGAGGAAATCGAGTGTTACAGCAAGTGAAGCAATCGAGTGTTACAGCGAGTGAGGAATCCGAGTGTGACAGCGAGTGACGAACCCGAGTGTTACAGCGAGTGATGAACCCGAGTGTTACAGCGAGTGAGGAACCCGGGTGTAACAGCGAGTGAGGAACCCGAGAGTTACAGCGAGTGAGGAACCCAAGTGTAACAGTGAGAGAAGAACCCGAGTGTTACAGCGAGTGAGGAACCCGAGTGTTACAGCGAGTGAGGAACCCGGGTGTTACAGCGAGTAAAGAACCCGAGTGTTACAGTGAGTGAGGAATCCGAGTGTTACAGCGAGTGAGGAACCCGAGTGTTACAGCGAGTGAGGAAATCGAGTGTTACAGCGAGTCAGGAACCCGAGTGTTACAGCGAGTGAGGAACCCGACTGTTACAGCGAGTGATGTACCCGAGTGTTACAGTGAGTGAAGAACCCGAGTGTTACAGCGAGTGAGGAACCCGAGTGTTACATCGAGTGAGGAACCCGAGTGTTACAGTGAGTGAGGAACTCGAATGTTGCAATGAATGAGGAACCCGAGTGTTACAGCGAGTCAGGAACCCGAGTGTTACAGCGAGTGAGGAAATCGAGTGTTACAGTGAGTGAGGAAATCGAGTGTTACAGTGAGTGAGGAATCCGATTGTTACAGCGAGTGAAGAATCCGAGTGTTACAGCGAGTGATGTACCCGAGTGTTACAGTGAGTGAGGAACCCGAGTGTTACAGCGAGTGAGGAAATCGAGTGTTACATTGAGTGAGGAACCCGAGTATTACAGCGAGTGAGGAACCCGAGTATTACAGTGACTGATGAACCCGAGTGTTACAGCGAGTGAGGAAATCGAGTGTTACAGTGAGTGAGGAAATCGAGTGTTACAGTGAGCGAGGAATCCGAGTGTTACAGCGAGTGAAGAATCCGAGTGTTACAGCTAGTGATGTACCCGAGTGTTACAGTGAGTGAGCAACCCGTGTGTTACAGCGAGTGAGGAAATCGAGTGTTATAGTGAGTGAGGAAACCGACAGTTACAGCGAGTGAGGAACCAGAGTGTTACAGTGAGTGAGGAACTCGAATGTTGCAACGAATGAGGAACCCGAGTGTCAGAGCGAGTCAGGAACCCGAGTGTTACAGCGAGTGAGGAACTCGAGTGTTACAGTGAGTGAAGAACTCGAGTGTTACAGCGAGTGAAGAACCCGAGTGTTACAGCGAGTCAGGAACCCGAGTGTTACAGCGATTGAGGAACCCGAGTGTTACAGCGAGTGAAGAACCCGAGTGTTACAGCGAGTGAGGAACCCGAGTGTTACAGCGAGTGCAGAACCCGAGTGTTACAGCGAGTTTGGAACCCGTGTGTTACAGCGAGTGATGAACCTGCGTGTAACAGTGAGTGAGGAAACTGAGTATTGCAGCGAGTGAGGAACGCGAGTGTTACCGCGAGTGAGGAAACCGAGTGTTACAGCGAGTGAGGAAATCGAGTGTTACAGCGAGTGAAGAACCCGAGTGTTACAGTGAGTGAGGAACCCGAGTGTTACAGCGAGTGATGAACCCGAGTGTTACAGCAAGTGAGGAAATCGAATGTTACAGCGAGTGAGGAAACCGAGTATTACAGCGAGTGAGGAACGCGAGTATTACCGCGAGTGAGGAAACCGAGTGTTACAGCGAGTGAGGAAATCGAGTGTTACAGCGAGTGAAGCAATCGAGTGTTACAGCGAGTGAGGAACCCGAGTGTGACAGCGAGTGAAGAACCCGAGTGTTACAGCGAGTGATGAACCCGAGAGTTACAGCGAGTGAGGAACCCAAGTGTAACAGTGAGAGAAGAACCCGAGTGTAACAGTGAGTGAGGAACCCGAGTGTTACAGTGAGTGAAGGACCCGAGTGTTACAGCGAGTGAAGAACCCGAGTGTTACAGTGAGTGAGGATCCCGAGTGTTACAGCGAGTGAGGAACCCGAGTGTTACAGCGAATGATGAACCCGAGTGTTACAGCGAGTGAGGCAATCGAATGTTACAGCGAGTGAGGAAACCGAGTATTATAGCGAGTGAGGAACCCGAGTGTTACCGCGAGTGAGGAAACCGAGTGTCACAGCGAGTGAGGAAATCGAGTGTTACAGCGAGTGAAGCAATCGAGTGTTACAGCGAGTGAGGAATCCGAGTGTGACAGCGAGTGACGAACCCGAGTGTTACAGCGAGTGATGAACCCGAGTGTTACAGCGAGTGAGGAACCCGGGTGTAACAGCGAGTGAGGAACCCGAGAGTTACAGCGAGTGAGGAACCCAAGTGTAACAGTGAGAGAAGAACCCGAGTGTTACAGCGAGTGAGGAACCCGAGTGTTACAGCGAGTGAGGAACCCGGGTGTTACAGCGAGTAAAGAACCCGAGTGTTACAGTGAGTGAGGAATCCGAGTGTTACAGCGAGTGAGGAACCCGAGTGTTACAGCGAGTGAGGAAATCGAGTGTTACAGCGAGTCAGGAACCCGAGTGTTACAGCGAGTGAGGAACCCGACTGTTTCAGCGAGTGATGTACCCGAGTGTTACAGTGAGTGAAGAACCCGAGTGTTACATCGAGTGAGGAACCCGAGTGTTACAGTGAGTGAGGAACTCGAATGTTGCAATGAATGAGGAACCCGAGTGTTACAGCGATTGAGGAATCCCGAGTGTTGCAGCGAGTGAAGAACCCGAGTTTTACAGCGAGTGAGGAACCCGAGTGTTACAGCGATTGAGGAATCCCGAGTGTTGCAGCGAGTGAAGAACCCGAGTGTTACAGCGAGTGAGGAACCCGAGTGTTGCAGCGAGTGAGGAACCCGAGTGTTACAGCGAGTGCAGAACCCAAGTGTTACAGCGAGTGAGGAACCCGAGTGTTACAGCGAGTGAGGAACCCGAGTGTTACAGCTAGTCAGGAACCCGAATGTTACAGCGATTGAGGAACCCGAGTGTTACAGCGACTGAGGAACTAAAGTGTTACAGCGAGTGAGGAACCCGGGTATTACAGCGAGTGATGATCCTGATGAACCTGACAGTTATAGTGAGAGAGGAACTCCTCGATACTGGGGAGACTGGACACCTTCTCACAGAGCACCATCGGGAACATCTCAGCGATTCCCGCACCAGTTAACCCTTACACCCCGGAGCTGAACTCGACTGTTGCAACGAATGAGGAACCCGAGTGTCAGAGCGAGTCAGGAACCCGAGTGTTACAGCGAGTGAGGAACTCGAGTGTTACAGTGAGTGAAGAACCCGAGTGTTACAGCGAGTCAGGAACCCGAGTGTTACAGTGAGTCAGGAACCCGAGTGTTACAGCGATTGAGGAACCCGAGTGTTACAGCGAGTGAGGAAATCGAGTGTTACAGTGAGTGAGGAAATCGAGTGTTACAGTGAGTGAGGAATCCGATTGTTACAGCGAGTGAAGAATCCGAGTGTTACAGCGAGTGATGTACCCGAGTGTTACAGTGAGTGAGGAACCCGAGTGTTACAGCGAGTGAGGAAATCGAGTGTTGCAGTGAGTGAGGAACCCGAGTATTACAGCGAGTGAGGAACCCGAGTATTACAGTGACTGATGAACCCGAGTGTTACAGCGAGTGAGGAAATCGAGTGTTACAGTGAGTGAGGAAATCGAGTGTTACAGTGAGCGAGGAATCCGAGTGTTACAGCGAGTGAAGAATCCGAGTGTTACAGCTAATGATGTACCCGAGTGTTACAGTGAGTGAGCAACCCGTGTGTTACAGCGAGTGAGGAAATCGAGTGTTATAGTGAGTGAGGAAACCGACAGTTACAGCGAGTGAGGAACCAGAGTGTTACAGTGAGTGAGGAACTCGAATGTTGCAACGAATGAGGAACCCGAGTGTCAGAGCGAGTCAGGAACCCGAGTGTTACAGCGAGTGAGGAACTCGAGTGTTACAGTGAGTGAAGAACTCGAGTGTTACAGCGAGTGAAGAACACGAGTGTTACAGCGAGTCAGGAACCCGAGTGTTACAGCGATTGAGGAACCCGAGTGTTACAGCGAGTGAAGAACCCGAGTGTTACAGCGAGTGAGGAACCCGAGTGTTACAGCGAGTGCAGAACCCGAGTGTTACAGCGAGTTTGGAACCCGTGTGTTACAGCGAGTGATGAACCTGAGTGTAACAGTGAGTGAGGAAACTGAGTATTGCAGCGAGTGATGAACCCGAGTGTTACAGCAAGTGAGGAAATCGAATGTTACAGCGAGTGAGGAAACCGAGTATTTCAGCGAGTGAGGAACGCGAGTGTTACCGCGAGTGAGGAAACCGAGTGTTACAGCGAGTGAGGAAATCGAGTGTTACAGCGAGTGAAGCAATCGAGTGTTACAGCAAGTGAGGAACCCGAGTGTGACAGCGAGTGAAGAACCCGAGTGTTACAGTGAGTGAGGAACCCGAGTGTTACAGCGAGTGATGAACCCGAGTGTTACAGCAAGTGAGGAAATCGAATGTTACAGCGAGTGAGGAAACCGAGTATTACAGCGAGTGAGGAACGCGAGTGTTACCGCGAGCGAGGAAACCGAGTGTTACAGCGAGTGAGGAAATCGAGTGTTACAGCGAGTGAAGCAATCGAGTGTTACAGCGAGTGAGGAACCCGAGTGTGACAGCGAGTGAAGAACCCGAGTGTTACAGCGAGTGATGAACCCGAGTGTTACAGCGAGTGAGGAACCCGGGTGTAACAGCGAGTGAGGAACCCGAGAGTTACAGCGAGTGAGGAACCCAAGTGTAACAGTGAGAGAAGAACCCGAGTGTTACAGCGAGTGAGGAACCCGAGTGTTACAGCGAGTGAGGAACCCGGGTGTTACAGCGAGTAAAGAACCCGAGTGTTACAGTGAGTGATGAACCCGAGTGTAACAGTGAGTGAGGAACCCGAGTGTTACAGTGAGTGAAGGACCCGAGTGTTACAGCGAGTGAAGAACCCGAGTGTTACAGTGAGTGAGGAAACCGAGTATTGCAGCGAGTCAGGAACCCGAGTGTTACAGCGAGTGAGGAACCCGAGTGTTACAGCGAATGATGAACCCGAGTGTTACAGCGAGTGAGGCAATCGAATGTTACAGCGAGTGAGGAAACCGAGTATTATAGCGAGTGAGGAACCCGAGTGTTACCGCGAGTGAGGAAACCGAGTGTCACAGCGAGTGAAGCAATCGAGTGTTACAGCGAGTGAGGAATCCGAGTGTGACAGCGAGTGAAGAACCCGAGTGTTACAGCGAGTGATGAACCCGAGTGTTACAGCGAGTGAGGAACCCGGGTGTAACAGCGAGTGAGGAACCCGAGAGTTACAGCGAGTGAGGAACCCAAGTGTAACAGTGAGAGAAGAACCCGAGTGTTACAGCGAGTGAGGAACCCGAGTGTTACAGCGAGTGAGGAACCCGAGTGTTACAGTGAGTGAGGAATCCGAGTGTTACAGCGAGTGAGGAACCCGAGTGTTACAGCGAGTGAGGAAATCGAGTGTTACAGCGAGTCAGGAACCCGAGTGTTACAGCGAGTGAGGAACCCGACTGTTACAGCGAGTGATGTACCCGAGTGTTACAGTGAGTGAAGAACCCGAGTGTTACAGCGAGTGAGGAACCCGAGTGTTACAGTGAGTGAGGAACTCGAATGTTGCAATGAATGAGGAATCCGAGTGTTACAGCGAGTCAGGAACCCGAGTGTTACAGCGATTGAGGAATCCCGAGTGTTGCAGCGAGTGAAGAACCCGAGTGTTACAGCGAGTGAAGAACCCGAGTGTTACAGCGAGTGAGGAACCCGAGTGTTACAGCGAGTCAGGAACCCGAATGTTACAGCGATTGAGGAACCCGAGTGTTACAGCGACTGAGGAACTAAAGTGTTACAGCGAGTGAGGAACCCGGGTATTACAGCAAGTGATGATCCTGATGAACCTGACAGTTATAGTGAGAGAGGAACTCCTCGATACTGGGGAGACTGGACACCTTCTCACAAAGCACCATCGGGAACATCTCAGCGATTCCCGCACCAGTTAACCCTTACACCCCGTAGTTGAACATTTCAACTCCCCCTCCCACTCTGCCGAGGACAGGCAGGTCGTGGTGCTCCTCCACCTCCTCTCCCTCACCTCCTGATGCCTCATCTTCCGCCTCAGAACACTTCAACCCCAGGGTATTAATGTGGACTTCACCCTGTTTCCTATTTCCCCTCCCCCCACCTTACCTCAGTCCCAACCTGCCAGCTCAGCACCGTCCCTACCTGTCAATCTTCCTCCCCACCTGTCTACTCCACCCTCCTCCCTGACCTGTCACCTTAACCCCCTCCTCCATCCTCCTAATGCACTCTCAGCCATAATCCCCAGCTCCACCCCCCCTCCCATTTATCCCTCCTCTCCCAACAGTCCCAGCCTCAGTCCTGATGAAGGACTCCAGCCTGAAACGTCGATTCTCCTGCTCCTCGGATGCTGCCTGACCGGCTGTGCTTTCCAATGTCTGCAGACCTCACTGTCTCCATATCCAGTGAGAAGCAGAGAATTGAAGGTGCCTCTGCAGACATAACCATTCTGACCTTTACCGAAGAGAAGGCTTCGGATATTGGCTGAGTCTCAGATTCCATGGGCAGAGGTGATAGACAGAAGGGGAGTCTCTGGCAAGTGTAGTTAAAGAACTTGAGACCACACTGTCACCAGGCCCAAACATCACTTTTGTTGAATTGTAATCACCACTAACTGAAATGTCACAATCTGCACAGGGTGAACATTAAAATGTTCCCATGTGTCAGTTCAAACTCATGTCTTCCTGTTCCCCCAGGTCCTCCAAAACACTAACGGTGTGAAACAAGTGTCGAAGGAAATAAAAGATCTCAGAGTAAGTCCCAATGCATGAGTCATGTGCCTACTTTCCAGGGTGGGTGCACGTATTATGCGAGAGCCCAAACGAGATAGTTATCACATGTTGAGGTGTACATCATAAGTGAGCATCTCCAGTTGCTCAAGGTAACGTCAACAGAGGATTGTCCTTCTTTCAGACTATGAGTCATTTCTTGCTATGCTCAGCAGGAAGCAGCTACTGAGCCACTAGGATTGACTCAAACAGGAGGTTCAATCGACATATCTAGAGGTAGGTCACCCTCTTGGAGAGAACTTGGTCAAGTCTGTCTCTGCTATGATGCCTCAGGACTTTGTGCTGGTTTCACATCCATGAAAGGATTGGCAGTCCTCATGATCCTTATCACCAGATGTGGTAGGCAATCAAGAGTAGGCTTGCCCTCACATAAGGTCTGCATTTACCATTAAAATAGGAGGGAGGAATGTTTTGCCTTGGTGTTTCAACATCTCACTGAAAAGCAGCAAAGTGCACTGCAGACCACTTGGAGACAGGGGTCCACTTCTTTTTTACTTCATGCAGGGGAAGTGGGCTTCGCTGGTTGGGCTAACATTTATTGGCCAGTAGCTGAAATGCTACAGTCTGCTCCAATGATTGAGTCTGTCCTTAGCTATGAGCAATTAGTGCAATATCTAGCAGAACGCTCATTGACTCCAGAATGAAGGGGGCATCCATTATGAACAACTCATTCTAAAAGCAAGGTAACAAGCAGCTGTCCACTCGTTCTTGAAGTTCCAAGGTTTACATCACTTAAGAATAATGGAAAGCAGAAGTAGAAGCCATTTTCGCTATAAACACCTAAGATGTACCTTGTGCAATGTCAATGCCCACATGTATATGAATGGGAAACAAATCAAACTACTTATTAATCAATTAATTATTCTCTCCTCTTAGTTTGTTGATTTTGATGAGTTCCACAATACTCATGAAAACTATTTCCTGCTGTTCAGTCGAGAATTTAACTTAAAGGTTCAATTGCTGTGTATTTAAATATTCAAGCCATTTACCCACCAGCTCGGTGGAGTTCCTCCTTGTCCCAGAATGCACTCTGGCACAATGGTGGATGTGACTCGAATCATGTTAAATTTCTAATGGAATAACATTTCTTCAAGGACATATCCTCCCACTTAGAATCAAACACATCCACCCTACTTCCTTGTATTAAATTCTGTCCCATATATCTTTTCTCTCAGAAAAATTATCCAGTATGTCTATAACATTATACATTGCATACATCAAAATTGTCCCACATATTAATGGTAAGAGAGATTAAGCCATCCTTTTGTACTTGGAATGTTCCATAGTTGTGGGTTTATAAACATTTTATTTGCTGAGAGCAATATCGGTTCAGAGAAAAACAAACATTGCTCCCAAATATCTTTCAGTTCTTTAAACCCACTACCCTCAAGGGGAATCAACATTCTCATTCATCATTTTTAGCTATAAAATGCTTGAAAGAACTTTATTTGTGCTCCAATGATCTGTAGAATTTAGTTTGCTTTTATGCTGCTCAGAGTGAAAGTCGTAAGGATGAATCAAATGGCTCGAAGATAAAATAGGGGCTTGCATTTATTATATTGTCAGGACACCTTTCCATCCAGGCACTGTTCCTTGCTGTAATATAACCTTAACTAATCTGTGGCCAAAAGCCACAACCATAAAGCTAGCTACACATGAGAATTACTTTTCCTTATGTGAAGGACATTAAGATGGTACACTAAATTTGTCATTCACAGCTGAACTTCTTATTTAACTCTTTTAATACTGGCAGTTTTACAATGGGCAAAGTTCATTTACTAGGTGAACTAAAAAAATGTTACCAATGACAAGAACCATTTGTTTTTCCCTAGTATTAAGCATCACCAAAGGATGTTTTGTGTGAGAATAGTCCGATGGGCAATAGATCGCCATGTTTTATTTTGAGATCATCCAATAAATCATATATCTCCCATTTGCAGAAGACTCCCAGACTTTGTGATGTTTCTATGATCAGTAGATTGTCATATCTTATGGAGATGGCCCTATTTCCAAAGTCTAAGTAATGATTGGAAACAATATCTTTTTGAATGAAAATATCAAATGCAGTGTTACAACAAAATTAGACAAGAAAATAAATCTCCTGACATCTTCAGAGGGATAAGACCTATGAGATTAATTAACAATCTCAATTGATCATCCTTTTTGTGGTTTCTCCTAGGTAGAGGCAATGATTGAAAACCTATAACTTCCATTTCCAACATGTGTGGCATTTTGGAGAGACTGCAGATCCAAATAGGAGCCAATAGATCATATATCTTACTTCAACATCAAACCAATTAAAATGTGAACCAACAATAACTATCTTGGATCACCGAAACCCAGTGCATTAATTCATTTCACAAACATTTGAAAGAAATCATGTACTTCATATTTTTTATACTACTTTGTGATCTATTTTTGTAGTGAATGGGCAAGAATATGGCAGATAGAGCATTAAGTGGAAAATGACAGGTGATCCACTTTGGTCAGAGGAATAGCTATGCAAAGCATTTCTTAAATGGTAACACAGTGGAAAGTGTAGATGCACAAAGGGACCGAGTAATCCTTATCGATAAGTCACTGAAAGCAAACAGGCAGGTGTTATTAGGAAGGATAATCAAATCATACCTTTTATTACTTCTACTGTAGGATTTGCATGCAGGAGTAGTGAAGTCTTGTATTAATTGTATATGAGATTGGTTATACCGCACTGTTTGCAGCTTTGGTCTGTTATCTCAGGAATGATATTGCCAGAGGAAGTGCAACTAAGGTTCACCAGGCTTGTTCCATAGATGAGAGGGCTGCCCTATGAAGAAACATTGGCCAAACTGGTACTGAATTCTCTAGAATTTCAAAGAAAGAAAATTCAAAATACTGAAAGGGGTAGTCAGCGTAGATGCTGGAGACATATTTTGCCTGTTTGTGGAGTACAGATCCAAGCATCACAATTTAAAAGTAAGGCAGGTGCCTCTTAGGGACTTGTGAATCTTTGGAATACCAAAGAGGTACTTGAAGTTCCATCTCTGAGTATGCTTAAGGAAGAAAGGGTGGCACAGTGGCTCAGTGGTTAGCACTGATGTTCAATTCCACCCTTGGGTGACTGTCTGCATGGAGTTTACACATCCTCTACACATCCTCCCCGTGTCTGCGTGGGTTTCCTCTGGATGCTCTGGTTTCTTCCCACAGATGTGCAGGCTAGGTGGATTAGCCATGGGAAATGCAGGGTTCTAGGGTAGGGGATGGGTCTGGGTGAGATGCTCTTCAAAAGATCAGTGTGGTCTTGATGGGCCAAATGGTCTGTTTCCACACTGGAGGGATTGTATAATTCTTTGACAGATTTTAGATTGTAAGGTGTCGTGGAGAATTTTGGGTAGATTAACAACATTAAAGTAATAGATCATCCAAGATCATATTGAATGAGCTAAATGGCTTTTCATGTTCCCATATTCCTTGATCTATCATTTGTTATTCGATTAATTATCATCAATATGAATTATTTTATCAGACATAGTTCATCCTTTAGTGGTCATTCTAAAATCTGGCAGATTACAATTTAATTAATTGAAAACTTTAAGCAGTTAAGATAAAGGTAAAAAATTCAAGCAGAGATTTTGGTAAAAGTGACTGAACCAGAAACGAAAACACTCGACTTCAAAAACGTTTTAATTTCATGGTTGCTAATGTTAATGATCAACTTTTATAGATATTCCATTAGCAAGCACCGTTATCCTATTTAATGTTTCTTACCAATGCCACAGCATTTAATTTTAACAATGCATCAATTTCCTTTCATGCTTGAAAATACGACAATAAATTCTGTTTTGAATTTGATTGACACTAAATGTATTCATTTCAATTTGTTGTTAATATTTTATAAGGTATTGGTAGTTATTAATATTTCTGTTGTACTTATTCTACTTGAGTATTGTTTTCATTTGTTGAAGTGCTAGATTGCATTATTAGTCAATTCATTGTTGCTCGAAGTAATCAAGCGAGCAAGTGTTTGGTGGATTGGGATTAATTACCCCTATATGTTCATAGAATTAATTTCACTTCTCAGAAGTATAAAGCTCTTACACTCAAAACATTTTCCTGGAAAAATGCTTTAAATTAAAGATACCTGGGAATCAAAATGAATTGACTGAGAAATATTTTTGTTTCTGTTAATGATTCATGGTTAAACAAAATCTCTACAAGTGTTTTGTAGTTTGTTTTTTTAATCAGTAAATTTTAAATTAAATCTCAGAGGGCAATTTATTTAACAAATATCTGGTTAATGATTGCAGGAAGTACTATGTTCAGTTCTGCAGTGAAGAACTAGTGAATGACAAACATATGCCAAGAAAGTATTTCAAATTCAACCATGGTCATTTTCAACATCAAAAGACCATTGTTAAGTAAATGTACTGAATGGATGCAATCTGAATGAAGAGAAAGAAACAGTCTGTACGTGTTTGGTGAGTGGAGGGGAACTACTGAGTAAAAGTTCCAAGAAATTAGTGTCTTTTGAATTTGTATTGATGGTTTTGTTAATGAAAAGCCAATGATGGTCATGCCAAGTTTGTTATCAATACATTATATGTATACAACTGTGTGCTACCGAACTTGCATACATCAGGCAGTAATACTAATAGTGTCTGCAGTTGCACCATCACCTTCTAATCCAGCATGATTACTTACTGTACCATTACAGTCTCTAGAGACAGACACAAAGTTACACCTTAATTCCTTCTCCTCCAAGGAACCATTTTAGAAGCAGGAGGCACTCTCTGAAAAGGATCAGCATAAAGAACTCTTCTATATACTGCAAAGGTTAATAAAAATTGGATTGATTGATGCTGGGATGTGTCCTGACAATTTAGGTCAGTTCACTGGTATTGAAAAAAAATGTGACTGTACTGAAGGTACAAGACAACTGCTGAAGGGTTTGTTTGAATCGATGTTGTGTAAAGATTTTTGTTGATTGAATTTTTCATTTTTCAGGTATCTTTTTATATTCCAGGATTGGACACATTGGACTGAATTTTCCCTGTTTTGAAAATATTCAGGAGGTCCACCACCACTCACTGCAGAGTACTCTCACTGGCTTAGAGTAATAGGAGGTGACTGAATAGCAGGCTTTTATTCAGTGTTTGATTAAGGATGGTAGGTAACTTCTGGAGACAAGAGGTTAAAACAATGCAGCTCACTGCCATAGTGATTGGAATGAGGTCAGCTAGCTGACAACAGCTAGATTAACTGGCCCAAACAGGGATACCTGGCTGATATATTTCTGGCTGGGATTTCGATGCAGTGTCCATTTCGGAGACATGGATAAAGCAGGGACAAGAATGGTTGTTGCAGGTCCCAGGATTTAGTGTTTCAGTAAGACACGGTGGCACACTGGTTAGCACTGCTGCCTCACAGCGCCAGAGATCCGGGTTCAATTCCCGCCTCCGGCGACTGACTGTGTGGAGTTTGCACGTTCTCCCCGTGTCTGCGTGGGTTTCCTCCCACAGTGCAAAGATGTGCAGGTCAGGTGAATTGGCCATGCTAAATTGCCCGTAGTGTTAGGTAAGGGGTAAATGTAGGGGTTGAAACTTTATTGCTGGAACAGCACAGCAGGTCAGGCAGCATCCAGGGAACAGGAGATTCGACGTTTCGGGCACAGGCCCTTCTTCAGGAAGGGCCCGAAACGTCGAATCTCCTGTTCCCTGGATGCTGCCTGACGTGCTGTGCTGTTCCAGCAATAAAGTTTCAACTTTGATCTCCAGCATCTGCAGACCTCACTTTCTCCTCGTAAATGTAGGGGTATGGGTGGGTTGCGCTTCGGCGGGTCGGTGTGGACTTGTTGGGCCGAAGGGCCTGTTTCCACACTGTAAGTAATCTAATCTAATCTAATCAAAAAAACAGAGAAGATGGTAAAAGAGAGGGAGGTGTGGCATTGTAAATCAAGGATAATATTACAGTTGCAGAAAGGATGTTTGAGGACTCATCGACAGAGGTAATATGGGCTGAGGTTAGAAACAGTAAAGGAGAGGTCACCCTGTTGGGAGTTTTCTATTGGCCTCCGAATAGTTCCAGAGATGGAGAGGAAAAGATAGCAAAGATGATCCCAGATAGGACTGAGAGTGACAGGGTAGTTGTTATGGGGGCCTTTAACTTTCCAAATATTGACTGGGAACACTATAATTAAATTCGGTCAGTGTCTGTCCAATGTGTGCAGGAGGGCTTCCTGACACAGCAGGGGAGTAAAGACAACCCTGGTAATTATAGATCAGTGAGCCTTACTTGGATTGTGGGTACAGTGTTGGAAACGCTTATAAGAGATAGGATTTATAATCATCTAAAAAAGAATAAGTTGATTAGGGATAGTCAACACGGTTTTGTCAAGGGAAGGTCGTGTTTCACAATCTTATTGAATTCTTTGAGAAGGTAACCAAACAGGTTTTTTTTAAGATTAGAATCCCTACAGTGTGAAAACAGGCCCTTCCGCCCAACAAGTCCACACCGACCCTCTGAAGAGTAACCCACCCAGACCCATTTCCCTCTGACTAATGCACCTAACACTGTGGACAATTTAGCATAGCCAATTCACCTGACCTGCACATCTTTGGATTGTGGGAGGAAACCCACAAAAACACTGGGAGAATGTGCAAACTCTACACTGACCATTGCCCAAGGCTGGAATCGAACCTGAGACCCTGGTGCTGTGAGGCAGCAGTGTTAACCACTGAGCCACCATGCCGTGTATATGGATTTCAATAAGGTGTTTGATAAGGTCCCCACAGTAGGCTTTTGCAGAAAATATGTAGGCATGGGATTGAGGGTGATTTGGGAGTTTGGATCAGAAATTGGCTAGCTGAAAGAAGACAGAGGGTGATGGTTGATGGAAAATATTCATCTTGGAGTTCAGTTGCTAGTGGTGTTGCACAAGGAACTGTTTTGGGGCCAGTGCTGTTTGTCGTTTGTATAAATGACCTGGATGAGGGCATAGAAGGATGGGTTACTAAATTTGCGGATGATACTAAAGTTGGGAGAGTTGTGGATAGTGCCAAAAGATGTTGTAAGTTACAGAGGGACACAGATAAGCTGCAGAGCTGGGCTAAGAGGTGGCAAATGGAGTTTAATATGGAAAAGTGTGAGGTGATTCATTTTGGAAGGAGTAACAGGAACACAGAGTACTGGGATAATGGTAAGATTCTTGATAGTGTAGATGAGCAGAGAGATCTCAGTGTCCATATACATAGATCCCTGAAAGTTGCCACCCAGGTTAGTAGGGTTGTTAAGAAGGCATACGGTGTGTTAGCTTTTATTGGTAGAGGGATTGAGTTTCGAAGCCATGAGGCCATGCTGCAGCTTTACAAATCTCTGGTGCGGCCAAACTTGGAGTATTGCATACAGTTCTGGTCACGGCATTATAGGAAGGATGTGGACGTTTTGGAAAGGGTTCAGTGGAGATTTAGTAGGATGGTGCCTGGTATGAAGGGAAGGTTTTACCAGTAAAGGCTGAGGAACTTGAGGCTGTTTTCATTGGAGAGAAAAAGGTTGAGAGGTGACATAAATGAGGCATATAAGATAATTGGGTGGCACGGTGGCACAGTGGTTAGCACTGCTGCCTCACAGCACCAGAGATCCGGATTCAATTCCCACTTCAGGAGACTCTCTGTGTGGAGTTTGCACATTCTCTCTGTGTCTGCGTGGGTTTCCTCTCACAGTCCAAAAATATGCAGGTTAGGTGAATTGGCCACGCTAAATTGACCGTTGTAGGGGAATGGGTCTGGGTGGGTTACGCTTCGGTGGGTCGGTGTGGACTTGTTGGGCCAAAGGGCCTGTTTCCACACTGTAAGTAAACTAATCTTGAGGGTTATATAGGGTGGACAGTGAGAGCCTTTTTCCTTGGATGGTGATGGCTAGCACGAGGGGACATAGCTTCAAATTGAGGGGTGATAGATATAGGACAGATGTCAGTGGTAGTTTCTTTACTCAGAGAGTAGTAGGGGTGTGGAATGGATACCTCCAACAGTAGTAGACTCGCCAACTTTAGGGGCATTTAAATGGTCATTGGATAGACATTTGGATGAAAACCGAATATCATAGGTCAGATGGGCTTCAGATTGGTTTCACAGGTCGGTGCAACATCGAGGACCGAAGGGCCTGTACAGTGCTGTAACATTCTATGTTCTATGTTCTATATCTGATTTGGAGATGCCGGTGTTGGACTGGGGTGTACAAATTTAAAAATCACACAACACCAGGTTATAGTCAAACAGGTCTAATTGGAAGCACACTAGCTTTCAGAGCGACGCTCCTTCATCAAGTAGTAGTGGAGGGCTCAATCCTAACACACAGAATTTATAGCAAAAATTTACAATGTGATGTAATTGAAATTATACATTGAAAAATTGATTGTCTGTTAAGCCTTTCATCTGTTAGAATACAGTGATAGTTTCACTTATTTCATGTGTAAATCACAAAACCTTTTTTTTTAAAGTTGCATTCTCGGGTTAGCCGTTAACAATGGTGATAGCTAGACAATATGTTGAAGGTGTTGGCCCCCTGTGTTCTCTGTCTATGCCATGATGTTTAGATTGATTCTAATCTAAAAAGTGAGATAATGGAGTTTTACATAAATTCATGCAGTTTTTGAGCTCAGAGTTCGACATGAATGCATGCAGTTTTTGAGCAAAGTACAATGTAACCCTGAAAGTACAAATTCACCCCACAAAATATATGTGTGTGCATGTGGGTCTTTGTCTGTCTGTGTCTGTGTGTATGGTGAGTGCAGAGTGTCTTAAGTCTGTGAGGGGGTGCATGTCTGAGTGTGGGAGTGTGTGTGTGTCTGTAAGGGTGTGTGTGTGTGTGTCTGTGTGTATGTGTGTCTGTGTGTATGTGTGTATAGGAGTGCCTGTGTGTGTGTGAGAGTATGTGTGTGTATATGAGTATCTGTGTGTGTGTGTATAGTGCAATGGTGGTCACCTGTAATGTGACATGAACCCAAGGTCCCGGTTGAGGCCCTCCCTACGGGTACCGAACTTAGCTATCAGCCTCTGCTTGGCCACCTTTCGCTGCTGCCTATCCCGAAGTCCACCTTGGAGGATGATTACCCGAAGGTCCGAGGCTGAATGTCCTGGACCATGGAAGTGTTCCCTAACTGGGAGGGAACACTCCTGTCTGTTGATTGTTGTGCGGTGCCCATTCATCTGTTGTCATAGCCTTTGCTCGGTTTCCCCAATGTACCATGCCTCCAGGCATCCTTGTCTGCAACGTATAAGATAGACAACGTTGGCTGAGTCACATGAGTACCTGCCATGTATAAGGTGGGAGGTGCCCCCACGCGAAATGGTGGTATCTATGTCCACAATCTGACATGTCTTGCAGCACCTACCGTGACAGGGTTGTATGTTCTATATCAACAGAGTAACTGCCAGAAATACTGACACTCTGTTGGCAAGCTCTGTATTATGCAGTACTATAGTCAAACAGTGTTTGTGTGTGAATGAATGATGATTTGGTGATGGGACAATGGCCTCTAGGGAGTTATTTCAACTGCAAAAAAGGCTGATAGCTTTCAATATGTCATTGAGAAAGGTTTACTGAGGGCTGGGAAGCAGAAAATAACTAAGAGGAAGCCTGACAATGATGATTGCGCAATGACATTGAGTGATAGGAACCAGCAAGTTGTCAACCAAAAACAACATTGTGTCACTCCCCATATATGTATACAGCCATCAAATCAGGACAGATTATCAACCTCCAAAACATTACATTTATGTTTGAAATGTTAATCTTGTTGCCAATGCCCTATCTACAGACTGTACAGCTATATCCAATATTGGTATCACTTAGGGTAAGAAACCTTCCCTTTGTCTGGATTCATTATATCCAAGGCTGATATCTGATTGATCTTCAATTAGTTTTCTAAATATCTACCATTATATATTTCTTTTTTCTTAATAGAGACCACCACAATTGCAAGTATAGTGCAGTTTTGCCTCTGGCAGGGTGGTTTACCTGATGAGGCAATGGTTATGCTATCTCCTATAATGAAATTAGGTATCATGGTATTTAAGAATCCCACAGACATTTATTACAACTAGCCATTATGTACTGGCATTAAATTCCTCAGGCACAGAAATGTCAGAAGTCATTACATTGCAATTAATAAATATATACATGTCTGTTTAAGGTTAACTGGTAGAATGACCTTGATGCATATTATAGTAGCCTTCACAAACTGGGCTAGACCACATAAGCCCCTAAAGAACTGATACATTTTGATGATAAGATGGCAATAAATAGATCATTTTGGAGAGAAAAGTTGAGTTAACAATTGTAGTATGGCACTTCTTCAGAATATTGGGAAACAACTCTTTTTTTCCTCTAATCCTATGATTTTAAAATAGCTGCATTTTTCCCTTGTATCCAGATAATCTATTTCTGTTTGTATACAAGATTTTCAGAATAGGCTTTCTTTCGCTGATTATTTCTACATGCCTTGAAGTATGCATGGTTAGCTGGAAGATTATCTACTTTGACCTCCTCACTACACAAATCTATAGACGACAGACACTAACTGGAAGGATTTGGATTTGCTCTCTATCAGACAATTTTAACACAGTCAGAGAATAAAATTTATCTTCATGCAGCCATGGGATTACCAGGATCAGTGATCATGCTGTGAAAGGAGAAAGCATGTTTGGAGCAGGGCTGATAGCTCAGGAATAAAGATTAATTCCCCACAGCTCTTCATGCCCCATTTGTGATGGACTTTGCAAACTGGAATGTTTCCCATTTCTAGCACCAACTGATTAGTAAATGGTACACAGTTTATAAACTTTTCAAATGCATTATTGTTTGTTTCCAATTGACCTTTCTTAAGCTTCATTGTACAAGATAATATTTTCAGTTATTAAAAAAAGGATTTATTTTTAAAATTTGCTCAGTGTAACAATGCCTGTTATTGTTGTCTATCTTAAATAGCCCTTGAAGTGGATGGCATAATGTCACCTTGGGGCAACTGATTTACAGTTAATTGGCTTGTTGGCTATTTAGGAATGCAATAAGAGCTGATGATACACATTGGGAATTTGCAACAGGTATTTTACACTGTGTTGGTCTATGTTTGGCAGAAATTTCTACCTGTCGGTCGGATTTCTGATAAACTTCCACTGACTGTTTTGGCAGGAAAATCCTCAAGGAAATTGGTAGCAGATGCACACAACTTGTAAGCCATGTCCATCAGATTGAAAAAGGATGCCAAATTATTCTTGTTGGAGGACATCAGCAAACCTGATGGGTTTTTAATGCAATGAGAGTACTTTCATGTGCTGTCCTTTCCAATGCTTCTGCTTCTGATGATGAGATTTGATAATGCAATTTGCTTAGAAGTGCAGGAATAAATCCACTGTGGTATTGTACCTGATGCTGCTTAACCAGCTGTGCTTTTCCAGTGCCACACTTTTTGACTGCTGTGTTGGTGAGTTTGGCTGATGCTATGATAAGGGTCAACTAAAATGTACTTAACACATACAAATTACTGCATTACTGTGGTTTGTTCTAGCCTTTTTAAAATCAGTATCTATGTAGATAATGCACTTAGTTAGGCAGTATTTAATATAAACATATGGAATTGGAACAGAAGTAAATCATTAGGTCCCTCAAACCTGATCTATCAATCAATATGATCATAGCTGATCAATTTGTTTTAAATTCAACATTGCTATTTACACCCAATAACCTTTAATTCTTGTTAAGCAGAGTAATCAACCTACCTTTGCCTTTAAATTATGTAATGGCCTCCAGTGACCTCCTGAGTCTTGTACCACCACTGCTGGTATTCAGTAATTGATTGAATATTGGGAAGGAGAGGACCTTAAGGAGAGCAACCCTCTTCACTTTCTTCTACACTCCTCCCCACCCCCCACCACACACACTGCAGCTAGTGACCGACTCATTATAATCCCCATCCTGATATTACTCACTGCTTTGCTGATTTTATGCCTCAAGTGAGCACATTACTAGCAGCTGCCAATACACAGCAGTGCCACTGATGCCAATAAGGAGCTGCCCGATATTTTCAGGACAGAGAGACCCTTTGGTGGACTGTTGTTGGACATTTAAGTGTCTAAGTGGCACTTCATATCTTCCATAAAGTGATAATGTGTGGCTCTCGCATGTCCTCTTTCTTAATTTAGTATACTCATGTCTGCATCCTTAATCACTTAAATCTCTTCGTGCGCATGAGAATCACATCTTGAAGTAATCACTGCTTATCAACATGGACACAGAGGAAGGATTCAGACCTGCAGTGCTAAATCAGGCTACTAAGAGCCACAGCATGCAATTACTTACAGCTAAAACAAATCAGCATTCTCTTGTCCCCAGGACTCGTTTCATCAGTCTAGTCGTGGAAACAACAACCAACTATTTGACTATAGAAACAACGGCACTTGCTGAATTCTGATATCATATTGTCCACTCAATCACTTCAGAAAGAGGACATTCATGTAACCAACAATCTTAGAAATTGATATCATTTTCATTTTATTTAATACTTTATCCTTACCTGTCTTTAATCTTTGTGCATGTATTTTTAGTCAATAATCTTGCAACTTTCATTTTAATTGTACTTGACAATAAACCACCCCCTTCTCTTGTTTAAAACACAAAGCTCTGCTACTAGTTATTTTTAAATTGAAATTCTCTAAACGTGAAAGGGGGTCAACACATGAACTATACAAATCCATAATTCATGGATCACTCTAAGGACTGATGTGGCCGTGGCAATGGACTGAGTGAATGTACCTCCAGGTTCAACATTGCTGGCTGCAGACTAGGAAGATGATCTCTGGCATCAAAAGAACTGTTGAAGTAAATGAACCCTTTATAGCGATGAAGGTGCAGTTATCTTCAACTGCTGTATCTTGGGAAGAGAAGTTGCATTAATTTTAGCTTAACTAGTATTTTCAATGCTTTATAAGAGCAGAAATAAAATGTTGAAACGTGGCCAATAGGGTTCTAATTATCAGACATAAGTAAAGGGACTGAGAAAGCTATGGGCAGTTATGCTTGGTTTTAGCATACGTGAAATCTAAGAGTGAATTTCCCTCTTCCTGTTGTAGCATGAGCAATAATGGGAAAAATCCAAAGAGAAGTGAAAATTCAGAATCACATTGCTGAGAAAGGTTCTCCAACATCTGGAGTAATGTACAGATGGGTAGTGTGGTACCAGCAACACGAACAGCAATATGTCCCAGCAATCTCCACTGCATGATTCCCTGAGTCTGTTTGCACAATTAGTAAGGCGAATAGCATTAGATTACATGAGAACATTTGCTCTGGCCACTCACATCTCACTCAGCCAAACACTTTAACTGAAGAACACTTGACATCAGCTTGCCCAGTTAAAGCTGCCAGTCCAATGTGGGTCTCACTCTGCCACAGGTAACAAAGTGGAGTAGATAGGATGTGACATTTAAGCAGCCTTCAATTAGCAGGAGGGGCACTCAATACCTCCATCAACATCCACTCTATGTAACATTGGTGACAATGGGCAGGCCACACATTTTATGAGCACTCACCTTCTTCAGACCCTCAAAGTGGGAGTGCAACTTTTTCACCCATAGAGTACCATCATATCTTGGAAGCTATCATAGCTTATCTAGTCAAAAATTTTAATTCAATCAAATGCAAACAGGCTTCCTTATAAGTAAACTACACCTTTTGGCATGCAAATTAAAAGCTTATTCTCAGATTTATCTTCTATAAAATTCTAATTGGCATAGTTCTATCCAGACTACAGGAAGCTTACAAATATTGCTCTGTGAATTGTTTGTGAAAAAGCACCTTGTCATGCAACGTCTGTCAGAGAACAATTTGCTATAAATAATTCCTGGAATTGTTCAGACCTGGCAAGAACTCTGAATGTAATCAAAGACGATCATCTTCCTTCTGTCCAGTTCTTGCTTTTCTTCAATATTCTCTTGACTAGCCAAAATTACGAAAAGGATCATACCTAAATATAAACTACATTCAGGGATTCTCCAAAACTTTACTTACATACTGAAAGTAGTTCAAACCTACGGAAAAAAAGCATGAATTTTATGGTTAGTGCTCCCACTTCCTTTTCAGAAGTAAAGTCCGCAGCTCTGGATTCTGTACACGATACAAGAAATAAAGTATACTAAACACAATCCATGTTGACAAATTTAGCAGACTTTTTTTTATGTTTCTGAAGCTGCACATGGTCATGGTGCCCATGCAGGCAACTCAAAGAAGAAAACTATAATGTTGCCTCATCCTAGATGAAAGCTTCATCACTGTTGAAACTTTGCATAAATATTTTGCAGTTTAAGCACCAGGAGATCTGGAGCAGAAACTTCAAGTAGTCAATGAATTTGCAGGGAATTTATGTCCTTTTTATTATCAGGCCCCTATTGTCAAACCAAATTTCAATCTTGCAGGTTAGAGGTTCATTAATTTTCATTTCTTCATGGATTTTAAAGCCTCAGGTATGGAACTTTATTCAAATCTCCTGAAAAATACACATAAATTACATGATATTGGCTACTCTTTTACTGCTTTAATGGTCTACTCTTGGAATTAAACTCAGATTCATGAGATATGACCTACTGCTACCAAGTAACAGGATTCTGTTATTAATTCTGCCTTTTCCAGATACCAGGTTAATATAAAACTGCAGATTGGCTTCATGGTGAATAATTAACTGACTTGTACAAAACACTTGAATTTTCTGAACCAGTTAGACTTAAAGTTGATTATACACCATGCTATGGAAAAGTGCTTTGTCATTTAAATCTTTTAAGGGTGTCGCAATCAATTATTTTCAATAAAGAAGGGAACACTGCCAACTATATCACTAAATTGCCCAAAACCTCCATGACAATTATAAATCCAATTACCCCATTTCTGCTCGTCAGTTCTCCACCATTCACCTTGGAAATCTTGAACTAAATTAGCAAATTTATAATCTAAACTTGCCTCCAACCCCACATTCCACTCAATTTCTCGAATATCCCTTGCCAAAGGCACGTTCTCGCCTGCTGAGCAGGCAAACAATTTAGTGCCACCCTTTTGTTCTGACTTACCCTTCGATATTCACTCTCTTTAAAACATGACCTTCATTTTTGATAAACTCAGTTGATAGGAACAAACCTGCATCCTAAAGCTTGAGTAAAATCTTGTGATTTCATTTTCCTTTTGAAGGTTTCCTGCTAGGTATCAGGTTTCACCATCACCTTCTCTGAACTGTTGTATGGCAAGGCATTCCTTTTGGGATGCCATCTTGTGTTGTTCCTTCCTTTGAATAACTTATTGTTAACATTCAGGCTCTCTCTCCCTTAAGACATTTTCTTCCCTGCCAATATTTTGTAAACACCACCTCTTCCTTATCAACACTGAAAACAGAAAAAGGTGAAAAACTTTCTTCAGAAACACTGAAATATTGACGTATTGTTTATCACCTTAGAAGAGGCCAATACTTTTTCTCCACCTGATAATCCAATTGTGGAGCTGATTCTGCTGTCTTATGGCTGGCATTGCCTATTTCATTTGCTTTGCCTTAACTTGGTTTTCAAAGCATAGGTTTGGAGTTCCCAATCATTTGTAGGAGCTTGTCACAACTCGTCAGGTCGGTCCCTCGTGACTTATTTGGGGGTAGGAGGGGTGTTAATTTTTAAGGATTTTCTTTAGAGGAGTTATGCCTTATCACCAAGAAATGGGTGGTTAGTGTGACAGGTTGGAGGAATCTTTTAATGAATGACCTCTCCATAGGATAAAAAGCCCATGCATTGATGGGACCATTACTTGGGCACTAATTCACTACTTGAGGGATTTCCATGGCCTTCCCGAAGGAAAGCAATTGTATGGTGTCACAGGCTCTCCACCCTCCTGATTTGATAGACTCCTTAGCCCAACCACCTGCTCATTCCCTAGAGCCAGACTGACTACAGCACAGTCTGTGCACAGTCTTTCATCAATAACAACATTTCTGCATCATATTGACATATGCAGAATTCATTGGGTGTAATGTAGACACATGTTTTTCACACCTTAATTGTTCAGACAACTGAGATGCATTATGCACAATGTTTTTTGTTTTATTTTACTGATTACTGAAAGCAATCAAGAAATCATGTAATGTGAATAACCATCTACTACAGTGTGAAGTGGCTTGGAGCAACATAATTCTGCAGATTTCATTCCTTCACTAATTTTAACATGAATGCCACCTTAATTTTTCCTTTTCATTACATTGCTTCACCGAAGCAATATGTCTCATCCTCAGTGTACAGGTCAGGTTTATGTCTAATTCAAAAGTGATGATACAATTGTATTAGAATAATTACATTTTTCTCCAAATTGACTGGCATATTGATTGAGACAAACGGGAGCATAAAATGAAAGATAGCATTGTGCAGAGCTGACCATCAATTTGGCATTTAATTCTTCCTTATGGACCTGTGCACTTCCACAGGGAAACAGTGTTCTTGTGAATGCTAATGTTAATTCACCATCTCCATTTATGTTAGCAGTACACGAATATAATACCACATCAAGTAAAATACCATGTCATCAATGTGATAAAAAAATCTGCTTTGATAACAGGGTTAGCGACTGCATATGTACAGTGAAAATACTTCTGCGTGCACCAATTTAAATGCAAATTATTAGGACAGTGACTGTTTCACAAAACGTATTAAAATTATTGTTTCTAGTCTTATATCACATGCTATGGACCAATTGTTATGTGCAGTGGCATACTTTATTCAACAAATAATAAAAATGTACAACCTCTTCTTTGACACAGACTATTTAAATGTAAATTATGTGAATCCATGTCACTATTGAAAATATCACTAAAGTTTCTCTCAGTTTCTCCGTGTATCTCAAAGAGGATGAAGCAACTGTGAAAAAAAACCTCTTCATGAAATAGCTATCTTTACAAACTCAACAGAATTTTGATTTTAAATGCAACGCAATGATCTCAAAACTCTTAAATTGCTTGTAAAAAGGAATCCTCACATCACTTCTGATTCACAGAACTTTAACATTAGGCCTTCAGTTCCAATCTTGGACGGAGAACAGTCTGATTTACAGCAAGCTTTTTTTTTGTATATTTGCAAAGATACTTTATGATTTACATAATCTTTCACTGATATCCTATTCTGATTTTAGACAACCAATCTACAAACAAAATCCCTAGATTTTGTTCTTTCACAATGATTCGGTCACTGCTCACATCATTAAGTGGAATTTTCTCCCATTGAACTGAAGGGAAATGTTACAGCTCATGAACCTGGCAGACTCTTTCTGGAAACTTTGTGATCCGTGGCATTTACATTTTGTCTCCAGGTTCCCTGACCAAGCAGGAAGGGTTTCTAATTGCACTGCGATCAGATTGGGTTACAATGGCTCAACATGACATGAAGTTGTGAGCCTGTGGCAGTACTGTACAACCTCGATTATCTGAACATCAATTATCCAAATTTTGAATTATCCAAACAAGATTTTAAGGTCCTGTAAAAATGGCATTAGGCAACTCAACATTCAGTCATTGGTTAAACAGCATTATGGTGTGCATTGCTGACTAACCGAGAAATGTTCTGATAACAGGCACTCAAATTACCACTTGTTTATGATCAGATCGATTATCAGAATGATCAATTTTCCAAATAAAATACCCCCTGCCTGTCTCATTTGGATAATCAAGGTTTTACTGTATTAAGAGTGGAAATAAGACTTGGGTCTCTCACAATTATCTGCAGCTCCAGGTCCAGACAATGAGTGACTGCCGTGAGGTGGGGTTTCCCAAGGAAGGAGGAGACATGCAAGCATCTACAGAAGTGTTGAGGCAGTCAGCATCACAAGTATGAACCTTTGAACTTGCATTTTGTACACCAAGAGGATCCAGAAACTCAGGAGGGTGGGAATGATGAGTAACATAACACTTTCAGGTGCTAAGACCCGCACTCTGACTTCCCCAGCATTCTTCTGCATGACACCTCTCTGGAGAAACAACATTCATACTCATTTCCTACCCCACTCATGCTTCAAAGCCACTCTTCAAATAAAGTTTCCCCTTCACTCCTTTAAACGCCAGCCATTTCAAACATGCACATCTCTCTCCTTCTTTGACTTGAAGCAGTATAGATGGGTAACCTCAAGGAAGGGCCTAGGCTATGGGGGGCTTTGACAAACACCATGGTATCTAACAGGCAACATGTGCTCAGCTACCCTCCACAAACTCCACCTCCATCCCCCTCTGCTACCCCAACAGAGGAGTCTGGTGAAGGAGGGGACAATAGTACACATTTAAAGACATTAATTAAAATAACATTTCAAAAATACTGTACTCATATTCAAATTTGCTAACAGAAGCAAATACATTGCATCAAACTATATGTGGTGTATTACACAGAATCAAACCACAACCGACTAATGTAACTTATACCTAACTGTTATTGTGTTATAGGTACAACCTTGGTAATACAAGGGCCTCTATAGTTCAAACTCACTAGCAGCCATTCCTCGACTATTGCAAACCAAATAGGTCCTTAAACCCAATCAAGGGAAAAGGGATAATGGTAGTACCTTTCTCCACTGTGTTTACTCTCCACCACTGTCACCCCTCACCTCACGATTGTCTTGAATATTTAGAAACTCAGTTCCATCTGGACATATTTTTGTTCATTCAATAAATTGCCATACTGTTAAGAGTTTAGATGGAGAGGAATTTGTTAAGTGTGTACAAGACCATTTTCTGATTCAGTATGTGGATGTACCTACTAGAGAAGGTGCAAAACTTGACCTACTCTTGGGGAATAAGGCAGAGCAGGTGACTGAGGTGTCAGTGGGGGAGCACTTCGAGGCCAGCGACCATAATTCGATTAGATTTAAAATAGTGATGGAAAAGGATAGACCAGATGCAAAAGTTGAAGTTCTAAATTGGAGGAAGGCCAATTTTGATGGTATTAGGCAAGAACTTTCGAAAGCTGATTGGGGGCAGATGTTCACAGGTAAAGGGACAGCTGAAAAATGGGAAGCCTTCAGAAATGAGATAATGAGAGTCCAGAGACAATATATCACCATGGCTTTGTACATGGGAAATGATGTCTCACAAACTTGATTGAGTTTTTTGAGGAAGTAACAAACAGGTTTGATGAGGGCAGAGCGGTAGATGTGATCTATATGGACTTCAGTAAAGTGTTCAACAAGGTTCCCCATGGGAGACTGATTAGCAAGGTTAGATCTCACGGAATACAGGAAGAACTAGCCATTTGGATGCAGAACTGGCTCAAAGGTAGAAGACAGAGGGTGGTGGTGGAGGGTTGTTTTTCAGACTGGAGGCCTGTGACCAGTGGAGTGCCACAAGGATCGGTGCTGGGCCCTCTACTTTTTGTCATTTACATAAATGATATGGATGCGAGCATAAGAGGTACAGTTAATAAGTTTGCAGATGACGCCAAAATTGGAGGTGTAGTGGACAGTGAAGAGGGTTACCTCAGATTACAACAGGATCTTGACCAGATGGGCCAATGGGCTGAGAAGTGGCAGATGGAGTTTAATTCAGATAAATGCGACATGTTGCATTTTGGCAAAGCAAATCTTAGCAGGACTTATATACTTAATGGTAACGTCCTAAGGAGTGTTGCTGAAGAAAGAGACCTTGGAGTGCAGGTTCATAGCTCCTTGAAAGTGGAGTCGCAGGTATATAGGATAGTGAAGAAGGTGTTTGGTATGCTTTCCTTTATTGGTCAGAGTATTGAGTACAGGAGTTGGGAGGTCATGTTACAGCTGTACAGGACATTGGTTAGGCCACCGTTGGAATATTGCTTGCAATTCTGGTCTTCTTCCTATCGAAAAGATGTTGTGAAACTTGAAAGTGTTCAAAAAAGATTTACAAGGATGTTGCCAGGGTTGGAGGATTTGAGCTATAGAGAGAGGCTGAATAGGCTGGGGCTGTTTTCCCTGGAGCATCAGAGGATGAGGGGTGATCTTATAGAGGTTTACAAAATTATGAGGGGCATGGATAGGGTAAATAGGCAAAGTCTTTTTTCTGGGGTCGGGGACTCCAGAACTAGAGGGCATAGGTTTAAGTTGAAAGGGGAAAGATATAAAAGAGACCGATGGGGCAACGTTTTCACACAGAGGGTGGTATGTGTATGGAATGAGCTGCCAGAGGATGTGGTGGAGGCTGGTACAATTGCAACATTTAAGAGGCATTTGGATGGGTATATGAATAGGAAGGGTTTGGAGGGATATGGGCTGGTTGTTGGCAGGTGGGGCTAGATTGGGTTGGGATATCTGGCATGGACGGGTTGGACTGGAGGGTCTGTTTCCGTGCTGTATATCTCTGTGACTCTATGACCCATTTATCCAATCGGATGACACGGGTACTTATGTCACACGTAAGCATCTTCATACTCTTTTTCATTTAACTTTATAAGCATAAGCATTTATCCATTTCCCCATAACATTGTTGTCTGCTTTGTCTTTAAATAAACCAATGCATTGGGCTAGGAAATGGGTTTTTATACAAAAGAGAAAACCTAAGAAATACACATGTAAGTGACTGCATTCTTTCTTCACCAATGCTTCTTCTGCACTTCTTTTCTCAGATCCAACCCAAATGAAAGGAATACAACTCCCCTAATGATTCTAATGGTTAGAAATTCAACAAGAAGTTCCAATGCAAAACCTTACAGTAGGGCAGTAAGCAGCTGATTCTGAACAGTCTGCGTACTACATCTGAAAGGATCATAGACATTATTTACTCACTACCACATCTTACACCCCACTAAGCTGTGAGTTAAGAATTTCCAGTAACAATCCTTTCTGGATTATGAATCCTTTCCAGGCTGACACTAAAACATCAGGCAAGGATTGATAAAGATCTGTGCTTTTTTATGATTTGGCCCCAGCAAGATTTTTGTTTAGAAAGGTGATATTTATACTTCATTGTTCTTCCCCAATGGTAGGAAGAAGAAGTGTTCATATACCTACAAATACGTAAAGAACTGGGAAGAGTTCATCACTGACAGATGACTTAATCTTTCTTTGTTTCCCAGTTTGTCTTTGACACTGACTGCAAGTGGTGTACATTTTAGATTTAGTTAGAGGAAAAATAATTCTTTAGCGTACTGTGAATCTAACTTTATGTTATAACATAAAGAAAAGTTACTGGAGGTGACCTTTCCTTTTACATCTAAGTTTTACTTAGAACGCAGTCATTACTCCCTGATAGAAACCTACACACCCCCATATTTTTGCATTGATTGTTTACTTAGATGCCTGTGGAATAGATGGCTGCATCCTTTAAAATGTGTATTGTGCACAGCTGGCTGTTCCTTGTGATTCAGAGGGAAGTCTAAGTTGCTATTTGATAGAATGCATGTTAATCTCCATGCAGAACACTTGCCAGAGGTGCTTTATTGATAACAAATCTATACAAATTTAAGAGCTAAAATCTTTCAGCTAGCTATAGACATGATCTGTCTGATGCAACATATATGTATTTGAATTTCTACTTTGCTGTGTTGAGGGACAGTGAGTCAACCCCTCAAATCGTATTTTCTTGAAAAGGAATACTAGAAAGAGAAAATTTTGTAGTATTTGGCCTGTTAACACCACTATGCTATAAAGCATTCTTTAGTCACAAAATAGAATGTACTCACAGCTGAAAAATCAATTACAAATCTCCAGCTTTTACAACATGGAGAAATCTCTGATAATATGTTGTTAAGCTGCCAGTTCTGAGCTCTCCATCTCTCCTAAGGCAGGTCAGAGAGATTCTCAGTTCTATCTGTATATCAAGAAAGAAATAGTATTCAACAAGAAGCTGTTCATAGAGTCACAGAGATGTACAGCATGGAAACAGACCCTTTGGTCCAACCTGTCCATGCCGACCAGATATCCCAACCCAATTTAGTCCCACCTGCCAGCACCCGGCCCATATCCCTCTCAACCCTTCCTATTCGTATACCCATCCAAATGCCTCTTAAATGTTGCAATTGTACCAGCCTCCACCACATCCTCTGGCAGCTCATTCCATACACATACAACCCTCTGCGTGAAAAAGTTGCCACTTAGGTCTCTTTTATATCTTTCCCCTCTTACCCTAAACCTATGCCCTCTAGTTCTGGACTCCCCGATCCCAGGGAAAAGACTGTGTCTATTTATCCTTTGTTTATCTATTTTCCCTGAATAGCATCTCTCAATCTGTCAAAAATGAGCAAAATAAACTTTCAGTATGATGAATAACTTTCATGAATAACAGTAAGTTTGCTTTTCCGTACTCATTCCAAACGCTCTTAGCAAAAACTAAGTAGAGTCTATATTTAATGGCATTTTGAGCGTTGTCAGTGGCCTACACAGATATGAGTTCATGACTTCAAGTTCCCTGGTCAGTCAGCTGTGATGTTAAAAAGTCTTTGGTGGCCAACTGATGTTGTGTATGGACTCTGAAAGAGTTGATCGTGATTGTATGTTGTAAGCAACATCCACTGTGATGATATCATGAGAACTGAAGGGGGAAAGTCTTGAAGAATTTTTAAGGAATCAGACCTAAATCCTGGTCCTCATCACAACTTTTCTAATGAATTGCAATTGAAGAAGTGAACAAGTTGGTTTTGACAATAGTTCAATTGCTAAGGATGAAAGACAAAGTCCAAACTAATCAAAAAGTCAATATAATAACTCTACCTACTTCAGATCTACAGCTAGATTGAGAAGGAACATCCACGCATGTATTAAAGTTGATGTGCATACAATTCCAAAGGTCCCACCATTAAGAAGAGGCCAGAACTAGGAAATTGTGAAGAACAAAAATGCCTGCTTCAGTAAGGATGACATGCTCTTGGAAGAACTAAGAGTCCTCCAGTTCAGGGAGACCTCAGACCATCAGGAATGTGGTCCAAGGCAACGGCCTTCCAACATTAACCTTTGTACAATAACCTATCATCTTTCCACATCTGAAGAGAACTAAAACACAAAGAATAGTAATCCAGATCATCTTAAATTATAAAGTCAAGCATGTCAGAATAGATGAGATAGTAGCAAATATTAAAAATGTTTAACAATACTGCAGTGAGGTAAAAAAGGCTTTTGGTAGATGTTGAATAAGGGTTTCAAAGGAATAATAATGATTGAGAATCGTGAACACCACCCATTGTAATGATTTCATGAGGATGAGGAGAGAGAGTAATGAAGGATCCTGAAGTAGTCAGAACTGAGACCAAGTTTTCCCGAACAGTCTCTGTAATAATGTAGGCCATATCTTTGCAATCGTAATCCATAAACAATACCCTTAAATAGTTGCACAGAAGTAATAATCTATACCTTGTTTATGACAAGACTCTTATAGATAGAACAGAAGGCAGCTATCCTTATCAACACTACACTACTTCATCCTTGGCAAAACAATACATCTGGAAGTATTAGTGGCAATACATAACCAATATTTAGCTGGTAGAAGATATATCTTCTTGGGAATCTCTTGAGGAATCTGTTCTTGATTGCCTGTGGACAATTACACACAAGAATTATATAATAACTGCTCTAAAGAATTAGGAGTTTCAAAGCTTTCATTCGCAATCATCTACATAATCACAGATTAGGTAATTTTATTTTTAAAATCAGGTGAAGGGTTAAGGGCCTAACTAGACTTTTTTCCTTGGAGCATAGGAGTTTGAGGGGTGAACTTACAGAGTTTTAAAACTTCAAGCAGCATGGATAAGGTGATTTGCAGGGGTCATTTCTGTGTGATAGGGTTGTTCAAAACTAGAGGGCATACGTTTGAGGTAAGAGGGGAATGATTTAAAAGGCACCTGAGGGATAATTTTTTTTACACAGAGGGTGCTATGTATATGGAATGAACTGCCAGAGGCAAGTACAGTTCCAATATTTAAATGACATTCAGACAGATGCATAAATAGCAAAGGCTTAGAACCATATGGGCCAAATGCAGACAAATGGGACTAGTTTGTTTTTGGAAACCTGATGAGTTGGACTAAAGGGTCTGTTTTCGTGTTGTATGATTCTATGAGGAGAAAGTGAAGACTGCAGACGTTGGAGATCAGAGTCAAAAAGTGTGGGGTTGGTTAAGCACAGCAGACCAGGCAGCAGCCGAGGAGCAAGAGAGTCAACATTTCGAGCATAAGCTCCTCATCAGGAATATCCTGATGAAGGGTTTATGCCCCGAAACATTGATCCACTTGCTCCTTGGATGCTGCCTGACCAGCTGTGCCTTTCCAACGCCACACTTTTTGACTCGAGTATGATTCTATGACTCTGCTTTCTCTCCATATTGCTGACAGACCTGCTGTGTATCTCAGTGTAACTGGTGATCAGTTGGATCCTCTCCAGTAACCAAAATGAATGCTGGCAGTACTGAAGACAGATACGTGACAAAGTTGCCAGTTGATATGTTTCTATATGAAAAAAATAGTGCTGCAATGGAAATGTGTGTGTATGTTTAGTTTGCATCATTGAAGAAGCTAAGTCATTGGTTTAAGTATAAGTTTAAAGCGGTGAGAAATTATTAATTGCCACCAATTATCCTGATTGTCACAACACAATTTCTAACCCCTATAGCTTTTGCTTTTGTTTTAATGGATGCGTTTCTGCTTACAATTGTAAAAAAAAACTTTGTATAAAAATGCAAGTTCCCACCCAAACATCATAATCTGGCCACCATTTCAGAATGCAGAGTGATTTACAGTGAAATAATTGCAGAGGTACAATGTAAGCAAATAGTTTCCAGAACCAGTGGTCTCAGTGTTGAATGTCAATTTTCTCACTGCTCATCTGTCAAAGCTAACATTGGAGTGCATTAAGGCAGTGAGAGGAGCACTGAACTTGAGCATGTTATAGAGTCATAGAGTCACAGAGATGTACAGCATGGAAACACACCCTTCAGTCCAACCTGTCCATGCCAACCAGATATCCCAACCCAATTTAGTCCCATCTGCCAGCACCCGGCCCAAACTCTTCCTATTCCTATACCCATCCAAATGCCTCTTAAATGTTGCAATTGTACCAGCCTCCACCACATTCTCTGGCAGCTCATTCCATACACAAACCATCCTCTGCATGAAAATTTGCCCCTTAGGTCTCTTTTATATCTTTCCCCTCTCACCCTAAACCTATGACCTCTAGTTCTGGACTCCCCGACCCCAGGGAAAAGACTTTGTCTATTTATCCTATCGATGCCCCTCATGATTTTGCAAACCTCTATAAGGTCAACCCTCAGCCTCTGACGCTCCAGGGAAAACAGCCCCAGCCTGCTCAGTCTCTCCCTATAGCTCAAATCCTCCAACCCTGGCAACATCTTTGTAAATCTTTTGTGAACACTTTCAAGTTTCACAACATCTTTCCGATAGGAAGGAGACCAGAATTGCACACAATATTCCAACAGTGGCCTAACCAATGTCCTATACAACCGCAACATGACCTCCTAACTGCTGTACTCAATACTCTGACCAATAAAGGAAAGCATGCCAAATGCCTATCCTATCTTTCTGTGACTCCACGTTCAGGGAGCTATGAACCTGCACTCCAAGGTCTCTTTCTTCAGCAACACTCCCTAGGACTTTACCATTAAGTATATAAGTCCTGCTAAGATTTGTTTTCCCAAAATGCAGCACCTCGCATTTATCTGAATTAAACTCTATCTGCCACTTCTTAGCCCATTGGCTCATCTGGTCAAGATCCTGTTGTAATCTGAGATAGCCCTCTTCGCTTTCCACTACACCTCCAATTTTGGTGTCATCTGCAAACTTACTAACGGTACCTCTTATGCTTGCATCCAAATAATTTATGTAAATGACAAAAAGTAGAGGACCCAGCACCGACCCTTGTGGCACTCCACTGGTCACAGGCCTCCAGTCTGAAAAACAACCCTCCACCACCACCCTCTGTCTTCTACTTTTGAGCCAGTTCTGTATTCAAATGGCTAGATCTAAACTTGCTAATCAGTCTCCCATGGGGAACCTTGTTGAATGCTTTACTGAAGTCCATATAGATCACATCAACCGCTCTGCCCTCATCAATCCTCTTTGTTACTTCTTCAAAAAACTCAATCAAGTTTGTGAGACATGATTTCCCACGCACAAAGCCATGTTGACTATCCCTAATCAGTCCTTGCCTTTCCAAATACATGTACATCCAGTCCCTCAGGACTTCCTTCAACAACTTGCCCACCACCGAGGTCAGGCTCACCGGTCTATAGTTCCCTGACTTGTCTTTACTGCCTTTCTTAAACAGTGGCACCACATTTGCCAACCTCCAGTCTTCCAGCACCTCACCTGTGACTATCGATGATACAAATATTTCAGCAAGAGGTCCAGCAATCACTTCTCTAGCTTTCCACAGAGTTCTTGGGTACATCTGATCAGGTCCTGGGGATTTATCCACCTTTAACCGTTTCAAGACATCCAGCACTTTCTCCTCTGTAATCTGGACATTTTGCAAGATGTCACTGTCTATTTTCCTACAGTCTATATCTTCCGTATCCTTTTCCACAGTAAATACTGATGCAAAATATTCATTTTGCTTGCAAATAAAAGGAAAAATAAGCTCCTGATCAGTTGTCTTGTACTGCAACTGCACTACTACATGAACAGTTGAATTAATGAAACAGTGAGATGTTTCAGTGCAAATCTGGCTTTTTGATGGAACCTCTTCAGTTATCTATTTATTGGATGGGATGTTGGTGATGAATAATTAATTTGCCTAAAGAAAAAAGGATGATAAATTTTAACATTTTCTGCATTCTTGCAAAAAAAACTTCCATCAGAATTGAAGATTTAAAGGTTGTTTTTCAAAGCAGTAATTGACAAGAAGCTATTGTAACTGATGAATTTGGCATTGAAAAGCAAATCCTCCCACAAATAAATAAGGCACCTCTGATTTTACATAAAGCTGAAACGATGTGCCTCTAATAGGATGTTTGCCTCACAAGAATGCATATTATCTCCTATATACAAAAAAAGAAACTGGGTACTGTGGCTTGGAAGAATCCAGCATATTTATTACAACTATTTATTATATATAAATATTCCATTCCTCAGGCACAGAAATGTCTGGTATAATGGTAAGCAATTAACTTACAATAGAGGAGCATGTTCCCTATAGCGTTATATTCTTCAACTGATCCAAGGTAAGATGGAGTATGAGATCTTGGTACCCTCTTGCCACATGCGATAATGATATCATGAGCTTGTCTCTTACGTGTATACTGACAGTGAGATATAATCCAACAACATATTTTTAAAACATATTGTGACTAAACATGATTAAGTACTGAATAAAGTAATCTTGCATCCAAACCATCGCCATTTTAAAATGGGGTCTAATATATTGCACCTGCAATCAGTAGGCAGTGTTAAATGTGACTTTGCATAAATTACACCAAAAACGTAAGACTTGCTACAAAAAAAACTTTTGCATTCAGTAACTTCCAATATTCCACAAAAGGATGATCCCACTTCACAGCTAGCCATCAAGTTACAGCAAATTCCAAGCCATCATAACCTTTGAAATAATGATGTACCCTAATGAAAATATCTAATGCAATGATGCAATATGTTGTTCACATGAGAAAATAAGTCTGTTGATTTCCTCTCACTGTGATCATAAACTAGGAAAATTAATAATGAATTAATTTTCTAAGTTTGATGAATTAGTGCTTATTAAAAATATATTTAGAGTGCTTCAGTTGTATTTTAGAAAGTTATACCCAAAGGGTTTTAATCGCTTGTTGATAATTTGCAAATAATTTGTGTTCATGGTCCAGCATAGTTCTTACATAAATCTCAGTTGATTTTAAATTAATTTTCCATTGTCATCCTACTGAGTGAATTATATTCCTCATTATTTCGATATAATAGATGCCAGTGGAATGTGACTTAGATTTTAGTTTACTTCGTGTCCTTGTTTCTCGGAACTGTCAACCTCCAAGTTTGAAGTTAGCGCTGAAGTGAGTAAGCATAGAAGGGAGCTTCAGTTAGCGTCACAGTGAAACTAAATTATAAGCATGTAGCAGCATTTTCCCACTGCTTTTTTGACAATATATAATCTTGTACTGTACAAATACAGGATATTTTGCATTCTAAAACTCATATTGTTCAGATTGAAACCAAACTTTAAATGGTGAAGCAAACTCTAACAGCATAAATTAAATAGACTGCTACAGAACCTTAGCCTATGCTAAGTTACTGAACACAGCTCTATTATGTAATGCCTGAGACTGGAAAAAGGGCAGTCAATCAAGATTGCCTCTCTGAATTTGAATCCACTGGCTTATGCTGGAATGGATGCATGATGGTCACACAAATGGACAATCACATTCAACTGTTTTGTCCTTCCACAGGTCAATGGTTGGCCGGTATGTATCACCTGGGTGATCACAAGATATTTTTAAAGAAAGTAGTTCTTAAACCTTATATTCAGAAGCTTCACAAAGCTCCCCCTGTTGGTGCTGCTCCTCACTAAGAAGTTGGCTATCCTGCCGATGGGTGAAACTTCCATGACATCCACTAAATACTGATCAGAAATTCTGAAAGACAGGCACCTTCTCAATTTTGGGAACTTTCATAGATTGTAAACCCTAATAGGATCAGGTTTCAGACATTTTGAGGTCTGTAAGTCCACCTGAGCTGTACCATCATTCCCTCTTCTGTAAATCCCAACACAATTAATACAGAGTCATAGAATGATACAACACAGAAAGAAACCCTTTGGTGCAACTCGTCTGTGCTGATCAGACATCGTAAACTGATCTAGTTCCATTTGCCAGTATTTGGCCCATATCCCGCTAAACCCTTCCTATGCATGTTTCCATCCAAATGTCTTTTAAATGTTGTAAGTGTACTCACCTCCATCATCTCCTCTGGCAGCTTGGTCCCTACACGCATCATTTTCTACATGACAAGGTTGCCCCTCAGGTCACTTTAAATCTTTCCCCTCTCACCTTAAACCTATGCCTTCTAGTTTTGGACTCCCCTCTCCTGGGAAAAGACCTTGTCTATTAACCCGATCCATGCCCCTCATGATTTTATAAATCTCTAGAAGGTGACTGACGCTTCAGGGAACAAAAACCCCAGCCTATTCAGACTCCACCCTATAGCCCTCCTATTTCTATCTTCTCTAAGTTGCCAAGCCTTATCATAGTGGAGATGCAACTTTGCATGAGGTGCAGTGTATATCTATTCTGGCATTTTTCAAGTCATCCTGTTGGCCTCCAATTGAATTAAGTGGCGATCTGGTGGAATGGCTCAAACCTTCACTTCGAGCAGCACAGAATAATAATCTTGTCCTCGTATTTAAACTTAAGGTTCTTTAGTATTCGGCAAGTGTCATTATTGAATTTTATTCTTCAGCGTTTAGATATTTCACATGATCTGATAAAGACTATTTCATATTTTCTGCTTATTTTACATGAGAATTAAATAAATGCAAAATTAAAATTTCAACACAACAAATGACTTCGGAAATGAAAGCTTTCCCACTCATGAAAATACTTTGCTGATGTGAGATGAGGTTTTAAAGTTGTGCACACAATAATAAAATTCTTTGTTTGAACCTCAGAAAGCTCACACTCACCATCAGGAGCTGTGATCTGTAATGCAGCATAGTTTCAGATGGTGAAATGAAGTATCATGGGTCCAAGCATGAACAAAGAGTACTTACCCCAAACAAGGAGAATCTCAGCTACTTTCACTTAAGAAGACATAGCCTTCTGTAAAGGAAATGTACATATGGACTTGACAAGTCTACTGATAATATTGTGGTGCTATCTCCAACAATTTATTTAATATGTAAATAGTGCATTTTTATTTAAAAAATCAAATCATTGTGGTTGATCCTGTAAACACACATATATACAAATATATAATTAAAAGGGTCATTTTCCAAAACAGTGAAATTAAAATAACTAATCATTTCAATAAAATATTTGTTTGAAGTTTAAAATAGATTCATAAACAAAAGGAACAAAACCTCTTCCCTGTTTACAGGAACAAAAATGTTAAAGTTCCCAGATAAAGGACAATTCCTTCAAACGGGCATGTTCTGATAATGGGAGTCAGTTAGCTCAGTTGGATGGATAGCTGCTTTGTATTGCATGGGTTTAATTCACACACTGACTACGATTCACATGATGGTCACATTTTCTCGACATTGCCCCTCATCTAAGGCATGGTGACCCTCAGGTTAAACCACCACCAATTTTCTCTCTCTCTCAATTCAGAGAACTGGACAATGGCAATTTTAATTTTTATTCTGACAATAGGGTTTTTGTTCCTGGCTCAGGAATACAGGGAGGAACTTCTCATCGTTTCAGAAATCTTACCAATGTAACGCTGTCCTTGCAGATCAGATTTTCATTCTTGGGTCCAAGATTCCTTCCAGGCCAAGTGACCCCAGAACAAGAGCGGATGGTGTTGTCTAAGAGTGCAAGTCCTGCTTCCATGTACTGGCACTGCCTCCATGTACTGGCACTGCATAAAACATTGAGAGAAAATCTAATGAAACCAACATTACCCCTCCAGCCATCAACCCTCACACCACCTCCCCTGTCACACACTTCCCATGTCTCATCTTCTTAGGGCAAACCTCATATATTCCATGCCACACTATATCCTTCTGCCTATCTCCTACGGCATCTCATATTCCCTATCCACTCTTTCAATGGACCCTTAAACCTCTATGTCACTCTATCCACTCCTTGCCCTTATGCAAATCTATACCCCTGTATGCACCAAACCAGCCCCTTTGGTGCCCATACTATCATGTACACCAATACTCACTACCTCGGCCTTTATAATTCTTACAATAACCTGTGCTGCGAACCTTCTATCTTTTGTAGCCCTGGTGTGCTTTTAGTTCCAACTTTAGGCAGCCCATCCCTAACATGCACCAACTTTGTTTGTTCATCTATCATAGCATTTCACCTTATGTCCACCAGGGGCAGATGTGAGAATATGTAAATTTCATTGAATCAAATTCCACTATGTATATAGATTTCACTTTCTTGAATAAAGTCCTTACATTCATAAAATACATTAACTAGATTTAAGTTCCTTCACCTCAATAACTCATGCAAAATCAAACATTTACTTTAGGCGCAAAATGTATTAAACTTCACATTCCCACAGTAAAAATCCAAAACTACTTGTGGCTTTTATTCAAACTAAAATTGAAGGTATTCCACGTTGATAATGAACCCTTGTGAATGAAACAAGTCAAGCTGTCCTCTTGGAGCAGTAGAAATTCCTTTACAATATGGCTGTTCTTTTACTGATTAATAGTTCTTGTACATTTTGACAGTTCCAGTGGATGCATGCAATTCTCAGGCACATTAATTTCTAATATAAACAAATCCAAAGGGTACCTATCAACACAACGAGGCCATGAATTTTCCACTTGAATTACTTGCCCACCTAATATGAGCATTGGAGTCCTTGGGCAAATCTCCTGCTAGTCATTTCCTAAACAGATCAAGTGAGAGATGAACTTTAAATTGACAAGCAAGAAAATAAGGCACCTATGCTCTTTTTTCACCAGTTTTATACTTCTGTTTATGTTTTCTTCCTTGTTACCCTCCTACCCTTTGCCTGGCTCAACCTCATTCTGTGAAAGAATATATTTCATGCAGTATGTCTCAATAGCTGTCACAAATAAATGTGAAAGTGCTTACAGTGGAGATAGACCTCATAAGACAACTGCAAGCCAGCCTGTACGCTATGAACAAAGCTTAAAATTACACAACACCAGGTTATAGTGCTTCCAAATAAATCTGTTGGACTATAACCTGGTGTTGTGTGAGTGTTAACTTTATGCACCCCAGTCCAACACCAGCATCTCCACATCATGACTATGGAACAAATGCATTTCTCCAATCAGCTCCCTTTCCCTAAAAATTGTTTGCTGTTATATCCTTTGATAACCAGGAAAAATTATTAATGATAAAAATTGTGTTATGTCTGGCATATTCCACTTCCATCAATTTCTGCAATGCATTTTATCCATTATTTCTGACAGGCTCAGATCTTTTAATGACATATGAGAGAGGTGTGGCTGACAGCTTGTCTGACACCTGCTCATTCCTTGGGTAGTGTTCCTTCCTTGAGAAGTGCCATTGCTGCGATGAGAGTTCAATTAGATCAAGATGTCTGTCTTTCAAATTTCGTGTTTCTGCTGGGCTCATGATTTGCAGAGTATGTTGAGCTGTTATTATTTTGTTTTATTTGAGTGAAAGCTATTTCTTTTCCTGCCCCAATACTGCTGCATATCTTTAGCAGGGCACATTTTCTAGAGTTCATGAATCATACAAATCATTGCATCAGTTTCATATCTGTCATTTGCTGTATGTCTGCCCATCCAAAAAGGGCCCTTCTTATAAACAGTACATTAACTATGCACTTGATTATAGCCACCTCCTTTTTCTTCTTAACTTCCTTTTAATGCTTTTTTTCTGCATTTCTGTGATGTTTCTTGTCTTGTCATGTGTTTAGCATCAATTATCAACTGCTCAAAAAATAATTTATTGGCTTTTTTTTCCACCTTTCTTTCCATTTCTAGCACCTTCTGGTATATAGGGTCATTGGCTCCTCTATCTTATTTTTCAGGTTACAATTGAGGGTAGCTGCATCTCTCCTCAGCAGATTTGTCTCATATTGTCACCAATTCTAAATACCTGGAAGACATTCAAGAGACATAAGAACAACTTTGTAATCTTCTACGACCTATTCAGCAGTCAATAATTTTGTTGCCTACAAAATGTTGTAGGCCACCTCTTGTGTAGGAACAACAGTGCAAGCTTTAGACTTGCTTCAGATGAGATTTTGCTTAACGTTTACTGTCTAGAATTTCAGATATTCATTCTTTTCATTGTATTGGGCTCTCAGAGTAATTTGTCCTCTTTGAAAGGATATTGTTCCATCACAAAAGCTCAATCTTACCTTTCAGGGCTTCATGCTTGTGTCATCACCTTGAGCTAGTTCACAGTTTTGCAAAGCTCTTGGCACTGCAACAAACACATGTGCCTTTCTGCTCTCCTGCAGTCATCATTCTAAATATATGAAAGGATTTATCACCTTTAGACCTTACATTGTCAACATATTGTATGGTGCATAATAATAATTCATCCCATAACCACTTATTTAGGCTTACTTTGTGTTTAACTAAACACTTTCATGCGAAGTCGTTCAGCTTCTAGGTGTTAGAGCACTAATTTCCTCTACCTGGACAAATCTTTTTCTTTGTGTGTTGCCTGCTGAATACTTACATCCTGTCCTCTGGTCTTAATCTTTCTGCTGGAGCTTTTGCAAATATTTCCTCCCTTTGTCAATTAAATGTTCTTATATGAGGGGCATGGATAGAGTCAATAGACAAGTCTTTTCCCTGGGGTCGGGGAGTCCAGAACTAGAGGGCATAGGTTTAGGGTGAGAGGGGAAAGATTTAAAAGAGACCTATGGGGCAACTCTTTCACACAGAGGGTGGTACAAGTATGGAATGAGCTGCCAGAGGAAATGGCAGAGGCTGGTACAATTGCAACATTTAAGAGGCATTTGGACGGGTGTATGAATAGGAAGGGTTTGGAGGGATATGGGCCAGGTGCTGGCAGGTGGGACTAGATTGGGTTGGGATATCTGGTCGGCATGGACAGGTTGGACCGAAGGGTCTGTTTCCATGCAGTACATCACTTTGACTCTACTGAGCCCAGAGAGTCTCTCAGCATAGCACAAACTGTCATCTGTTCTCCCATTGATACGTTTTAGTGGATAATGTAAAAAAAATTAGAGCTTCACCCTATGTTGATAGCTTCCTTGCTTCTCCACTCTCAGTAGATGTGCACTCACAACAGAATCTCTTATACCTAAGACAATCCTATCTTTTATAAAATAATCTTTTAGTTATCCAAGCTCACAAGACATAGCGAGGTATGTCAATGTTATCTCATTCTGATCAATAGTCTAGTTCACCCTTTCAGCCCTGACTTTGAACACAAACTACCCATAAACAACATTAATATGGCCTTCAAAGAATGGCTTCAAAGGTTGCAAGATCTCTCTTGTCTGTTTTTTTTTTCTCAGCTCTTTGTACACTCTTCCTCAAGCACTGGTAACAGGGTTGCAAATATTATCTGTTCATTACTTTTAAAATAATTGTGTATTGTTTCAGAATATTTTCCCTCAGACTCGAAAAGAGTCTGAGGGAAAATATTCTGTTTTGTATTTCCTTTCGTTTTCATGGCAGTAGGAGGTAGAAAATTGAGAGCCATTCCAACTCAACCAGCAGGTTAGATTTGTAAACTGCAGGTGCATTTCTTCCTGCTTTTTGTCATAATGGCTGACTCTTAGACAGAAATTTTATTCAATCTCAGCTCTACACATCTGACACCATTTTCGACCTAATAAGATTTAACAGCTGCCACAAAAAAATGTGAAAACAGATGAAAATCAAAGGTAGACATCAGATGATTATGGCAGGTCTGCCAGACATGTAGAAATGCATTTGTTGAAACAATATGTAGCACATGATGGGCAGGTGAAACCCTTTTCAGTGACTATTCACTGTTTGGCACCTGATACCACAATGCTGGTGCTGCAAGCCTGTTGTGAAATGCAGACCTGGAGTGCCAGTAAATAATATAAATGGCCTAAACCTGTTTCAATAACAAACATCTTTCCAACACTCTAGATAACAAGAGGTAAGAGCAGGAGCAGAACATTGGGCCTATTAAGCTCGCTCCATCATTCAATAAAACCATGACCATTCAATTCTACAACCTGGGCTTTTAGGATGGCCAATTTTCCCTTCCACACAACCAAGGAATTGGTGTCAAACACTCCTATAAGCATTACTTGATGCAAACTCCTCCCATCATTATGGCAAAGGGACCATCACAATGAATTGCAGGTCAATAGGATTAGATGACAGCTGTCTGCTCCTAGCAACACCAGAAGCTGCAATGGACAACCACAGGCAGTTTGAGGAGTCTACATACCAGGAGTTCCAGGAGAGATCAGGTAAGCATCTAAGTCCCAGAATACGGGAGGGGAGAGGAGATCCGGTGAGACTGCAGATGAATGGGTGGTGATGATGTTGAGGATGTAGGAGGAAACGCCCAAAAGTGCAAGAGCCCTGGATTTCCCAACCAGTATCTGCTCTCTCTCTCTCATGATCCCTCAGAATCTCCCCTAGTTCAATGAAATTACCTCTCAATTTTACAAACTCCAGAGAAAGCAGGGCTAAATCTCATGATACGACAATCTTCTCAATACAGAGGTAACTTGATTATCTGGCATTTGATTATCTGAATATTGGATTATCCGGCAAGATCGCAAGGTCCTGATGCTTGGCTAAACTACGTTATCTGACAATCGATTATCCAGAATTCGATTATCTGAACGAAATATTCCCCGCCCATGTCCTTCGGATAATCAAGGTTCCTTTGTATAGGGACCAACCCAGTTCATCTTCACTGTCCTGTCACAGATGGAAGAATATCCTTTCCTAATTATGAAGACCAAAACCACATTCCCAAGGTGTAGCCTAATCACAGCAGTTTACAATTGTTGCAATATTTTTACATTTTTGGATGTCAGTCCCCTTGAAATAAAGGTCAAGAGGTCATTTGCCTTACTAATTGCTCTTTGTACGTATGTGTTAACTTCCTGGGTTTGTCTGAACATCAACCTCTAGCAGTTCCATGCCAGATAAAAAAAAGGCTTTTCTGATCTTATAACCTAAATGGCGCCTCCCCAAATTATACTCCATTTGCCTTGACAACATCAATTTTCAGGTAGAAATACAGTACCTGTATCAAAGTGGCACCTCAAACAATTGTGGATGAAAGCAAACTTTAATTCTTTCATCTGTGCTGCATTTTACCCTAAATCTCTGAAGTAAAACAGAAAATTCTATTCCACTGTGGTATCCGTCCACAAAACACCAGGCCACATTAATATTTAAATGAAGGGATAATGAAGCAAACAATACAAGCAAACACCATTTGCATTGCTCACTACCACCAGGGGAAAAGAAAATCTGGTCTTATTTGAAAATTCCATCAAATGAAAACATTAAAATTGATTCAGCCACTAGATCACTGGAGAATTGATCCATTTAACCAGATTGAAGTCCTGGTGGGAAGAGCTGCTCTGTGGTTCATAATGAAAGAAGACATTGCAGACATCACCTTGAATTCATGACCACTATCAGCCTGAGTCAAATGGGAGCTTTAAACAACATATTCTCCTTGTGAAGTAAACAGCATTAACTAAACTGGAGAGCGACAATGGAAAAACATCAAACATGAGGTAAAGGAGAAGTATAGAGGCATCATTTAATGGTAAAAATATTTGTTATACATAAGTGATAGCAGAGCTTTGCCAAAAAAGTCAAAATAATTATCAGATATCGCAGAATTAGAGGATGTATAGCATCAAAGAAAGCCATTCAGCCCAACTAGTCCACTTTGCAGACTCTTTCATTTTTCATCCTTTGCTGTTATCCCCTCTAATTTCAAATGCTTATTTAGCTCTCCCTTAAATGCCACTTTACTATTCACTTCAATCATTCCCTAACGTAGTCAGTTTCACATTCTCAACAATTGTTCGGTCAAGAGGTTTCTCCTGAATTCCTTATTTAATTACTTGTTGACGAGTTATGCAAATATCCTCTCATTAAACTCTTCATTACAAATGTGGGAACACTCCATACAGGAGTCAGTCTGTTCATATTCTTTGGTAGATTTAATTCTGCATCCTTGTAATTAATTATTGCACTATCTCCAATGGTTCTTTTTTTTTGCATACCGTATATTATGCACAATGTTCCAAGTGTTGTCTGATCAAGATTCAGTACAAGTGCAGCATATCTTCTTTTGCTATTAATTCTATTCCTCTTGAAATACATCCCAAGCCTGTGGTTTGCATTTTATGGCCTTGTTGAACCTATGTTATCATTTTGAGGGAATCCGGATCTCACATTCTTTCGATCCTTGATCTCATTGATGTTCTCATTTTCTGACTCATTATTTTTCTTGTCAAGTGAAATACCTCTTCCATCTACTTTAAACTTTAATTGAATATTATTTGCCAACTTGTAAATTTATTAATGCTTTTTTTTAGTTTCTTGTCACTTCCCAAATTGGCAATCATCTGCAAACTTAGATATTGTGTGTTTGCTTTCAGGGTGATGTTATTAACAACTTCTGATTAATAGCAGTCCAAGCACTAACCCTTGTGGAACGTCACTTCTCACCTTCTGCCACCCAGAATAGGTGTGAAGTGATGTTCCACAACAGTTAACCCTTCTAACCCTTCTCTGCTTTCTGACTTGAAGATAGATGCCTATCCAATCTGTTTCTTGCTACAGATGCTGCCTGACCCAATGTGTTTTCCAGCCTTTTGTGTTTTTCTTTTCAGAATTCCAGCTCAACAGTATTTCACTTTTGCGTTGTCATTATCCAATCTATGTATCCTCTGACTTCTCATTGTCTAACATTTATTCATTATTTGTCTCATAACAATGGCCTTTTGAAAATTTACATAAATTATATCTACTGCAATACCCTGTCCACTCTCTGCTGCCTCTTCAAAAATTTTATTGAAATTGATGAAACAAGATTTTCCATTTTGAATTATTTGTTATTACTTTTGCTTTTTTCTTTCCATTTTATCTTTACGGCAGTGGTTCCATTCTTTATTCCTGCACTGATGTCATGCTGAGGTGCTTTATTTCCATTTTTCAAATGTTTATATAGCATTAGCTAACCACCAGGCTTCTGACACTACACTCTGCGACCAAATTCTTTTTGTGTTGATTCGCTAGAGCATTTGGGGAGGGATCAACCTAACATAACAGGTGTGTGGGAGCTCGGAGGTAATAATAGAGAGGGATATCAAGTTACAAAGGAGATTGGAAGAGACAGAAAATGGTACAGTGAATAATAATAAAGCACTAATTAGGTCAGCCTGAAAGGAAAAGTAATACTTTTTACTTTAGGATATTTCTGCATGTTTGTGAATGTGCAAAGCATGGCAAATAAGGTTGGTGGGCCAGTTATAATAAAGGATCTTTAAATTATTGTTCAAGGTGGAGTACATTTTCTACAGCCTTATGTTTTCAGTCCAACTCAAAAGAAAACATTGTTAAACCCTATTCTTGGCCAAGTGAATCAAGTGACAGTAGGGAAACACACAGGAACAGTTACCATTGTACCATAAGCTTTATGGTAACTGTAAACATGGACAAGGGGCAACCTGGAGTAGGGATAATTAACTGGGGAAACCAAATTTCAATGGGGCAAGAATGACTGTCCAGATAAACTGTAACCAAAGATTAGCAGGTAATATTATAACTGAACAATAGCTACTTTTAAAGAAGAGATCATTCAAGCACAGTCAAAGTATATTCCCACAAAGGGAAAAGGTAGGACAAACAAACCCAGAGCTCTCTAGATGAAGGAAGAGGTAACAATTTAAGGTGAAGCAGAAACAATGTGTGTACAATGGAAATGTTGGTGGATAATACAATAGAGAATCAAACTAAATATAGAAGATCTGAAAGATTAATTGAGAAAGAAAACTATGTTAGCTAAGTTAAAAATCATACACCATCAGGTTATAGTCCAACAGGTTTAATGGAAGCACACTAGCTTTCGGAGCGACGCTCCTTCATCAGGTGGGAGTGTAGGGCTCAATCCTAACACACAGAATTTATAGCAAAAATTTACAGTGTGATGTAACTGAAATTATACTTTGAAAAATTGATTGTCTGTTAAGCCTTTCATCTGTTAGAATACAGTGATAGTTTCACTTCTTTCATGTGTAAATCACAAAACCTTTTTTTTAAAAGTTGCATTCTCAGATTAGCTGTTAACAATGGGTGATAGCTAGACAATATGTTGAAGGTGTTGGCCCCCTGTGTTCTCTGTCTATGCCATGATGTTTAGATTGATTCTAATCTAAAAAGTGAGATAATGGAGTTTTACATAAATTCATGCAGTTTTTGAGCTCAGAGTTCTACGTAAATGCATGCAGCTTTTGAGCAAAGTACAATGTAACCCTACAAGTACAAATTCACCCCACAAAATATGTGTGTGCATGTGGGTCTTTGTCTGTCTGTGTGTCTGTCTGGGTTGGGGGTTGTGAGTGTGAGAAAGTGTATGTGTGTGTGTAGTGAGTGCAGAGTGTCTTAAGTCTGTGAGGGGGTGCATGTGAGTGTGGGAGTGTGTGTGTCTGTAAGGGTGTGTGTGTGTCTGTGTGCGTGTCTGTGTGTATGTGTGTCCGTGTGTATGTGTGTATAGGAGTGCCTGTGTGTGTGAGAGAGTGTGTGTGTAGGAGTGTCTGTGTGTGTGTATAGTGCAATGGTGGTCACCTGTAATGTGACATGAACCCAAGGTACCGGTTGAGCCCCTCCCTACGGGTACCGAACTTAGCTATCAGCCTCTGCTCGGCCACCTTTCGCTGCTGCCTGTCCCGAAGGCCACCTTGGAGGATGATTACCTGAAGGGCCGAGGCTGAATGTCCTTCCCCACACCTTCCCCAAGACCTTCCCCACACCTCCACTTTGCCTTTAAACAACCGTCAAACCTCAAACACATCATTGTTTGTAGCAAGCTGCCCGGCTCTCAGGACAACTCCATACAACCCTGTCACGGTAGGTGGTGCAAGACGTGCCAGAGTCTGGAAATAGATACCACCATTACGCATAGGGACACCTCCCATCTTGTACATGGCAGATACTCATGTGACTCAGCCAACGTTGTCTATCTTATACGTTGCAGGCAAGGATGCCTGGAGGCATGGTACATTGGGGAAACCGAGCAAAGGCTACGACAACGGATGAATGGGCACCGCACAACAATCAACAGACAGGAGGGTTCCCTCCCAGTTAGGGAACACTTCAGTGATCCAGGACATTCGGCCTCAGACCTTCAGGCAACCATCCTCCAATGTGGACTTCGGGGACAGGCAGCAGCAAAAATTGGCCATGTAGAGGCTGATAGCTAAGTTCCTGTTGGACTATAACCTGGTGTTGTGTGATTTTTAACTTTGTACACCCCAGTCCAACACCAGCATCTCCAAATTATGTTAGCTAAGAAAGAGTAATAGAAAGACTGGTGGATAACAAAACAGAATCTAAAAATCTTCAATATGCATATTAACAATGAGTGGTAAGTAGTGGTGGGAATGTTTAGTTGACTGACTTCTCATCAAACTGCCATTCAGGCCCTAAAATCAATATTGAAATGGTTTATCGCCAGTAGCAGGCATTTCGGTCACAGCATAAAGTACAAAAAGAAAAAGAAAACTGGCAATGTTGCTTGTGGCCTCCTGGGTAGCGGTGGTGGGGGGACTCCCATTTAGAAGCACTCAGTGCTTAATTGAGAAACCCAGTATTGGGAAGAGGGGGACCTGCTGATCACTGTCCCTCTGCTGTTGTGCCTCATTCCCCTTTGATCCCCATTCATTTATTACTCATGTGTTCCAGATCCATTGTGATCCTTGGCCTCTCCCCACATACAATCCCAGCAAGTACTGCCACTTCCCCAGTGATGCTGCCTGCAATGACTTTCTGTAGAGTGGGCATTTCCATCCCGAGCATCCTGGTTCTCAGGGATGGCTTATCATGTGGTCACTTAATTGACTGAAGTGTTGGTAAAACAGCAGGTCTATACAAAAGGGAGAAAGCTTCCACTGGCTTTCAATCACATAGATGAGACCACCATTGGAATACCAAAAGGTGTAAATAGCAAGTGCCTCCATTTATCAAATCACTTCAATGAGGTAGAAGTTGTAAATTCAAGGAGTTTTCAGCAGTGGTGCACTGCACAAACAAATGTTAATACTGAAAGCTCTGGTGAACCATCAACTTGATCAGATTGCCTGGAACACTAGAAATTTAATTCTGCTGACTTCACACCAAAAGTGCACTCTAAATTGTCAAGTGCAACAAGGTCACTCACTGCAAACATCAAATTTGGAAATGAGCCACAGCACTAAGTAACTTAATCCATTAAGTAAAGGGGCAGAAACAATTCTCAGGGCATGAGAAAGCTGGTCAATTTCCACACATGGTTATTGTTAACAGGGATACCTAATTTAGTCATTGATTTCAGTATTTATGTTCACTTAATTATTCTTTCTCATTATACCATTATAGATTTTTTTTTATCAGATCCAAGCTGCTACCCATATTCCATTACTTCTTTCCTCAAGAAAAGCTGATGGCAATCCAAAACAAAAAGAAATCGCTGCTGAAACTCAGCAGGTCTGGTAGTATCTGCAGAGAGAAATTACAGCTAACTTTTCAGATCCAATAACTCTCCTTTAGAACTATTTTCCTCATTTGGAATAAAGAAAATATTGACTCCTAATCCCAAATGCCTCAAACTGAATTCTTATATTTGTGCTTAAATTTCTCCTTGATTATTGCACTTACTTTTTTTCTGCAACCTTTGTTTATGATATAACCCCTTCTTTCCATTGACTCCAAGGTGTTTTGTGCAATCCTCTCCTCATTCCACCACCAAAACTGGTGCTGTGTGCTACCTATGGGATTCACTTGGTGAAATCTCTCTCAAAGATGCTCAGTTATCTCTCTCTTTTACCACTTTTAAGAACTTCCTTAAAATTTCCCTGTTTAATAAAACTTTAATCCGAACTCTTCATTTAAAACAACATGAAGAAAAGGCACTTTGGAAGAAGTAACAAGACAAAGGAGCAGGACACTAGAATGCTCAGAGGAACAAAGGGATCTGCAAAGGGAGCAGGTCAGGTCAATAAGGTAGATAAGAACACAAACAGGACACTTGCCTTTCAGTTTTGACTTAGATTAAAATAGCAGTGATATTAATGGCTCATGTGGCACATTGGAAGTGACCCTACTTCTGAGCCCAGTGGCTCAGTTTCAAGTCCCACCCAATCCAGAGGTGTGTGATAACATCCCTGAACAGGTTGATTAAAAATATCTAAACAATGATGTTATGTTGAAGTTATACAGGACTTTGGTTCGGTGACAGCTGGAGTTCAGTTTGCAGTTCTGGCTACCACTCTGTAGGAAAGACATAGTGGTTCTGGAGGGTGTGCAGAGGAGATTCACCAGCTGTGACTGGGATGGAGCAGTTTAGCTGAAGAGAGGCTGGATAAGCTTAGTTCGGAGGAAAAATCACCAGACCTGAAATATTAACTCTGTTTCTTGTTCACGGATGCTGCCAGACCTGCTAAGCTTTTCCACACATTTCTGTTTTTGTCTTTGAATTACAGCATCTGTGGTTTTTATTGGATTAGCTTAGGTTGTTTTCTCTAGAGCAGAGAAAACAAAAAGGGACATAATTGATGGGCATGGACAGAGTGAATAATAAACAGCTGTCCCCCCTTAGTTGAAGGGCCAATAACAAGGGGTCATAACTTTAAGGTGAAGGGTAGGTGACATAGAGGAACTTGATGGGGAACCATCAAGAGTGAGAATCTGGGATACACTGCCTCGAAGGTTTGCTGAGGCGGCACGGTGGCACAGTGGTTAGCACTGCTGTCTCACAGCGCCAGAGACCTGGGTTCAATTCCCGCTTCAGGCAACTGACTGTGTGGAGTTTGCACGTTCTCCCCGTGTCTGCATGGGTTTCCTCCGGGTGCTCCGGTTTCCTCCCACAGTCCAAAGATGTGCAGGTAAGGTGAATTGGCCATGCTAAATTGTCCGTAGTGTTAGGTGTAGGGGTGTGGGTGGGTTGCGCTTCGGCGGGTCGGTGTGGACTTGTTGGGCCGAAGGGCCTGTTTCCACACTGTAATGTAATCTAATCTAATGTACTTACCACTATTGAGTCCTCACTAGCTTTAAACAAAAGTGCATGGGCATTTGGAATATGATTTGAGTCAAATGCTGGGAACTAGTGTTGGTTTGGATTAGTTTTCTTTTGTCAGTGTATGTTTGATGGGCTGAGTTGTCTCTCCTATTCTGTGTGATTCTATGGAAAATATTCTATGAAGCACAACAAAAGAATTAGACCTTGAAGTCTGGGAGAGATAGAACAGCAGTGGAAGACAAAAATGCAACAAAAAATACGAAAAGAAACTTGGAAGCAATTGGATTAACAATTTTTTTTATCAATTATCTAAAAAGTAAAAGAATATACAAGAGTACTGGGGCCCTTTAAAACCAGATAAAGTAATGTTGCAAATGATTTTAAGCAAATAGTAGATATGTTGAATAATCAATTGGTGTCAGGCTTCAAAATAGAGGAAATGGACAATTTAGTCAAGGGAAATTAATGATTCAGTGACAGGGACCCACAAAAGTTGAAGCTGAGGAACAAACAGTTTTAGAGGAAAAAAGACATTAAATTCTGACCAATTCCCAGAATCTGATGGTTTTCACTCCAGGATTTGAAGGAAGTAGGTGAGGTAATTGCTTGCCCCTTTAGGTCAGAAATTTGCTAATTATTTCTATTATTTAAGAAAGGAAAGAGAGAAAGAGAAAAATTGCATACATCTGTTGTGAGGAAGTTATTAGAATCCATAATTAGTCTATAATTAAAAACAATGTTCCTGAGCATTTCGAGAAATTTGAGCTGATTGTAGAGAACCAACATAGACGTTTATACAATAGTTCATGTTTAACGATATAGGGCACAAGATTATAAAGTGCCATGGGCACTTATAATAAACTCCCGAGAGGACTTATGCCTCTCACAGAGAGGATTAATGCCCTCAGAAACTGTTAACCAATCTAACTGGCTAACAGCTTCAATCCTGACAACACTGGAGCTTCATTGCTGGCACTGTTAGGACTGTAGGTAGGTCATGGTAAAATGTCCCATTGATTCCAGAGAAAGTTAAACGAGGAGACAGGGGGTTTGCAGTATATTAGGGAGGCAGGGGATGGTACTCAAGTGAGTTGGGGGCTGAGGTTTGTATGATGAGTGGATAGGAAGGAAAGTATTGCTAGCTTTTTGGAAGTTCTCCTGTTCAGCAAGGGGCACCTTCCAAAGTTATGAACCCCTTTATTTCCTGTCATTTTAAAGACTGGTAAAAACCATTGTACTCATTTCTGGCTGGCTGCAAAAGCCAATTGCTTCATGGCATGGGTAGCAGAATAATGTGGTCAATTGAGTATTTGCCAAACTCAATTGACCTTTATTTATTTTCATATCACGTGTGGGCTATCCGGTTTGAGGAACCTTGGGAGAGGGTACAATAATGGTGGCTAGCTGTGAGAACTATATTACATGTCCCTTCCTACTGCAAATACACCCAATTGGGTATGTAAAACCCAGCCCGAGGGTGGCACGGTGGCTCAGTGGTTAGCACTGCTGCCTTACAGCGCCAGGGACCCAGGTTTGACTCGCATCTCTGGCGACTGTCTGCATGCAGCTTGCACGTTCTCCCCGTGTCTGCGTGGGTTTCCTCTGGGTGCTCCGGTTTCCTCCAACAGTCCAAAGATGTGCAGGTCAGGTGAATTGGCCATGCTAAATTGCCCATGGTGTTATACTCTTTGGAGGGTTGATGTAGACTTGTGCCAAATGGCCTGTTTCCACACAGTAGGGAATCTAATCTAAACAAAGAATCACTACAGTACAGATAGAGGCCTTTCGGCCAATCGAATCTGCACTGGCCTTCCACAGAGCATCCCATCCAGTCCTACCTCCCCACCCTGTCCATCTAACATCGCATTTCCCATGGCTAAACCCACCTAGCCTACACAATCCTGGACACTATGGAATAATTTAGCATGGCCAATCCACCTAACCTGTACATCTTTGGACTGCTGGAGGAAATCCATTCAGACACGAGGACAAGGTGCAAATTCCACACAGCAAGTCACCCAAGACTTGAATTGAACTCAGGTCCCTGGAGCTGAGAGGCAGCAGGGCTAATGACAAAGCCACTGTTTTCGAAATAGTAACTATAGTTGTACATTTACGAAAATGTTTATGTCTGTACTTAATACATATTTCCAGTAGATGTTGAAAATTGTTTCATAAAAGAGACCATTGGTTAAGATTAAAGCCTATGGAATGAAAATTAATTTATTGGCTTGGTTGGAAAACAGAAAGTTGGGATAATGTGTCTGCGCTCAAATTGGAAGATGATAACTCATGGTGTCCTGTGGGATTCTTGGCCTCAAATTTGCGATAATTGTGCTGACAATACAAAAGGGAAGAAAGTTCCAAGTTTGCTAATGAAACAAAAGAATGATGTTATGATAGATGTAGTAATTAGACAAAAGAAAAATCAAAAATGTTCAAGATAGAAAGATACGTTGGCATTGGAATGACTAGGAAGCTTAATCTTACCAAGGCTCCAAGGTTAAAATTTGACAAGAGATGACATAAATCAAGCTTGATATTTTCTGGAATATAGAAAGCTCAGGTTGATTGAATTGATTTTATTTTAAAGATTTGGAAGAATTTGATAGGTAAGGCGAGAGAAGCTATTTTTGGTGCTGGTATTCTATAGGTCAAGGCGATATAACCATAAAATAAGATGCAAAAGTGGGAAAATGAGAAGAACTGGATGTTGTGACTTTTTAGAGAGGAGCCAAGACAGACCATGAAACCAGAAAAATGACATGATGTTCTCCTGCCCCAGCACTGACCAAGACTTCTCTGCAGTCACTCGTCCTGAACATTTGCCAGCTCAGCTGGATATGCCTGGAACCAATCAGTTTCAGCAAATGATTTCAGAATTTGGTCCAGACCTAAAGAAATATCAGGCCTTTTTGTCAGAGAAAATCAGGACAGGGAATATGGAAGAGTTGGTTGCAAAGCTATAACAATGTTTTCTTGTTATAGAAGCTGATAACTTGAATGTTGCCTCAGTTTAATAAAATTATTCACTATAAATAAATATTCACTGTAGACATAATTTTGAATATCTGCACGCTAACAACCTGCAGTTATATATTAACATTCAGGTAGAAGCCATTCCAGGGTGCCATAATGGATCATTATCAATCTCAGATATTTAACATCAAAACAAAGGTGAAGTTAGGACGGGTGACTGACTGTTTGGAAGAGTAGTGGATGTTTTGACATATTTTCAATGAGCTTGGAGGAGTGGAAGCTGGAGAAGTATATGGAATAAATTCCTAAGCTTAAAGCTTTGTAGGTTAAAGGCCAAGCACTGGCCACCATAGATAAGTCAGCTCAGATTCAATGGGGTTCATTCCAGATGCTAACCTTTGTTTGTGTATCGGTTTTCCATCATATCATTTCTGATTCTTTTCCTGATCGATTTAAATCTCGGTCATTTGATTATTCATACTTCTGTCATTAGAAACATTTTTATTTATTATATCCAAACCCTTGGTAATTTTATCTGCCTGCACCAAAACACTTCAAGCATTTCAATCTATCCCTCTCCTCATCCTCACCGATCTAGCTGTCACAGATACATCTCTCCATATCAGTATGGTTGAGAATGTTCAAGTGATGAAGTCACGTCTTCCTATTGCGCGAACTCTCCATTGTGCTACTACCATGCCAAACAGGATTGAGTTCGAACAGATGTAGAAACTTAAAACTGTGCATCCATGAGGCACTGAGAGCCATCAACAATAATAGAATTGTAGTCAATCATAACTGCATGGTGCTGCCATTTTCTCAGTCTACCATTACCATCAAGCTTGGTGGTCGATTCTTATTCGTTGAAGTGTACGGAAGATTATATGAAAAGCAGCACCAGGCGTACCAAAAGATTAGGTGCCAATCCAGTGAAAGTGCAACACAAGATTACTTACTTGCCAAGTGATGTAAGCATCATGAGACAACCGATCTAAGAATTTCCATGGCTAATGGATCAGATCTAAGCTCTGCACCACAGAGTTGTAAATGGTGATGGACAATTACATAATTATGATTTGAGACATCATGAATATCCCAATCAATGATGGGAAAGTCCAGCACATCTTTGCAAAAAACAAGCCTGACAATTTGGAACCACCTTCTGCCAAAAGTGCTGAGTGAAAGATTCAACTGAGCCTCCTGAGGGGTGCAACATCACAGATATCAGTTTTCAGCTTAATTATATTCACTCAATGTGATACCAAGAAATGGTTTATTAGATTCCCCTACAGTGCAGAAACAGGCCCTTCGGCCCAACCAGTCCACACCGACCCTCCGAAAAGTAATCCACCCTAACCCATTTCCCTCTGACTAATGCACCTAGCACTATGGGCAATTTAGCATAGCCAATTCACCTGACCTGCACATCTTTGGACTGTGGGAGGAAACCCACGCAGACGTGGGGAGAATGTACAAACTCCACACAGACAGTCACCCGAGGCTGGAATCGAACCTGGGACCCTGCTGCTGTGAGGCAGCAGTGCACACCACTGAGCCACCGTTCCATCCCTTGTCACTGGATGTTGCAAAGGTTACAGGCCCTGACGATATTCTAAAAATGGCACTGAAGACTTCTGCCCCAGAACCAACCATATTGCTAGTCAAGCTGCCCATCTCAACTCAAAACAAGCATCATCTCAGCAATATGTTAATTGCCCAGCTATGTCCCATCCATAAAAAGGACAAATCCAACCTGGCAGATTACATCTCCAGCCCTGATTCTTGATCATCATTGAAGTGATGGAAAGAACATTCATCGTTCCACAAAGCAGCACTCACTCAGCAATAGCCTGCTTGCTGGTGTTTAGTTGGACTTCTGCCATGGCAACTCAATGCTGGACCTGACAACAGACTAGGTCCATGCATGCAGCAAAGAGATGAATTCCAGACACGGAGAGTGACTAACTGCCCTTGATCTCAAGTTAGCATCTGGCCTAGTGCAACATTACAAAATTGGTACCAACATGTGGAAAACATGGAAAAACTTCTCATTTGTCAGGGTCTTACCAAACATGAAGAAAGTTGTTTGTTGGAGGTCAATTGTACAGTCCCAGGACACTACTGCAGGAGTTCCTCAGGGTAGTGTCTATGTGCAATTTCTCCATTAATGACCTTCACTCCATCATACGGCTAAAAGTGGGGTTGTTTTCTAGTGACTGCACAACGTTCAGCACCGTTCTTAACTCCCCAGATACCAAAGTAGCCCATATCCAATTTCAGCAAAATTTGGACAACATGCAGATTTGGGCTAATGAGTGGCAAATAACACTTGTGACTCACAAATGCTAATCTCCAAAAGCAGGAAATCTAATCACCTCCCCATGAAATCCAATGGCATTACCATAGCTAAGTATCCCATGATCAACATCATGGGATGTTGCCCATTTAAATTGCCCGTAGTGTTAGGTAAGGGGTAAATGTAGGGGTATGGGTGGGTTGCGCTTCGGCGGGTCGGTGTGGACTTGTTGGGCCGAAGGCCTGTTTCCACACTGTAATGCAATCTAATCTAATCTATTAAACATCTTGGGGTTACTATAGACCAGAAATTAAAATGACCAACCATAAAAAAAATACCCTGGTGACAAGAGCAGGCCACAAGTTGGGAATTCAGTGGGTGACTCATCTTATGACTCCTGAAAGCCTGTTTATCATTTATGAGGCACAAATTCAGAGTCAATGGAATGTTGTCCACTGACTTGGATGAGTGCTGCTCCAAAAACACCCAAGAATTTCAGCACCATCAAACAAAAAGCACTAGTTTGTTTGGTTCCTTATCCACCATCTACAGCATTCACTCCCTCCCATCTAATACACAGTGACAGCAATGTGCATCATCTCTGAGATGCACGGCAGCATTTCACCTTTGATAGCATCTCACAAACTTTTATTATCATCTAGAACTGCAGATTCTTCTGACGCCCACTGCCAGCAATTTCCCCTCAAAGTCAGGTACCATCATGACGGGGAACAAAATCTTTCAATGTTGCTCGGTCAAAAAGCTGGAAAACCATTCCTAATAGCACTACAAGGACACAGGTATCACATGGACTGCAATAATTCAGCAAGTCAGGTCGCCACCACCTTCTCAAGGGCAATGAATGCTGACCTGGTAAATTACACCTGTGTACCATTCACTTGTGATACTGCTGCTGCTACAGCTAATTAGCTTGCTAAAGCTAACTGTCAAAGTTCGCTCTTAAAACTGTCCATGGCTCTGGAACACCATCATAGTAGGAATCGGATCTTTCAGTATAGTGACGAAAGTAAGAAAATAGAAAAAAAAGAAAAATCATTAGTTTCAAAAATGCTTCTGCATTAAGGCAGAACTTGATATATGTTTTGAAGAAATATAGGTATTACAAAATGTTATTCTAATCCTTTTCGAGTTAAATAATAGTCTAATTCTCGCATTTCTCCGTCCAAATCTAAAAACCTTGCTGTCAGTTCCTTCCCTGGAGTGGTGGAGCTGCTGATCAAGATGTATCCTTTCCAAGAAGAATCTGTGCTTGTAAATGATCAGATCTATAAAAAATCTAAATGCCCTCGAGAAGGTGGTGGTGAGCTGAGTGGGCCAAACCAAACGTTGATTTGAAATGTAGAAAGAATACTAGCTTTAATGACTGTGCACAGCAGTAACAGAGGCTCAATGTTTCACTTCCGTTGTAGGTGTTCTTGGATTGTCCCAGATTTGAGGACTATGTCCCACCTTGTGGAGTCCCAGTCAGAAAAAAATAACATAATAGTTATGCTCCATTTCGGGGGTCTACAAATCTTTAGTGGTTTCTTCTCTCATTCTGGGATATTTATGACAGGGTGCTATTTTTCTTGTTATAACATTTGTTTTCTTATCCATACATGTCGCATCTTTACACTTCAGCACTCTTACCAGCAACCCACAGTGTTAGCAATAACCTCCCAACCTCCTTCCCCATTCCCCACCAATAGCTCCCCCTTCCCCCAACCTCTCCTTTTCGTGCTGCCTCTCCCTCATCATCCTTGCAACAGCACCCTTGCAACTCCTCAACCCACTGGCTCTTAATAATTCTGACAGGACCACTCCCACAGCCTTGTCCAAAGCCAATCACTTAGTTTTTTTTTCTCTCATGAGGTAGGCAAATGGCTTTTCAGATCCTAATCAGAGGAGACATAGAAAGTATTGGCTTTTCTTGTTTAACTTCAATAATCAGGTCTCAATATAAGTTGAGCTGCTACCTTATAAAGAACAACTTGACTTCATTGTTCAGAATTTCTAGGTAACCTTAGACAATCGCGGTGAAATAAATAAATGGTCAACATAAAATATAGAGTCATAGAGTCATAAAGTCATAGAGATGTACAGCTTTTCAGTGGCTCAGCTGAACCAGACTATACAAGAATAAAATGTCAATGCATTTAAATCAAGGGTGCTCTTGATAAATCCAAGTTGATCAGAAGCAATCAAGATTGACTTTCCTTGTGAACACTAAGGCTTTCACAATAAAGTCATATTACAGAGGTGAGCTCGTAATCCAGAAAAAGATCATTGCTTTTCTTTCCATAAATGAAATCAAATCCATCAGGTACATCCAATCTGTAGTTTCATTAAACATTAGGATTAGAAGAATAAACTTAATCTTGAATGCTTCATTAAAGCCGGAAGGAAAGCTCCCTGGGAAGCTCTGAATGTCATCTATTCAATTCCTTTCTCAGAGACGGAAGTAAGACAAAGCTGGTGTGTTTACGAAATTAAGCTTTTGGAAACACAACTCCTTGATATGTTTGTACCATCATCACTTCTTTGGTTGCACTCTGAGTTGCGTTGTCTTTTTAACTTACTAGTTTATTGTTTTGTTTGTGGTACAATTTTTAAATCTGTTTTACAGTACTTGTGAGGCAAACAACAGGTCATGGTACTTACTTGTGAAAAATCCAGGGGTCGAGTTTTATGCAATGAGTTAAAATTGGTGATTAGTGTCATCAAAGGTTGTTGCAGGACCCAGACCTTTACATTTTTTTTTGTGGTCCAAATACAGGAGGCATTAACTCAAACATGGAGCCCGATTCTTCAGAATACTACAAATCTCAGAACTTGGTGAGGGGATTCTGGATAGTGATTAAAGGCATTCTGGTTTTTAAAATGAAAACAAAGGGCGAGGTAGCAGAAGATGGAGAGATCTGATAGCTGAGATTTACGGGCACTAATTAAAATCAGCAAAATAAAAAGTCGATTTTAAAAGAGGAAATTCATTTTGTTAAATGCAGTTGAAAGATGTTCCAACAACTCAAGGCTAACACCTGAAGCGAGATATGGAATATAAGAGCAAAGCTGTGGGGTATGTGTTGGGTGGGGAGAGAAAGCCTGAGAAAGTCCAACAATATTCTGACCATCATGTCATGTGAAACGTTTTGGAAGACACCAAGGCCATTTACAGAGCAAAAGTCAATTAAATGGAATCACCTTCACTCATAGGATGGTATCTCTCATCTTAAAGCTAAAAATGCCATTGGTTATTGCACGGGAAAAAAAACAACTCAACTATTAATCCACAGTAGCAACTTTTCCGGCTATCTTGCAGTACTCTGTGCAAAATTCCATGGGTAGACAAACATTGATGGGAGAGCTGCAAAAACCAATCAACAAAACCTGCACTATTAATAGTATTCCAGCTGTGGTCTATGGATGTATGAGTCCAGCTGATCTCCTCTGGTACCTTGTGGTATTTGCTACCTTTACTAGTATGTGGTACTGATTAAGGGCTGTTTTTCCCACAACAGCTGAGGTTACCTTGAAGATTTTTCCTTCTTAACCTCTCCCCTCACTTCAGGCATCTTGACCTTCAGACTAAACCACCATCAATCATCTCTCTCTAACAAGAGAGTAGCCTATTGTCTGGATCAACTACGGCAACTTCAATTCTATTTTGTCTTTGCTTTGTCTTAGGCCTATCTGGTGCTTAGTGGTGGACAATACATCACTGTAGATTATCTATAGAAGAGTCATTATTCTTAAATAAGAGGCATGTCCATTGCAATGATACAAATGAGTAAAATGACTTTAATTAGTCAGTTAAAAATCACACAACACTAGGTTATCGACCACCAGGTTTATTTGGAAGCACTAGCTGTCGGAGCGCTGCTCCTTCATCAGGTGGTTGACAACATGATGAAAGCTAGCGCTTCCAAATAAACCTATTGGATGTGCTGAGTGATTTTTAACTTTTACACCCCAGTCTAACACCAGCACCTCCAAATTTTAATTAGTCAGGAAGAATTACTAGTGCCTTAGGACATTGGAAGAAAAACATTTACTCTCCCCCATCATCAGTAGCATAAACTCAGTGTCTTCACCCACACGTTTATCAATGTGACATCAGTACAATCATATAATACAAATAATAAACCCTATAGAATTATTACCTTATGCAAAATCTCCCCATAACCTTTCTTTCCCAGAATTAACTCATTCTACAATCATAAAATCATCAAGTATAACATCATATACTGCAATACACTTACAACTAGCACATCTCCTAGAAGTCTGATTTCAAATGTGGTGGACTGAACTTTTTCACACTTTGCCAAGAATGCATTTGCTTCGTCTTTGGAAAACTGTAGGTCTTTTGCTCAAGCACTGTTTACCCTGGTTCTGCACTATGCATCATTTCTCCATTGCAGGATCTGTTGTTTCTCAGACATACTTTGAAAAGGACATAATTCTTTATATCAACAATTCTTGTCGATTGCAATTACTTCATGTGGTGGAATCGCAAAATCCCAAATTTCCTTCCTAAAAGATAGCTGTTCTGTTGAAAACTCCAGGAATTTTGGCAATTGCTTACAAATTAGGATAAGTAATCTCTTTTCTTCAGTATCCTGGATGTTTACACCAGTCAGATACTTCCTGATTGTGCCTGGTCTGATTTTCAAGGACTCACATACAGTTTACATCTCAGTGGTTGTTGATCAGGCTGGGCATCATCAGTGGCCCACTGTTGCTGTTTGACTGGTCAATTAGAGGTTTGCATACTCAGTTGTGCTGCTCACTCAGCATTCTGTTTCACCAACATTGACTTGTCTGTTCTAAAACATTAAAAAAACATATCCACCATCCAGTGAAGTCTGTAACTTCCCTCAATATTAACAATGTTGAAGAACTATCTTGTGCGAACACGTGTACTTGCACTTGATTCTTTCTTCTTGTTTGGGTTCCACCATGAGGCTTGCAAGCCCAATGAAGTCTTTTACTGGTTACCTCTTGACTGTTTTGTTCCTGGATCAGGGTTTGAGCAGGCACTTGCTTGTGGATGAGCGTTCTCTGGCATGTTGTTAATTTCCATCAAGTTGAGGTTGAAGCATGTGTATTGGCTCAAATGTGAAGTTGGTTGATTTCAGTAGAATGGTGATAACATAAAAATTACAATTATCCACTAACGAGTAAACAATAAATGGGCAGTAAAAACTTTTATCCTTTCAGGAAAAAAAACTTAACAGGAAAAGGGATACATTGTTAATAAGGGAATTTAAAAATGTGAGATCAAGGATAAAGTTGCCCAAAAAATATAAACCTGAGCGTTCAGAAAATGGGATTTATGGAAGAATAAGAGAATAGATCCTGAACATAAAGTAGCAAGAGACATACCATAAATTATAAAAGCCTCTGTGGTATGTAGAAATGAAAAGATTAGCAAATACAAATATAAATTCAGTACTGGCAGAGATAAGAAAATGTGTGATAGGAAATAGTAAAATCACAGAGCAGTTGAGTTGTATTGACTTTTGGAGGGATTTTTTGCCATGGAGCTTTGAAAGAATTATTGTCATATCTTACCAAACATACCTCATTAACCTGGAGAAAGTGAGGTCTGCAGATGCTGGAGATCAAAGTTGAAACTTTATTGCTGGAACAGCACAGCAGGTCAGGCAGCATCCAGGGAACAGGAGATTCAACGTTTCGGGCACAGGCCCTTCTTCAGGAAAGAAGGGCCTGTGCCCGAAACGTCGAATCTCCTGTTCCCTGGATGCTGCCTGACCTGCTGTGCTGTTCCAGCAATAAAGTTTCAACATACCTCATTAACCTCCCAATTTGCACCTATGTTGTTCCTCTCATCCATACCTAGCCTCATCTTACCATAGTCATTCCTAGAACAACTCAGTGGATATCTGCCAAAAGGCCAGCATCCCTGGCACCCATACCATTTTTCAAAGGCCGCTGAGGACCCAGTCAGGCATTTGCAATCCAGTGTTTTCCTTCGCTGACCATGTAATGCCACAGCAGCACCACTGCTCATACTATATAGCTGACACTTGCTCACATGTACAACCCCTTTCTCTATGGCTCATCACTGTTTAACCACCAGGTCACACCCACTCTGTCCTTAATTACGGCTGTAACACCTTTGAAGTCACAGCTACTTTGTTGCAACGCTCGCTGGAGACTACAGTTTGTCATTGTCCAGTAAGAGAAAATCCCATACGTAAAAGAACGCATACTATTCTAAACGTGATCTTTTATTTACAGACAGCAAAAGTGAACATAAACAAAATGAGTAGATGCTGCAGTTCATTCCCACAATGGAAAACAAATGCTGGCATCACGACCAATGACTATTCTACACTCCTTGATTGTCTCTTGCATCTCGTCTACTCATGTCAATCAGGTGCTGTCTGCATATTGGTTTCTGAAGCAGCTGAGCTCTGTCATGACAAAAAGAACTCCTTCCTCTTCAGTGTCTCCCTCTTTAAAGACTGCTCCCATTCCCTGGCTCCTCAGCATCTATCACATCACACCTCGTTGCCTGCTCCAATTGTGCAGAGCACAGCATACTGGGATGATGCAGCATACTCTGTCTGGTCTATACTGGAGCGCCTCCCCCCAACCCATGATCATTCCAAGCAATAGAATGCCAACGTCTTCAGTATGTGTCTCATTGTGGCCTTGATCACAATCTTTGTACCAACTTGCACTAAATGAGTATCCATTCAATTGTATCAATAAGGAGACAGCCGGCTGCACGATGACCCCCTTGCCTTCCCAGAGCTATACCCATCATTCAGGTTTTGATTGCACTCTGAGTCCAACTGCATACTTACACTACATATGATGAAGCAATTACCCTCTCCTCCCAGAGCCCCCTGGGAAATTTCATAAGTGATGGGATGCCGTCACCCTGCACTTAGCTCTTTTCAAATAATTGCCTCTGCTGTACCAGTGATACAGAAGTTAAAGTTTGATTTTCAAGCATAGATGGGACAGCGCAAATTGTGTTTGAGCAAAACTTATTGAGGAACAGAGGGTCGTGGGGACTCATATGTCAAGCTTCTAAAGGCGGCAAGATGTAGGTGAGTAGTCAGGAAATGATCTTGGGCTTCTAAACAAATCTGCTGGACACAAATGGAGGATACTTGCACTCAGCCCTCACTTCAATGCTTAAATAAATTATCACACTAAAGTCTGGTTACCACACTTTCAAAAGTATGTGAATGTCCTTGAGAGGAGATTTACCAGTGGTTCAAGGAATGAATTTGGATATAAGTTGGGATTGGAGTAATAGGAGAAGTCAGGGTAGCTTCTCCCTGGAATAAACAAGATTGTGGGAGAGCTGATAGAGGTGCACAGGTTATGGCAGGTTTGGATTAAGTAGACAGAGAAAAACTGTTGGTGGCTAGTACTTCTATAGCTAGTGGACTCAGATTTAAAGTTTTATGCAAATCATATGAGCAAAATATAATTTTTAAAAAAGAATTCTATTTCACAGCATATGGGTATAATTAGCAAGGCCTGTATTTTTTATCTTGATAAAACGTAGTGCTGGAAATGGCACAGCAGGTCAGGCAGTACCCGAGGAGCAAGAAAGTCGACGTTTTGGGCACCTCTCTTTGTTTTTCAGCATCTGCACTGCCCAGCGTTTCCCAGTAGTTTTATCTTCCTTAATTAGCCTTAGAAAAGTAGTGGCCAATCACTTTTGTGATGTGTGGAGCTACATTTCTTTACTCAACGGCAACATCCAGGAACTGGCTGCCTATGGCAATAATGGAAGCAGAGACAACTCAATGATTTCGAAAGGAAATTAAGAAGGCACTAGAGGGAATTAAACTTGCAGGAACATAGAGATGGGGTGAGGAAAGAGGATTGAATAAATTACTTTGTTGAACTCTAACATGACTTGATGGATTGAGTGGCCTCCTTTTCTATCTTCTGTCCATTATTTTATACTGTCTCCTAGTGCACTTGAAGGTGAGGACCTAATTAAATTCAATGGTGGGTCCCCTCTCATCGATCCACTCACTCCTGCCCTCACCCCCATTGCAATTATATTAATGTTCGGGATGGCATTTGTGTGGGGTATGAGTGGGGCAACTGAAACACTTAAATGAGCAAATAACTCCCATTTGAGAGCTATATCCTGCTGCCATTGTGATTAAACCAACAGCAAAAGAGGCACATTTGAAGCAGCTAACCAAGTAAATCTTTCTGTGTGGGTCTGTGGCAGGCAGAAGAGGTAACTCCTTGATGGGTCCCTGAGCCCATCTGAGGTTTTAACCCATCCTTGCACTCTCCCACTGGACTCTCAAACCCCTCCAGCCAGCATCCTCCTCATGTCCTTGTTACCTTCACTCTGCCAGTTAGGTATCCAATGAGTCCCCACTCTTGATACAATATCACACTCCAAAAGTGCTGGAGTGCTGCAGGCCTCAATGGCTATCGGTGTTGAGGTGGGCTCAAAATCCCACCCCTGTCCATGAACCAGGACTTGTTAAACCATGCTCAAGGAGAAGGAAATCTGACAATTCATAATTAATCCAATGGTTCTATGATTTTGAAAATCAAAATGAAAATAAACAAATAAGGAAATCTGAGGGGTCTCTGCTTCATTATTTAATCTTGTTTAGCAGAATCCTCTCCAGCCAAGTCAGGTCCTGTAACCTCCCCTCCTTTTCCTTCCTGAAATTCATTATTCTGTGCAGCCATGCCATCACAATAAATATTTCAGCAATAATCAATGTAAATGCAAGGTAACCGAGTGGAATGCTGCTGACAGTTAATGTTCGAAATGCAGTTCGATCCAAAGTTAGATCATAGCACTAAACACATGTTGATGACAGATTTGCTATTTATACATAAAGATATTAGAGTCTGGATCATATACACCTTGAAGAAGAAAACATGTCATAATGAGCTTCTCATGTCCTGAGATATCTTTCAATCTTGTTGAAATAGTTGTTAGTACATGATAGCAACCAAAGAGGTCTTTCAAACTAATTAGAGTCACCATGAATTGATAGCTGCTATACTTGGTTCAAAACCCTATTTTCTACTCCATTCTGAAATTTCAGTGAAATTACTTGCATAATTTTAATAAATGTTGCCAGTTCCACGGGAATTTGTTTGATACATTTAAACATCTTCTTCATTGTTGGAGTCATTTGACTTAAAAATGTGAGGAATATTTCATGAGTGTTCAATCTGTTAGTGTCTCTTTTACACACTCAGTTTTACTCAGGTCTGATCTCAATAAAAGTCTGTGCACATAGTGAATGGGGAATGTATAACTTACATTAAAGTCTTCTACATGCAGGCTCTGTATTACATCGACAGGTTGGGGGTTCGTCAGCTCAGCTGGCTTGACAGCTGGTTTGCGATGCAGTTCAGGGTCACATCCTGCACTGAAGTGGGGGGGGTGGGGGGAAACGACACCATGAAGATCCCACCCACTCAACCTCACTCCTTCCCTGACTCTCAAATTTACCTAACCGCCAGTCATCTCTGTCATGAGTGAGTAGCCCTCTAGGATTATGGCAAGTTTACTATTTTGCATCTATAGGTATTGTAAATTTATGTTTTGCTTCTCACCTAACTCTTACTGTTTATAATCTAAATGAGTGTGAAAGGCACAAATCAGTAGCAAGAGGTACCACAACAGTAGTACAGAAGGACAGAAAAATGGACCAATAAATTTGGTGTGTTAATTGTCTGTTACTTGAGTTGGAGGTTATTAATTGAGAATTCACATACACTCCTATAAAAGAAACAGATTGCAACTGTGATGGTTGCACTTGAATGTTTGCATGTTTGTAATGTACCTTTTGAGATAAAAGTTTCTAAACTGTCTACAGATTAAGCACCAGTCCTATCTTTCACCTCCTGCACACCATTACCTTACACACGGCATGTTATGTCACATTTTTCTATCCCTAAAGACAGAGCTTGATGAATGAAATTCACTTGTTGACAGGTGGATTGAAAACTACACATCTGCAATGACTTGAACGCATTGTGGAATCCATCAATCTTGGTCTGCTGTTCAGTGACTCATGCAACATAGGACACAGTTACCCAACAGGCAAATCTACCTCCCAAGATAGTCTAAAAGGAATGCTTGCTTGAAAAATGCTGAGGTGAATCTACAAGCAACAAAAAACGAAGTATGCCTGGTGCGATTTTCCTGCGATGAGTAAGATTTGATTTATTAGTATCATACATTATCTTCTCCTTTCTGCTTGCTTCAAATCTGATGGTCAGGCATACAATTGTTCAATTATTTGCTGCCATATTTTAATGACTTGAATTTGATGGCATTTCTTTCCATGCTGTTGTGTTGGCAATGACAAAAGAAAGGCTGTGTTATCAGAAATAAAGTTGACAGTATTTCACTCTGTTGTTCATCCTATTTGTAGGTAAATAATGGAAGCTTGAAGCTTCTCTAATCTAGTTCTCTGAAAAGTGGCAATTTGCAAATCACGTGAGCTTTGTGAATTCAACAATATTAAATTTGCAAAAACACTTTATCTTCAAAGTATTGGCTTTGTGCAAAAAGAAACATTAGATAAAAATGAATGAATCTCCCCTAATTTTAATTGTTGGAGGCTATGTTCTGCAGTGTAGAGAGTGTTGGGGTAGGGATCCACCTCATCACCACCCCAACATACTCTTAATTATGTTCAAGACAGGAAGAACTGAAGATAGCCTTACCAGAGGTCAAGTGAGACCCTTAAATGGTCATGTAAGGGCCACTTAAGGGCTTCATTCTCCCTCCACTGGTAGTTGTCAAGGGGGAGAGAGGGGCTTCTCTCATAGGCATTTGAGGGGTTTTGCATGGATCATGGACATGAGTGGCACCTACAAAATTTCTGGTGACACCTTCATCCCCTACTGCAGTCAGAAGTTGTGTCCTGGGAAACCATCCTGCCCCATTTACTTGTCTCGAGAGGATCTATTGTTGATCATTCGGGTAGGCCTCACCGCTATAACAGCAGTGGCCACCACTCTGACTCCAATAAATGGCTGTAGTTTTGGAATTGTTGAAGCGCTCATCTACACAAGGCAAGGAATCAAGTACAACAATTCACATTTAATGACCCAGTTATTCCGATGGCCAGAGATTCCAGTACAGACTAGAACTGTGCATTACAGAAGGCCCCTGTACAGGGATTTACAGTGCACAGGACATCTCAAGGATAAAGTGGATACATTTTAATATAATCAGGGTTGAAAATGGGACTTTTTGCCATTAGTTTTCAGAGTTGATATTTTAGAATGTCTATGGATGTAGGAGTGTCTCCTTCATAGCAATAATGTTTTCTTTTGTTTGTATTTAGAAGCAACCATATTGTGCAAACATTTTAAGTGCATTGATTCATTTGACAGTATCATTGTGTTTGGACTGTTCTTTTTTATGGATTAAATTGCAATAATAATTTCAGAACAAAATTATGATTTAGCCCCTTTATTCCTGAACAAATGATTTCTGCAACAAAACAATGTCATCTAATTGCACTTAAAATGCACCAATTACTTTGCAAAATAACTTGCAGAATAGAAAACAGGCAGACATCTACTTTTTCTATTAGTTTTTCTTTTCCAATCTTTACTTAAAAATAATTAAATTGCTATTTTCTAACTCATGCATTGATAGATCTCTCAAAAGCAGTTTAGGTTCAAACCGGTTGGTTGGTTTTGAATTACTAAAGCTGGTAAGTGGATGTTTTGTACAATGAAAATGATATGGAAACCTAAGAGTTGTTACAGCAATCAAACATCGATTTGCTTGGAATAACCATCATCTTTGAGAACAAACAATAAATATTTCATTTTTATGCAGCAGATTTGTTTGCGAATATAATGATTTTGGGTGGGCTATGTGTGCTGTAGAAAACTGATCTCAAAAATTCAATTTTCAGTGATTAATTTGTTCATTTTTTCCCCTCAGTCCTGTTATATACAAATTGCTATTTGCAAATGTTTACTGAGGAATCTGTTAAAGAAGAGAATCTTGTTCTTCAGAAGTGTTGATGATCTATGTATTGAATTTCTACCCTTGTTTAATCATCATCTTTCAATTGTAGTATTGCTTTATGAAATTCAGGCAGTCGGGGTGCAAGGTTAAAATCTGACTTCTCCCTAAAGTTCTTACCAGAATGACTGAAGTCATTCCTGATACATAGGAAGATTGTTGGAGATTGGTCATCTCAGCTCCAGGGAAACCCAGGCCCAACCATCTTCAGCAGTTTCATCAACGACCTTCCCTCCATCATAAGGTCAGAATTGGGGATATTCACCAATGCTTTCTACAATGACCAGCATCGTTTACAAATCCTCAGGTATTGAAGCAGTCCATGTATGCATGCAACAAGATTTAGAAAACCACACTTGGTCTAACAAGTGGCAAAGAACATTTGTGACAAACAAGTGCCAGGCACTGGCTATCTTAAATAAGAGACAAACTAACCACTTTTCCTTGGTTACAATCACTGAATCCCTCACTATCAACAACATGCAAGCGTGTGCTGGAGTACTCTCCACTAGCCTGGATGGATCCAGCTTCAATAACACTTGAGAAGCTTGCACCATCTGGGTTAAAGCAGCCCATTTGACTGACACCTCACCTCATCCTCATATGTCTGTATGAACTGTCTGTATGCTGGTAAAAGCAGCAGCGTGTACCAACTACAAGACACATTGTGGATATCCTTACATTGCACCTTTCAAACATGTGACCACTACCTTGTGGAAGGACGAGGGCAGCAAATACATTGGAAAACCACCACCTGCAATTTCATCTCCAAGTCACTCAGCATCCTTGACTTGGAAATATATCACCTTTTCTTCAGCCTCGTTGGGAAAAATTCCTGGAATTTCCTCCCCAATGCATATTTGTAGGTCTACCTATAGCAGCAGTTCAAGAAAGCAGCTCATCACCACCACCACCACCACCTTTTCAAGAGCAGCTAGACATGGCAATAAATCTGGCCCAGCCAGCAAGAATCACATCCCATTGTAACATTGTATATAATAAATAACATTGTAACTAGAGAAGCTTAATACAGGGAGGAGAGGAATACAATATAAGTAAAGGCATAACTGAAATGTAATCTTTGCCACATACTTGTAGGAATTTTAATCTTTTGGCTATTATATCATGTCTCTATCACAACATGTATAAAGAGTCAAACAAAGACAAATAAAAAGAGGAATTTGATTATGAAATACAATAAAAGTCAGAAACAAATGAAAAACAAAATTCAAACACGACATATTGAAAACTTCTGACTATAGTTCACTCCATGAATGATACCATTAAGTTTAAGTTAAATTGGTTGCTTTCTAAATGACCTGAGATTGACTATCACTGAATTAACAATGATAATCTTGCTTATAAGAAAAAAGGTGCTTATAATTTTACTGAAGACGAAATACTGTATATGCAGGAAATCTGAAACAAGCACAGAGAATACTGGAGAATCTAAGCAAGTCAGGCAGCATAAGCGGAGAAAGAAACAGAAGTAACATCTCGAATCCAGTATGACTGTTCTTCTGTTCTGAACCAGTAAACCAATTCTAAAGCAGAGTCAAAACAGACTCAAAACATTAACTGTTTCTCTCTCCACAGATGCTGCTAGTCCCTGCTGAGTTTCTCCAGTGTGCTCCATTACAATTACAACTTTAATAATGAAGCCCAACATGCTTCAATGTATCCATTGGTTACTTTGTGTGAAAATCCTTAAAATAATGGAATGAGCCTAAGGGTGAAGCAATTGGTAGTGTAGCATCAACTTATCAGCAAGTTCTAGAGGTGAGTGACAACTTGCATCATATTTCTTCATCCCCTGAAATTGTTGGTTTATTTGTGTGTTAATAGTAGCATGTACAATGAATAACCTAGTATGTTTTATAACGATTGGGGCATTTTGGTTTGGAGACACAGCGTTTACTTCTTCATATGTACCCACACTGTTCGGATTACTGTCATGATTTACCCGAAGCCTCAACACACACTTATCCACCAAAAGATGTAAGTTTAGCTATCAATGAATTTAGCTCCTGTTTTGTGAATTGGGCTGCCCTGTACATTCAGTCCCATATAAGACAACTGATGAAAATGACTGGTACCCAATTTTGTATGTTACAATCTTCCGCAGTGACAAATTTACAATGTTTACTCACACTTATAACAGTGAGAAACATTGAGTAGGCAGTGGCACCTCTCCTGGCAGTGCCAACTAGATTATTTATCCTCTTTGGCATTGGAACTAACTTCTCTTGAACTGATTGTGGGTTCTGATCTCTGCAGTGATCTCAGTTTAGGTCTTCTTTTACAGTTGGAATGGTTTCCTGTTGCCATCCTTTGGAAAAAAGAACATCCCTTCCCTCCTGGATGAGAACATCTAGAGTGGTGTGGCTGATTTGTGGAGATTTTCTGTCTGGTATCAGTCACCTCCAGTTGTGGGTGGGCTGATGCTCCTGGTTTGCAGAGACTGAAGTAAATGACATAATAGGCAAGACAGTAGATCAGTAGAAAGGTTATGGCAAATGTTTCGGGAAAATTCAGGTTAAGGGGGTATATTCCTACCCAACAGCAAAATTGTACTGGTAGAACCAACCCTCTATACTTAACTAATGTTAAAGGAAAACGCTAGATTTTGTGAATTGAGCAAAGTTGAAAGACAGGTCATTTGATTAGACAGAAGAGAATGACTAAAAGATTAACCAGGAGAACAGAAGCAAAAGAGAATGAAAGAAAAAGAACGTTTGATTGGAAAGTATATCATGAAGAGAACATGAGGAGGACATAGATGGATATGGATAGATTCAGACAGGGAGGAATGGAGCATAATGTAGGAAAATGTGAAGCTGTTGACTTTGACAAATTGAATAAAGAAAAAGCCATTACTTAAATGGAAAATGAATTCAGAATTCTGAGGTGCTGAGTGTGCAAGTGCATGAGTTAAAATAGCTCATACGTCCGTACACCAAGTAACTAAGGAGGCGAACGGAATGCTCTCCAATTTTTGAGAAGATTTGTAGCTCAGGTTGATGATAAGTATGTAAGTTAGCTTGCTCAGCTTGAATGTTCGTTTTCAGAGTTTTTGTCACTATACTAGGTAACATCATCAGTGAGAGTCTTTGGTGAAGCGCTGGTGTTATGTCCCACCTCTTTATTTATAGGTCTTGGTTTCTTAAGGTGGGTGATGTCATTTCCAGTTTTTTTCAAGGGAAGGTAGATAGGATCTAAATCAATGTGTTTATTGATGGAGTTCAGGTTAGAATGCCATGCCTCTAAGAATTCCTGTGTGTGTCTTTGTTTCACCTGTCCTAGGATGAATGTGTTGGCCCAGTCAAAGGAATGCTATCCTTTATTTTAAAAATTGAATAGAAAAGTAAGAATGTTATACTTCAGTTATACAGGACATGTTGAGACCAATCTTGAATACTGTGTGCAGTTTTGGTTTCCATATTCAAGAAAGAATGTAAATGAATTGGAGGCAGTTCAGAGGAGGTAGACTAGATTGGTACCTTGAATGTTTGAGGAGGAAGGATTGACCATAAGACCCTAAGAAATAGGAATGGAAGCAAGGTCATTCGCACATTGAGTCCACTCCGCCATTTAATCATTGCTGATGGGCATTTCAGCACCACTCTTCCCATAGTCCTTAATTCCTTGTGAAATCAGGGATTTATCAATCTCTGCTTGAAGACATTTAACATCCCGGCCTCCACTGTGCTCCATGGCAATGAATTCCATAGGCCCACCACTCTCTGGCTGAAGAAATGACAGTTCCATTCTAAATTGACCCCCTCTAATTTTAAGCCTGTGCGTCCACCCTTTCTTAGTCTGAATTATCTTATAACTTTCTATCAGATTAGATTAGATTACATTAGATTAGATTACAGTGTGGAAACAGGCCCTTCGGCCCAACAAGTCCACACCGACCCGCCGAAGCGAAACCCACCCATACCCCTACATTTACCCCTTACCTAACACTACGGGCAATTTAGCATGGCCAATTCACCTGACCCTGCACATCTTTTGGACTGTGGGAGGAAACCGGAGCACCCGGAGGAAACCCACGCAGACACGGGGAGAACGTGCAAACTCCACACAGTCAGTCGCCTGAGGCGGGAATTGAACCCGGGTCTCAGGCGCTGTGAGGCAGCAGTGCTAACCACTGTGCCACCGTGCCGCCCACCGGTGGCACAGTGGTTAGCACTGGTGGCACAGATCTCCCCTCAAATGCTACTTTGCATCAATCCAAAACTAAGGGGCACTTGTGTAAAAGCAAAGAAATTAAAAGAGTATTTTTATGTGAAAGAGTTATGTAACTTTGGAATTTTCTGCCTCAGAAGATGGCGAAAGTGTGGTCATTAAATATTTTGAAGGTGAAGAAAGATTGAATCCCTGATCCAACAAGAAACTAAAGTTGTCTGGGTAAATGGGAATGTGGAATTTGAAATACACAGACCAGTCAGGATATTATTAAATGCTTGAGGGGGCAGTAATACCTTTTTCTGTTCCTAATTTGTAAGTGGAAGTTGAAGCCTCGAAGATCCCAGCAGACATCATAAATTTCTAACAGCCTGGCCTTAAAGTTTGATTTTCTACTCACATATGTATGTGTAAAGAAGAACGTATTGTACAAGGCAACATTACACAATCCCAAATGCAAATACATCACTTTTGATCTGGCCCTCTACTTAGTCTCCAAAAAGTAGATTCTGTCCATTGTATCTAACATTTAAAGTTTCGATATTGAAAATGGATCTAATTCAAAATTTGAATCAGAAACATTTCTCACACTTGCTCCTTCATCCCCAAATGCCCTTTTGTCCACACACATAATTGTTATCAACAATGCCATCATACTTTATTGGAGCACTGCCTCCTTTACCCACCCCACCCACCCCCCAAAAAACGTTAAAGTACAAAAAGAGGCAAAGAAAATTACAGCAGTTGGTTCGAGGTAAAGGCCTGCTTGACCTGAGCACTTACTTCCAATGGAATAATTATTTCCCAGTTGTTCCCAGCAAGTAGGGTGACTAACCCAAGCATTAAAAAAAATGTAAAATGCCCCCCGTTTCGAAGTATTCAGTTGGTCAAAATGACAGTCCAGTTATTCCATTGCCAGTTTGTCTCCTGACATATTGAGCATTTCAGAAGTCTGTTCTTGTGTGCATGTATATCTTTACTTCCTTTATTTTAGAACTACAGAAAGAGTGATTGTACAGATCGAGAGTATTTCATGCCTGGTAATTCTTCCTGGAATATGAAAAGGCTTTGCTGTAAGCACAGCATTTTTTCATGAGCTAGTTGCGAGCCTTTCAGGTCTTCAATGAAGTAGGCTTTCACTTTTTACAAAACAAAATGTGAAGCAATTGATTCCCACATTTTAGTATATATTTACTCCTGGTATCACTGACAAGGCGAGCATTTATTGTGTATTCCAAGCAGCGTTTAAGTAAATGGTCCTAAGTTCTCTTCTAGCATTCTTACAGTCCATGTGGTGAAGGTGCTCTTAGACACATATTTCCATGGCAGAAAACTTATTTTTCTCCCCCGCCCCCCACTTCTCCAGTTTGTTCTGTGGATGGACCTGATGAACTGGCTGTGATGCATGTCTGAGCATCCTAACTGGATAGTCCAGATGAGAAGTGTCCAAACTCCAGACTGACACCTGTCCCTCTCCCTGACTCATTGTTGGCTCCATCCCCATATTGGCCATTATGGAGGCACAGGACTGACTGTGACCCACTCAATAGACTGCAAAGATATGGACCTTTTGACCAAGATCACCTTGAGCAGATGATTAATGTCACAAATCCCTGGGACTGGTATCAGAGCCTGTCCTTGACTGACATTGTCAAAACCTCTTGATGGATAGGTGCCTTCATAGATTTCAGTGAGGTTAATTCCTGTAAGGGTAGGAGATACAGCTGCACGAGCAGTGATATTGCCATGTAAGCTGCTGGTACATGTGATATTGGCAGAACACAGTACTGTTCAAAAAGATGTTTATCCCCTTGACTGCGGAACACTGACCAGAAAGGCAAGATACCTGACTGTGGGACTGCATTAATTTGGATGGCAAGGCAAAGCACAGATACTGTGAGCATGCAGTTCATTGTGAAGCAAGCTCTGAGAGAGCAAGTGAGCATCCCTGTGAAGTAGCCTAATCCAATCTGAGAGTTTGGGAAATGTTCACCTGCACAATGTGTCCCCACTACAGCTTTTCAATGCTAGTTGCCAGTGTGCCCGACAATGCAAATCTGTGCTTTATGAGCACCCTATAAACATTTCAGAGAGGTGCCATGAGGCTTGAGCAAGCTTTGTAAATGCTAGAATGCCAATGTTTGCAGATGAGGGGTGCCAATGGACCATGGTGAGCTGCTATTTAGTTGCTTACAACATAAAGTCCTATCGGAGCAAGCAGTGAGCTGAAGTTGCCAGGTATCTGCTCTGATTTCCATATTGAGTTTTCTTGACTTTTAACTTGTTCGGCATATTTGAAAAGATACAAAGCTGAATTTTAATGCGATAAGTTGGACTATTAACAAGGCACTAACAATCATAATCCCATTCAATTGTTACCTTGCCATCGCCGATTGAGGAACATTACCTATTGCACTGCTTGGCAAAAGCATAAACATTGAAGCAAGATGCTTCGAATGTCAAGGTCGGCCCTGCTGGATTTCTTGTCTGATCCTGTTTTTCACTCTTTGATGCCAAGCGAAGTTTATTCAATTTTCATTGCAGTTAGTGAAGAAAATTGCACCGGCAGTCATGATTTTGTCCTTTGTTTTATTAATTGTCCCTTTACGCTGGCTTCAAAGAGCTCACTTCTCTAGCTGTTCTACCTCTTCTTTTGCTTTAAATGCTAATCCACTTTGTCCACACGGATGCTTTATTTTCCTGCGCTTCAAATATTACCAACAGCAAAGCATTCCATGCTCTGACAGCTCTATCAAATAATGTTACTCGTTTCTCCAACAGTGACACTTTTAAATTGATGACCCTCATCAGAGAAAACTCAACCAGGGGATGATGGAGAGTAACCAGAAGCAGAAATGCTAAACGATGCTTCATCCTTAACCCAACAATCAGAGATCAAATCTACTACCAAAAGACAGAAGGGCTAAGATTTTCTTGGTTTTTATTCCTCTATTCAGTGTTAAAAGCTTTCAGCGAGGTTCAGATAATTTATTTCAACTTGAAGTCTTTACTTAAGAACCAAGGTTGAATATCAAAACATTAATCTATTCTGACAAATTCTCACCAACCCAAAATATAAACTCTGCTTCTTTTTCTTCCTGGGCAACTAAGTATTTGGGTTATTTTCTGTATTTCTCATGGAGAAAGCAGAATAATTTAAATTAGGTACTGAAACATTCCATTCCCATTACAATCCACGTCCAAATGCAGCAAGACTTGCACAATATCCAGTTTTGTGCTGACAAGTAGCCAGTAACATGTGCATTACAAGTGCCAGGCAGTGACAATCTCCATCAAGACAGAATCTAAACATTATCAATTGGCATTCAATTGCATTATCATCTCATCAATGTGCTTTCCCAGCAACACACTCTCGACTCTGATCTTCAGCATGTGCAGTCCTCGCTTTCTCCTAGAAAACTGAAATGGACCACCTGTATAAATACAATGGCTACAAATGCAGGTCAGATCTTAGGAACTAGTAAATAGTAACTCACCTTCTGTCTCCCCAAAAGAGAAGAAAGTGAGGACTGCAGTTGCTGGAGATCAGAGTTCAGAGTGTGGTGCTAGAAAAGCACAGCTGGTCAGGCAGCACCCGAGGAGCAGGAGAATCGACGTTTCGGGCAAAAGCCCTTCATCCTGTCTCCCCAAAGCCATTCCACTATGCACAAGTCAGGACTGTGATCTAACATTCCCCCCCTTGCCTGGATGAATGTGGCACTAAACCTTTCAGGATGCTTGACATTATCCAAGACAAATCAGCTCACTTGATTGACATCAATTACACAGATATTCAGTCCCTTCATCGCCGATGCTCAGTTGCACCATTGTGCACCATCTACAAGATGCACTGCAGAAATTCACTAAGACTTCTTACACAACACCTTACAAACCTACAACCAGTACCATCTAGAAGGACATGGGCAGCAGATACATGGGAACACAACCACCTGCAAGTTCCCTTCTAAGTTAGTCACCTTCTTGATTTGGAAAAGTATCACCATTCCTTCAGTGTCTCTCGGTAAAAGTCCTGGAACTCCCTCTCTCAGGGCATTGTGAACCTACCTACATCATGTGGACTGCAGCAGTTGAAGAAGGCATCTCACCATCATTTCTCAAGGCCAAGAAGGGGATGTGAATAAGTGCTGGCCAGCCAGCAACACCCATTACCAATGAATGAAAAAAAAGTAGGAAAATTATTGTAAGATATGAAAGAAAAGGTATTAATTACCATTGGTACAGTTCTCCCTTACTGAGGAATCAGTACTTCTCCATATGGAACACTACTCCATATGGAAGACGTACAGAGGGTGGCAAAGAAACAGAATGCACTCTAGGTCAGAACTTCATTGGCCATTACCAACTGCAGCCCAGTGGCACCACTAATGACTGAGGGCTGAAGGATAGATTCACTAAAATGGACATGCAGTGGTTTAAGATAAGCACAACAAAATAAAAAGTATTTTGAAACCTTATCACATGTGTCACAAATTAATCTGTACTTGATTGTGACCAGCACACAGTCTTTGTGAAGACAAGTTCCTAAATGTGCATAACCCCCATTGTGCTGTGTGTGACTATCGCCGAGCTAAAATAGATAAGTTCAGAATAGATGACAACTGGCATTTGTACATAGATCGGTTAGAACCGTATTCACTGGAAGTTATATGAATGGGGGGTTCGGGGGAGGTGTCAAGTAAGAATCTCATTGAAACTTAAAAAATTCTATCAGGACGAGACAGGGTAAATGAAAGAAGGATGTTCTCAATGACTGAGAAATCCACAACCCAGGGTTCATGGCTAAGGATATGGACAGGCCATTTAGAACAGATATGAGGAGAAATTTCTTCACCCCAAGAGTGGAGAACCTGAAGAAGTCTCTACCACGGAAAGCAGTTGAGGTCAAAACATTGAATATTTTCAAGAAGGAGATAAATAGAGTTCTTAGATCTAAAGGGACCAAAAGGGAATGAGGCTGAAAATGGAAACAGGGTGCTGGTTTGGTTGGTCAGCCATGCGCATGGGTGGCATAGTGGCTCAGTGCTTAGCACTGCTGCCTCACAGCGCCAGGGACCCGGCTTCTATTCCTGCCTTGGTTCTATTCCTGTCTGTATGGAGTTTGCACATTCTCCCTGTGTCTGTGTGGGTTTCTTTCGGGTGCTCTGGTTTCCTCCCACAATCCAAAGATGTGTAGACCAACTGAATCGGCTATGCTAAATATGCCTTTAGAGTTAGGTGCAATAGTCAGAGGTAAATATATGGTAGGGGAATGGGTCTGGGTGGGTTACTCTTCGGAGGGTCGGTGTGGATCTGTTGGGCTGAAGGGCCTGTTTCCATACTGTAGGGAATCTAATCTAACATAACAAATGGTGGAGTCAACTCAATGGATTACTCTTCCTCCATTTTCTTTGCTTTTACGTTGATATAGCAGTGAAACGCTGGGTATTCATGAGGCAGTTTGGTAGCAGAATCATATTCCAACCACAGAATCATCTGTGGTAGCAGAATCATATTCAACCACATTCTGTACCCCAGTAAATGCTAGTGTAACCAGTGATGCCCATGTGCCATATACAAATTAAAATGAAACCTCTGCCACTACCATAATTCTGGGCAGTTGAAGGTCTGCGTTGTGAAGCTTGCCCCTTGTCTGATGTGACTCGGAGTTTAAACTCTAATAAGAAACCAGCCCTATTACACTCCGGGCTATGGCAACATTCCTTTCAACTGGATGACCAACCCTGGTTCAAAGAATGGCAGATTAGGAGCAGCTGAAACTTTATTGCTGGAACAGCACAGCAGGTCAGGCAGCATCCAGGGAACAGAAGATTCGACGTTTCGGGCACATGCCCTTCTTCAGGAATATAGGAAGGGAAAAGGTTAAGATTCCGAAGGGAGATTACAGAGAGTTAGGCAGGAATTCCTGAAGAAGGGCATGTGCCCGAAACGTCGAATCTTCTGTTCCCTGGATGCTGCCTGACCTGCTGTGCTGTTCCAGCAATAAAGTTTCAGCTTTGATCTCCAGCGTCTGCAGACCTCACTTTCTCCCAGACTAGGAGCAGCACAGATAGACCAGTGAATGAGATATCATAGAAACAAAAAGTGCTGGATAAACTCAGCAGGTCTAGCAGCAGCTGTGGAGAATTAGATGTAACATTTCAAAGCCGATATGACCCTTCTTCAGAATTAGATGTCAACCTGTGAAGTTATAACACAGGAATGCTTGTGTGTCAAACTATACAAGTTAATAGGCAAGAGCTAAGCAATCCCACAGTCGACAGATCAGATCAAAGCTCTGCAGTCTTATCACATCCAGTTGTGAATGGTGGTGAGTAATTAAACAGCTATCACGAGAAGTAGGCTGCACAAATAAGTCCATTATCAATAATGGGAGAAATCACATCATTGCAACAGACAAGACTGCTGCAGCTTTCATCAACACACAACCAATTTAAATGTTCAAGAAAATATCTCATTCTTGTTGAAAACAGAAAATCTTTTGCTGCAAACGTGATTTTTATTGTTTAGCTGTATTTTTCCATTTTGTTTTTTAAAGCATGAGGGAATAAACTAACTGATTTCATTAATCATTTTGAGTCTTGTACAAACACAGGGTATGAATGCAGTCATACTTCAGAATAGCTTCAGTTTACTTGGGGGTTAGTTGCTCTTTGCTGGAGCTGTCAGATTGTTTGCAACATAATGACACAAGTGGTTTCAGAAGCAGAGTGTAGGTGCACTTACTGAAGAAATCTCATTTTCATCTTCTTGCCAGTTTGCAGTACACCGTCAAGAAAAATAAGTCATGTCTTGAAATCTCTGAGCCCAGGAAGTTACCTGCTATTCCTGAAATAATCACGAGTCACTGTTGGGGAACAAAAGCTGTTTGTACCATGCAGCATATTTTCCGAACATTGCAGATGAAAATATAATGTTTGCAGAGAAATGTGATGCACAAGTTAAGATGTGGTCATGGATCTGTTGTATCATTGGGAACTAATGTTTAGGTTTATTTTTAACCCTTTTCTGTTATTTCTTTTTCATCCTTTGCTGATTGTATTTGTCTTGCTTCTCCTCTGCCCCTGAGGCATGGATTAATCCTTGGGTTAGGCTTCAGAATTAGCAGTTCTCCTTCATGTTCCTAATCTTTATGTGTGAATCACAGCATTTGAAGGGACAAATTTAAACTCAGAACGGTACAGTACCAGAGCAGGCCCTTCAGCCTACCATGTCTGCACTGACTGTGATGCCATTGCAAACTAATCCCATTTGTCTTTACGTGATCCATATCCCTTTACTCCCTGCCTTTTCATTTGTCTAAGTGCCTCTTACATCTTGCTATTGTATCTGCTTCTATCACGTTCCTTGGCAGTGCACTACAGACACGTACTACCCTCAGTGTAAAAGAATTGGTCTTGCAAATCTCTATTGAAATTTACTCTCCTCAGTTTAAACATATGTCCCTTAGTATTTGATTTTTCCACTTTGAGAAAAGACTTCAACTATCCACCCTATCCATGCCTTTCGGATTCTGGGTAATCCAAGATGGAGGACGGGAAAAATTTCTGGCTTAACAGCTGCTCCTTTTTTTGAGGTATTTTAGGTGGCTGGAGGTGATTTCTTTGAATTCCAGGAGCAGCAATTACTGTTTTATATGCTGTTGGATTGTTTTGGAACTTTGGGGAAAAAAAAGTCAAAACAACAGCAGTTTTAAAAGGGAGAAGAACAGACAAAGGAAGCACATGGTGAGCACAGTGCAGGGGAGAGAGAGAGAGAAAGAAACTGACACAGCAGTGAATGTGCACAGCTACTGCCTTTGCTGTTTGAATTCATGTGTCGCTGGACATCGGAGTGCATTTGGGAAAATAAACAAACAGTGAAATTCACAACTGATCTTAGAGGAACTGTTGGGCAAAGTTCACAGCACAGAATCAGATAAGTTAATCGTTGTTTTTAAGTGTGGCCGACAGAGAATCAGCAGTAGTGATGGAGTGGGTTCTTCCTTGATTATATGTTTTTGGAGATATGTCTCTTGATTAAACTTAAAATATAAGCCATAACTATTAATTTAACCTGGGCCAGTGTTTGTAGAGGAATAAGATGGTGTTATTTTCTGGGTCTGTAGATTGTGAAGGAGCAAAAATGGCCTTTAATAGAGTGATATTTACTTCTTGTCAGATGTGGGAGTTTAAACAGAGTTTAAGGGTTATTGCGGATTATATCTGCCATAAATGCTGTTGGATGCGAATCTTATCAGATTGAATGGATCGGTTGGAGAGACAGATAGAAGCAATGAGGAATTTGCAACAGCAACAGTATGTGATGGATGGCAGTTATAGGAAGGGGGAGGAAGCCTCAGATAGAGTCACATAGATGGGTTAACTCCAGGAAAGATAAGAGAGGTAGACAGCTAGTGCAGGAGTCTTTTGTGGATATACCCATTTCAAACAGGTATGCTGTTTTGGAAAATGTAGGGGGTGATGGATTCTCAGGGGAACATAGCACGAACGGCCATGTTTCTGGTATTGAGACTGGCTCTAATGCAAGAGGGGTACATTGGGTTCCAAGAGATCAATTCTGTTAGGGGATTCTCGAGTCCGAGGTACAGACAGACGTTTCTGTGGCCAGCAGTGAAAAATCAGAATGGTGTGTTGCTTCCCTGGTGCCAGGATCAAGGATGTCTCAGAGAGGGTGCAGAATGTTCTCATGGGGGAGAGGGGCCAGCAAGACGTCATTGTCCACATTGGAACCAACGATATAGGAAGGGAAAAGGTTAAGATTCCGAAGGGAGATTACAGAGAGTTAGGCAGGAATTTAAAAAGGAGGTCCTTGAGAGTAATAATATCTGGATTACTCCTGGTGCTACGAGCTAGTGAGAGCAGGAATAGGAGGATAGAGCAGATGAATGCAAGGCTGAGGGAATGCAAGGCTGAGGAGCTGGTGTATGGGAGAAGGATTCACATTTTTGGATCATTGCAATCTCTTTTGGGGTAGAAATGACCTGTACAAGAAGGACAGATTGCATCTAAAATGGAAAGGGACTAATATACTGGCAGGGAAATTTGCGAGAGCTGCTTGGGAGGATTTAAACTAGCAAGGTGGGTGGGGTGGGGAGGTGGGCAACCCAGGGAGATAGTGTGGAAAGAGATCAATCTGAGACTGGTACAGTTGAGAACAGAGGCAAGTCAAACAGTCAGGGCAGGCAGGGACAAGGTAGGACTAATAAATTAAACTGCATTTATTTCAATGCAAGGGGCCTAACAGGGAAGGCAGATGAACTCAGGGCATGGTTAGGAACATGGGACTGGGATATCACAGCAATTACAGAAACATGGCTCAGGGATGGGCAGGACTAGCAGCTTAATGTTTCAGGATACAAATGCTACAGGAAGGATAGAAAGGGAGGCAAGAGAGGAGGGGGAGTGGCATTTTTGGTAAGCGATAGCATTACAGCTGTGCTAAGGGAGGATATTCCTGGAAATACATCCAGGGAAGTTATTTGGGTGGAACTGAGAAATACGAAAGGGATGATCACCTTATTGGGATTGTATTATAGACCCCCTAATAGTCGGAGGGAAATTGAGAAACAAACTTGTAAGGAGATCTCAGCTATCCATAAGAATAATAGGGTGGTTATGGTAAGGATTTTTAACTTTCCAGACATCAACTGGGACTGCCATAGTGTTAAGGGTTTAGATGGAGAGGAATTTGTTAAGTGTGTACAAGACATTATTCTGATTCAGTATGTGGATGTACCTACCAGAGAAGGTGCAAAACTTGAACTACTCTTGGGAAATAAGACAGGGCAGGTGACTGAGGTGTCAGACGGGGAGCATTTTGGGGCCAGCGATCATAATTCTAATGGATTTAAAATAATGATGGAAAAGGATAGACCAGATCAAAAAGTTGAAGTTCTAAATTGGAGAAAGACCAATTTTGACAGTCGTAGGCAAGAACTTTCAAAAGCTGATTGGGGGCAGATGTTCACAGGTAAAGGGACGGCTGGAAAATGGGAAGCCTTCAGAAATGAGATAACGAGAATCCAGAGAAAGTATATCCCTGTCAGGGTGAAAAGAAAGGTTGGTAGGTATAGGGAATGCTGGATGACTACAGAAGTTGAGGGTTTGGTTTAAAAAAAGAAGGAAGCATATGTAAGGTATAGACAGGATAGATCGAGTGAATCTTTAGAAGTGTATAAAGGGGTATACTTAAGAAGGAAATCAGGAGGGACAAAAGGGGACATGAGATAGCTTTGGCAAATAGAGTTAAGGAGAATCCAAAGAGTTTTTATAAATACATTAAGGACAAAAGGGTAACTAGGGAGAGAATAGGGTCCCTTAAAGATCAGCAAGGCGGCCTTTGTATGGAGCCGCAGAAAATGGGGGAGATACTAAATGAATATTTTGCATCAGAATTTACTGTGGAAAAGGATATGGAAGATATAGACTGTAGGAAAATAGATGGTGACATCTTGCAAAATGTCCATATTACAGAGGAGGAAGTGCTGAATGTCTTGAAACAGGTAAAGGTGGATAAATCCCCAGGACCTGATCAGGTGTACCCTATAACTCTGTGGGAAGCCAGAGAAGTGATTGCTGTGCCTCTTGCTGAGATATTTGTATCATCAATAGTCACAGGTGAGGTGCCGGAAGACAGGATATTGGCTAACGTGGTGCCAAGTTTAAGAAGGGTGGAAAGGACAAGTCAGGGAATTATAGACCAGTGAGCCTGACGTCAGTGGTGGGCAAGTTGTTGGAGGGAATCCTGAGGGACAGGATATAGATGTATTTGGAAAGGCAAGGACTGATTAGGGATAGTCAACATGGCTTTGTGCGTGGGAAATCATGTCTCACAAACTTGATTGAGTTTTTTGAGGAAGTAACAAAGAGGATTGTTGAGGGCAGAGCAGTAGATGTGATCCATATGGACTTCATTAAGACGTTCGACAAGGTTCCCCATGGGAGACTGGTTAGCAAGGCTAGATCTCATGGAATACAGGGGGAACTAGCCATTTGGATACAGAACTAGCTCAAAGGTAGAAGACAGAGGGTGGTGGTGGAGGGTTGTTTTTCAGACTGGAGGCCTATGACCAGTTGAGTACCACAAGGATCGGTGCTGGGCCCTCTACTTTTTGTCATTTACATAAATGATTTGGATGCGAGTATAAGAGGTACAGTTAGTAAGTTTGTAGATGACACCAAAATTGGAGGCGTAGTGGAAAGCGAAGAGGGTTAGCTCAGATTACAACAGGATCTGGACAGGATGGGCCAATGGGCTGAGAAGTGGCAGATGGAGTTTAATTCAGATAAATGCGAGGTGCTGCATTTTGGGAAAGCAAATCTTAGCAGGACTTATACACTTAATGGTAAGGTCCTAGGGAGTGTTGCTGATCAAAAAGACCTTGGAGTGCAGGTTCATAGCTCCCTGAAAGTGGAGTCGCAGGTAGATTGGTATGCTTTCCTTTATTGGTCAGAGTATTGATTACAGCAGTTGGGAGGTCATGTTGCAGCTGTACAGGACATTGGTTAGGCCACTGTTGGAATATTGTGTGCAATTCTGGTCTCTTTCCTATCGGAAAGATGTTGTGAAACTTGAAAGGGTTCAGAAAAGATTTACAAGGATGTTGCCAGGGTTGGAGGATTTGAGCTGTAGGGAGAGGCTGAATAAGCTGGGGCTGTTTTCCCTGGAGCGTCGGAGGCTGAGGGTTGACCTTATAGAGGTTTACAAAATTATGAGGGGCATGGATAGGGTAAATAGGCAAAGTCTTTTCCGTGGGGTTGGGGAGTCCAGAACTAGAGAACAAAGGTTTATGGTGAGTGGGGAAAGATATAAAAGAGACCTAAGGAGCAACTTTCTCACACAGAGAGTGGTACGTGTATGGAATGAGCTGCCAGAGGAAGTGGTGGAGGCTGGTACAATTGCAACATTTAACAGGCATTTGGATGGGTATATGAATAGGAAGGGTTTGGAGGGATATGGGCCGGGTGCTGGCAGGTGGGACTAGATTGGGTCTGGACTATCTGGTTGGCATGGAAAGGTTGGACCGAAGGGTCTGTCTCCATGCTGTACATCTCTATGACTCTATGACTCTCATAGGTTTATATACTTCTCTCAGGTCACTAGTCAGCCTCTAATGCTCTGCCATAAACAATCAAAGTTTGTACAACTTCTCCTGTAACTAATAAACCCCAGACCAGGCAACAACATGGTAAACCTCTTTTGCACCCTCTCCAAAGTGTCCACATTCTTTCTGTAGTGTGCTGACCTGAACTGACATAATACTCCAAATGTGGCCGAATTAAAATTTTATATAGTTGCAACATGACTTTCCAACTTTTATAATCAATGTCTTGACTGATGAAGGCAAGCATGCCTTATGCCTTCTTTACCACCGTATCTGCCTGTGTTGCCACTTTCAGGAGCTATGGAGTTGTACCCCATGATTCTGCCGTATGTCAATGCTCCAAAGGGTTCAGATTTTTCCTGTATACTTTTCTGTTGCATTTGACCTCCCAAAATGCATCACCTCACTTGTCCAGGTTAAACTCCACATACCATTTGCCTGCTCAACTTTCCAACTGATCTCTATTCTGCTGTAACCTTTGACAACCTTGCTCACTATCCATAATGCCACCCAATTTGCATGTCATCAGCAAACTTACCATTCGGACCACTCTTACTTTTCATCAAAATCATTAATATATGTTACAAACAGGTCTGAGCACTGATCCTTACTGAACACGAGTGGACACAGACCTCCATTCAGAAAACAGCACTCACAACTACCCTCTGTCTGATATGACTAAGCCAATTTTGTGACCAACTTGTGGATCCCATGTGACATAATCTGGACCAGTCTACTATGAAGGACCTTGTCAAATGATTTTAGTAAAGTCCATGTCGGCAACATCCACTATCCTTCCCTCAATCATTTTTCTCACTGCTGACAAAAAAGACTGACAGGATTGGCTGGCAGTCCATCCTCACCATGTCTATTTACATACATTTGCAGCTGAACATGGGTCAACTGTTGGCTGTCAGAGTGAGCTGCAGCCCTGATGCTGTAGGCTGAATACCATTTGTCATCAGAGCTTGTTTTCATCAGATGACTAATTGGTTCATAATGCAAGATTCAGTACCCGACCTATAAAACCTTGCTGAGTGATGAAGTAGTTCCTGAATTCAGTCCTGAAAGTTGCTTTGACCAGCTTGCGGCTGAGATCTCTTTGGAATACTTAAGATTCAAATGCTTTGTTCCATGTTAAAAGAGGAAGAAAAAAACAAAAAGGAAAGTAAAAGACAGAGGAAGGATAGAAGAAAGAACATAATAAATATTTAAACTTAACTCCTTGGAGTGAGATATTCAAGACAGTTTTCATGGGTTGACTAATGAAAAAGCTGCAGAAAAGCATGAAAGAGCAACTATGTATGAGTCTGCCTCTTGTGCCTGAGAGAGCATTATTTGTGATTCACTTCTGCATTTGCAGGAAAAGCTTCACTAGACATCAATTACTGTCACCAACATTGATCATGAAAAATGTTAATTTCGACCTATTGGTATTGACAATATATAAATTAAAATAAATGTGCATTTGAATTGAACGGTATGTTCAATACAGAATATTTGCAGTCCCATGGTGTATTTGAACATATATTGTTACATTTTTTTTCTAAATGGAAGATTATATTAAATATTTTGATCTTGTCAACTTCTTGCTGTTCCTGGCAGCCCTATGGGAAATCATAACTGACCACAACTATTCTAAAAACTCTTCAGTTTACAGCTTCGTTGGGCAGAGGTTTAACCCTCACCCACCCAAAAACAGGCAGGTTTGACTTGAGAGGAAGACTGAGCATTGAAAAGCAGGATCGCAATCCAAATCCACCTGCAACCTGGCCATGGCAGTTCTACTTGAAGCAGGATATGAGACAGGCAATAAATGTGATCCCTGGAAGCAGGTTTGCTCCTTGAATATTATAGCTCTGGGTCATATATGTATAAATTATTTTAATGGATGGTTGGTTTTCTTCATCTTAACAAACATCCTCCAACCAGTGACATCTTGTACGTTGTTGCCCAGTGCGCTTATGCTGCCCTCAGTGACATAATTTTTCCAGGTTCTCTGAGTGTACCCATCCAGCAGTCACATTTTAAACTAGCTTACAACCTGATCTTCTTCCCTACCACCCATCGATTCTGCAATCAGGAAAGGATCCCTATCACAGACATTATTCAACTTCAAGCCATATCTTATCATTCATCTGAAGTAAATAGGTCACTTACTAGGCCACAGATGAAACTGTGTCGGATGAAAGTTTCCCAATGTCAAAAAACAGAAACTTAAAAATGAAATGGTGTATTAAATACATAAATGCTCACCTTTGCGGAACTGCATATTTGTACTATTTTTATTTTTCTCCCAGAACTACATAATGCCACTCCTGTGGTTTCAGCAGAGCTAAGGGCATTCGCCTTTGTCCAAGTTATCAGAGGGGCATTGGAACAAAGCTGACCCTACCCACAACTACCCCACCTGCATCTTATGGCAGATTTGACTTTCAGGGCACACAGCAGCTTGTTCAGCAAAGACTAAGGTTAAGATATTGGGGTCAATGGATGAGACTTGAAAGCACTTTGAGCCAAGTCCCCGCATCCAAGTTGATTTTCTCAATTTTTCTTCTTACAGCACACCCACACTTGAAGGCTAGCAACGAACTGGTAGTCATGATTTGGAGGTGCCGATGTTGGACTAGGGTGTACAAAGTTAAAAATCATACATCAGCTTATGGTCCAACAGGTTCAACTGGAAGCACTAACTTTCGGAGCGCTGCTCCTTCATCAGGTGGTTGTGGAGTACACGATTGTGAGACACAGAATTTATAGCAAAAGTTTACAGTGTGATGTAACTGAAATTATACATTGAAAAATACCTTGATTTTTTGTTGAGTCTCTCATCTGTTAGAATGACCATATTAGGTTCACTTCTTTCATATGTAAATCACAAAAGGTTTTTTAAAAGTTACATGCTCAGGATAACTTTAACAATTGGTGTCAGTTCAAATAATATGTTGAAGGTGTTCACCCCCTGTGTGCTGTTGTCTGTGCCATAATGTTTAGACTGACTCTAATGTAAAAAGTGAGTTAACAGACTCTTACATGGATTCATGCAGTTTTTGAGCAAAGTACAATGTAACTCTGCAAGTACAAATTCACCCCACAAATGTATATGTGTGTGTGTGTGTTGGGAGAGGGGGAGGGTGCATGCACCCTCTCACAGACTTTGACCCCTTTACACTCACGCACACACATATACACTCTCTCTCATAGACACTCGCAACCCCCTACCCCAGACACACACAAGCCCCTAGAATGTAATGAATCTCAGTCAATGTGGGAGAAGTTAAAATGACCCATTACCACAATGCTGCTGTTTTTACATCTTTCCAAAATCTGTCTATATATTATCTCCTCTATTTCCCACTGGCTGCTGCGGGGCCTTTAGCATATCCCCAGCATTGTGAGTTCACCTTTCCTAATCCTGAGTTCTACCTACATTGCCTCACTGTATGAGTCCTCTGATGAATCCTCCCTCAGAACAGCTGTGAGGTACACCTTTACCAGTAATGCAACAATGCCGCCCCCCCCCCCCCACCCCCCCCCCCCCACCCCCCACCCCTTTTTACATCCTTTCTATCACATCTGAAACATCTCAATCCTGGGATATTCAGCTGCCAATCCTGTCCCTCTTTCAGCTTAGCCTCTGTCATCACAATAATGTCACAGTTCCAAGTACTAAGCAAAGCTCTAAGTGCATCTACCTTGCCTATTACTCTTCTCATATTGAAACACATGCATTTCAGAGACCAGCTCTCCCTGGTCTTTTCAGCAGTGTTTCCCTGCCTGTTCTTAGTCATGTTTACCTTGTTGTTTAGCTCTCCCTAAATGTCTGCATCTACTATCCTATTCTTCTGGTTCCCATCCCCCTGCCACACTAGTTTAAACCCTCCCCAACCATTCTACCAAGTATCAGCGCACACCTTCACATCCCCCACCACAAGAACATCAGTCCTGGTGCTGCCCAGGTGTAACCCCTCCAGTTAGTACAGGTCCTACCTCCCCCAGAACCGATCCCAATGCACCACAAATCCAAAACCCTACCCCTCACACCATCTTTTCAGCCAAATGTTCATGTAGTACTGGTAGTTATCCTGAGATAACCAATCTTGAGGCTCTACATTTTAACTTACTTCCTCGTTTCTGTATTCTGCTTTTAGGACCTCCTCCCTCTTTTTACTGATGTTGCTCATACCAACGTGAAGCCAACCACTAGTTGTTTGCTGATCCCCTCCAGAATGTTCTGTAACCACTCCGAGACATCCAGGACCAGGGAGGCAACGCACTATCCTGGACTCTCCTTTGCGACCACAGATGCCTACGTATTCTGATTACAATTGAAGCCCCATTAATTATAGCATTTCTATGCCTATTTCTGCCTCCTTCTTCAGCAGAGCCAACCATAGTGCCACGAATGCAGCTGTTGTTGTTATCCCCTGACAGGCAATGCCCCCTAACAGTATCTAAAGTGGGTACATTTGTTTTGCAGGGGAAAAGCAGTTCATGCAATCTCTCCTTGTAATTTCATCATTTGAGCCCAAGAATCATTCTGGTATAAGTAGAAATTCTGGGGAGTCCTGAGTTGAGGGTTTAAATAGTAATTAAATAATTCATTTGTTAATAATCTTAATTAATGTGCAAACAGATCAATGAAAACTCATCTTTCACCTATCTAATTGAAGACCAGAGATGGGCACAATGAAATTGGGATCTTGATCCATTAAATTTTTCGCTTTGCATGCACCTAAACCAAGTTTCCCTTGCCTGAGAAAAATGCTGCGTGTTTTGTTGTATTTTAGTATTTTGTATCTTTCCCAGTAACCAAAACCAAGACTATTTTAAAACTGATTTTCTCTTAGTTTTATAATGTCTCTCTCTTACATCTTTACAGTGCATGGTTTTTTTGTTTGGCATGTTCAGTTATTGCCTCTTAGCAATTTAAATGCTTTTGGTGCCACATTAAATAACTTTATGCGCATGGTGTTCTGTCACTTTTCCTAAATACCTGATTTTCCCAGCTCATGGTGGACTATCTCATCCGACTGAATTTAGCTTTACTTGAACCTAAATTTTAGCCACTATTTCAAATTGCTCCTTCTTAAGTACACATTCAATATTATAAATTTTGATTAGATGAATTATAAACAGCCTGTTTGACCACAACAATTTGTCTCATTATTCAGTCTAATATAACCTGTCTTGTCATTAACTCTAGAAGTTAGTTATCAAAAACTATCTTGAGCGCGCTTTAAAATTCACTGTCTTCTTAACACGAGTGAATGTGCTTATTCCAATTCAAACAAAAGCTAAAATCCTTATTGCCTTCGCCCCAATTTCCTCTAATCTTTGCACTTATGCAGTCTATCAATTCACAAATTGTATGAGGTGACCTATACAGAACCTGACTAATCTTAAATGCTTTTCTGTTTTCTTTTACGTCCACACCTTAATTCCTTAATGCTTGCATTATTCTTTTTTACGTTGAGTCTCAGCATTCAAAGATTTCATCCCAAAGGGGCAAACATACTCCCTTCCCTCAATAGGGCACAGTGTCCCTTCCAATCATCATATATACAAACAATTTTGCCTCACTAAATTTAATAATTTAGACTGCCTTTTTCATATCAATCCATGATAGATAGAAATATTAGAATAAATTTCTCTACTTGTTTTATCACCAAGCAGAGCATAAGTCCAACACCCTCTGCTTAATTTTAACAAGACAGTTTTCAAGTATTCAAATATCTTGCTAACCATTACTGGAGCCTTTGTTTTCCTTTCCAGCTTCATTTAAAAAATTTGTTAGATTGCTCTGAAATTGCAAGCAATTATAATCAGCAGATTCACAAATCCACTCGCTTATATTTGTACAAAGTTTGAAAAAGACCCCATGATGCCATAGATTGTTACTTTTTACTCTTTTGTGGCGATTCACTGGAGAAAATAAGTCAGTCCTGGGACAAAAAGATATTGTTTAGCTATTTGACTGTCTCTAAGAATCGTAATTGAGTTGATCAATGAAGTATTTCATTCATCAGTTCTGAGAATAGCAACTCAATAAAGTCAAATACTAAGTTATCATCCTGCTCCACTACACACACTTACAGTTAAGTACATGGACTCTATTATTAAATATTAGAATGGTAAGATTAGGGTGAAATAGTCCTAAAGCCTGGAAACTCAGTGGTTAAATTGGCTGCTGTCAAATGAGGTTGCTAAAAATCATTATAGCAAAGTACTTTCAAAGTTAACAGAAAACCAGTTTATTAAGTTGCAGGAGTTAGATTAGGAGAACCATTTAAATTGATTCAAGTAGCCCCATTGATTGCATAATAAACAAACTATTGTGGACTGTTGCTAAACAGACATGACGTATTGTTTCATATTTCACATGTGACATGTTGTTTTTCCAAAAGAAGAGCTCTGTGACACATGCTGCAGCTGGAATTTCTCAAAAGAGAAGCTGTCTCAGCATTGACACTGAAAGCAGGATCTGATTCCAGGCAAGCTGGAGGTGAGAGCCCAGCAGTGGCCAATTGAAGAAGGAGACATGAAGCAACACCAGGAGAGGTGCCTACTAATGAGGCTGCGGGAAGAAGGAGAGGGCATTGCCACGATGCGGTGTCCTTGAAGATAAGGTAAATTGTTTGTAGTATCGTGTTGGAGCTAGGGAGGCAGGCCTCAGTAATTAAGGTGGGTCTTGCAGGCTAGGTGCAACCATCAGAGATCTACAGAAGTGGTCATCACTGGCAAGGGACCTCACTGTGCAGCAACAGCCATAATAGGAGGAGAAACCCACTGGGAGGTTGTCAGGATTTACCTGGTAGATGCACTAATGCAGTGACAATGTTAAAATGCAAGCTGGGGTAGGGGTAGAAGTGATCCTTAATTGAACACTTAACTGGGTTGATTGTTCTCTCTCACTGTTGGTAATATCCTGTGGTGTCATTCTGCCAACCTGTCTCTATAATGAGCTGGTAAAGTATAGTTCTGTATATCTGATATGTCAGTTGCCTCAACCTCCATTTTTCTTGAAAATTGGTGCTAAACAGAATTAGAACAAATAAGCTCACCTTGATAATGTGACATATTTTCAAAGATAAAGGGGAACCAAATTAATGATTCTGTAAACTGAATATATGCATACATGGAGCTGAATTTTTTAGCATAGAATCTAATCCTGGTGACAGGGCCAAAAGACCATACTTGTGGGCAGGAGAATCTGGTCTGGCAGCAACCTGTTAACATAATTTGCAGTTCACTTCCCCAGAGCTGCTGTTCCTATTTGAATGTCAGCAGCACATCCTTGGCAGCACCCTCTCTAATGACGACCACTACTGAGATTGCAATATCAAAGAAATAAAGCCTTGATGCCAAGATGCCCCCAAAGAAGAGTGAGACTTTAGAGGAAGACTAACAAACAGGGTGGTCCCAATGGGTAGTGGTCAGTTACTCTGGCTATTGCTGGCTATTTAGTCCAAAAGTACATGATGTTTTAAAACAGGCTGGTATGACAGAATTATTGGCTTGTAGTTCATACAGTAAGTAGATCTATATACCTATGAACAACAAAACACAGATGTGTATAGAAAACCAATTGTTATCAATTTGTTTATTGATTTCAAGAAGGCTTTAAATAGAATCCACAAGCAGCCACTCTGGTGCATTGCAAGACTCTACAACATCCCAGAGCGATATATTAACATGCTTAAAGGATTTACTATGACTTCCACTGCTGCATCAAAACCAGGATAGGAACCACATACTCCCTCAACATTATTATAGAATATAATAAAGCTCAGTCTCCCCATTCCTTTCTTCATTTCATTATGAAGGAGGTGATGGAATGGGCAGACTTTGACATCCCTTGGCAATGCTCCTGTTTGCCAAACCTAAATTCTACAGAGAACATCACCTTGCTAAAGAATCATACATGTTCCCGACATATGATCAGCAGTGCTGAGAGTAGTGGCACCAGGGTTAGTCTGTGCTGCAAGAGAATCAAGGATATGAAAACTAGATGGAAATGAATCCCTCTAATCAACACAGGACAACAGAATGTCAAGGACATTGGCTGCTTCTACCTTGGAAACAATATCTCTAATCGAGGGTGATGTAGAGATGAAAATTTACACAAAAATTAGAAAATCAGGATTTATCTTCCTGTGTCTTCTTACAGCAGCATCCAATACCATTGATCTGGCTAGGCCGCTGTGACTCGATATGCCCATTGTAGTACCAACCATAAATACCACCAAATGGGACTGACCAAAGAGGACCTAACCAGCTATGTTTAACGAGGAGCAAAAGGAGCAATAGTGTTGCTGATGAAGTCTTGCTGCCGATTGCACGAGATGGGACTGGAGGAGCAAGTATAATTGTATTTTTAAAGCCAAAATAAAATACACCAACTCATAACTATATTCCTAAAGCATGTATACACTTTGAATTTTTTTTGTCTAGAGAAATTACAATCATTATTTTTAGGAAAGGTTTAAGTAGAGAGGTTCAAAATTATGAAGCATTTTGAGAAAGGAGCTACCTCAAGACTTGGACATGAAAGGGAGCAGCTTTAATAAGTAAATAACTGGCGACAAAAAGGAGGAAAGAATGACATGGAATGGCTATGTTCTAAATTGTAGTGTCAGATAGGGTGGCAGAAGCAAATTTTAGAAGTAACTTTCAAAAGGCAATTGGATTTATTCATGGGAATATGTGTGGATGAATGGAGGAAGAATAGGGGAGTGAGACTAATGGGTAACTCTGACAAAGAGCTAGCTGACACAGTTATATTGGGATGAATGGCTTCTTACTGTGCTGTATCTTTCTTTGATTTTATGCTTTATTCATTACCATCTGATCATTAATTGCTCTCAACAAAGTCAAAATGTATGGGCTTTAGAGTTGTTAGCTCATGAAAACAACTTTAGAAAAGGCTGTGATTTCTCATCAGAGACTATTATAGATTGGACACAGCTTACAATGCTTCTGGATTCCATCTGCCATTGTTTGTAAATCTTGAGTGGCCAAAGTAAATTGTACTGAAGATTCCTGCTAGTCTGACTATAGACACGCCACATTTCACTTGATAGGTGGCGTCTGCATTAATGAATCAAACAGGATGTTTCTGAGATGTTGAAAGGATTCTATTTAAAAGGCAATTTGGCAGTAATTTTTATAACTGGCATAAACACTCTTGCTCAGGTTATCAGTAAACCTTATTAGAGGGGGGCTTGCAAGATCTCAGCTTGAGATGCAGGCTGACTGCTGTGTGGAAATGTAGAGAATGAATCTGCTTGTGGCACAAAATTGCCCTAAATCTTTTTGGCGACTGAACATAGCATGCTTAGCACAGACAGACAGTGCAGTTAAGAGATAGAGAATGCTCACTGCAATTGTACCAGAACAGGGGAGGCCTTTGTGAAAATGGGCTGCAATCCTTTAGATATAGTTTCAGCAACATCAGCTGGCCATGGTACAAAACACAATGGGGCTCAATTTTTATCATTGTATATACAAGATCAAAACACGTCAATGAAGATGTTAGTACTTGACTTAGGTAAAAAAATGCGTTTTTCCTTGCGACAATAGCTAACAAAGCTTTGCCTCAAAAAAAAAGGCCGAGCTAGTATTGATATGCTCAATGATCACAGTAACCAGGTAACCAAACTAAAACACTGGCATCTACAATGTGGAAAATCATTCAGCTCTGTCCTATGCAAAAAAAAAGCAGGACAAATCCAATCTGATGAATTACTGCCCCATCATTTTATTCTTAATCATCAATTATGTGTTGGAAGGTATCATCAACAACGTTATGAAGCAGCACTTGCTTCACAATAACCTGCTCACTGGCCCTGGCAGAATGCAGACTGAGTGTTAGTTAGCTCCTGACCTCATTTACAGTGGGGGTACAAACCTGGACAAGGAATCTGAATCCTAGAGTGAAATAACTCAACAGAGGCTGGTTTCCTGTCACCAAGTCACCCTTTATTTACAAATGCATAGTACATGACAATGTTCTGGCTTCCTCAGAGCCAGCTCTCAGAGTGAAAAGAAACTCTGACACTCCTGTTTATATCTGTCAGCCAGAGATCCCTGTTTGCACCTTGTTTGGTTGTTGGAGGTCAATCATCTCAGCTCCAGGACATTTCTGCAGGAGTTCCTTAGGATAGTGTCCCTTATCCAGCCATCCTCAACTGCTTCACTAATGACCTTCCTTCCATCATAAGGTCAGAAGTGGGAATGTTTGTTGATGATTGCACAAAGTTCAGCATTATTTACAACTTATTAGATACAGAAGCAGTCCATGTCCAAATGAAGCAAGACATTGAAAATATTCATGCTTGGGCTGACAAGTGGCAAGCAATATTCACACCACACAAACGCTAGGCAATCTAATACAACAGACAAGCTAATCATCTCCCTTTGACATTCAATGACATTACCATCACTGAATCTCCTGTCCTGGAGATTACTGTTGACTAGAAACTAAACTAAATTAGCCATTTGTATAAATGATTTGGATGAGAATACAGAAGACATAGATAGTAAATTTACAGATGACACCAAAATTGGTGGCATAGTAGACAGGAAGAAGGGTTTCTTAGAAAGGGATCTTGATCAAATAGGTCAATGGGCTGAAAAATGGCAGATGGAGTTCAATCTGGATAACTGTGAGGTTTCACATTTTGGTACAATAAACAAGGATAGGGCTTATAGAATTATGGTAGAGCTTTGGGTAGTGTTGTAGAACAGAGAGATTCTGGTACATAATTTTTTGAAGTTTGCATCACGTATTGACAGGGTGGTTAAAATGGCATTTGGTACACTTGCCTTCATTGCTCAGTCCTTTAAGTGGAGGAGTTGGACAGGACATTGGTGAAACCTCTTCTGGAATACTGTGTCCAGTTCTGATCAGCCAGTTACAGGAAGGATATTAACAAGCTGGAGAGGGTTCAGAAGAGATGTTGCTGAGAATGGAAGCATTGAGTTAGAAAGAAAGGTTGGATAGGCTGTGTCTTTTTTCACTGGAATATAGGAGGTGTAGAGATGACCTGATTTAAATTTTAAAATAATGAGGGGTATAGATAAAGTTAATGATGGTTGTCTTTTCCCTCGGATGGGGGATTTCAAGACTAGGGGGCACACTTTTAAGGTGAGAGGTAAGAGATTTAAAAAAAGACATGAGGGTCATTTTTTTTACACAGAGGGTGGTTAGAGTGTAAAATGAACTTCCTGAAGAAGTGATACAGGTGAGTACGATTATAATGTTTAAAAAACATTTGCATAGGTGCATGAATAGGAAATGTTTGGAGGGATATGGACCAGGAGCTGGCAAGTGAAACTTGTTTAATTTGGGATTGCGTTCGTCATGGACTGGTTGGACCAAAAGGTCTATTTCTATGCTGTATGACTCTATGACTCTGTGTTAAGGCCTTATCTCAAAAGGGAGAGAGAAGAACATCATCACTGATGTTCTTCTCTCTCTCTTTTGAGATAAGGCCTTAACACAGAGTCATACAGCATAGAAACAAACCTTTTGGTCCAACCAGTCCATGACGAACGCAATCCCAAATTAAACAAGTTCCACTTGCCAGCTCCTGGTCCATATCCCTCCAAACATTTCCTATTCATGCACCTATGCAAATGTTTTTTAAACATTATAATCGTACTCACCTGTATCACTTCTTCAGGAAGTTCATTTTACACTCTAACCACCCTCTGTGTAAAAAAAAATGACCCTTCTTCCTGAAGAAGGGCTCATGCCTGAAACGTCGATTCTCCTGCTCCTTGGATGCTCCCTGACCTGCTGCGCTTTTCCAGCAACACATTTTCAGCTCTGATCTCCAGCATCTGCAGTCCCCACTTTCTCCTCGAAGGCAAATCTAGACAATTCTCCTGTTTGATTAGTCAATGCTGTTGTATAAATGAAAATGTTAATGTTGAAGCTGCAGTACCTCCAACCAATGTGATGATGTCACACAATCTTTGGGTGTGATCAAATAATTTGAGAAAACCTGACAAAATTTCAAATGTCAGGACTTCTGTTTCTCAGCTAAATTTGAAATCTAATCTGAAGATTATCCATTGTTGCGGCTGTCAGTAATCAAATCTCATTGACAGAAATTCAAAGAAACTGTGAAGGTCAACCCACTTTTTACTATCTCAATTCACCCCTTGACCTGGAGGAGTATTTTTTTCTTCATGTTTTTGCTTAACATCTTTCTCCTATCTTTAATAGCTGTACAGAATCATGTATACCTTTATCCTGTCAATATAGAAATGTGTGTGCATTTGGGATTAAGAGGGATATAGTTAATTCGCATAGTAGTTCATTTGATAATCAGTTTATGTGGGAAATAGATATGCCACCCTGCCGACCCACAGCGTGGCCACATAAAAGCACAGAAGATGGCCTGTAAAACACAGAGATTAAGCCTGCCAACACATACAGAAACAACCCAGAGTGTCCCAGTCTTGACCAAACAGACATGGCCAAACCACTCCCAGACCAGAGAATACACTTCCGAACACAGCTTTTACAATCAGCTCCCAGATCCTGGTCAGGTCCACGCCCCCAACAAGCCGCCCTCACCTCCTGGCACCTTTCCCTGCCACCGCAGGAATTGCAAAACCTGTGCCCACACCTCCACCCTCACCTCCATCCAAGGCCCCAAAGGAGCCTTCCACATCCATCAAAGTTTAACCTGCACATCCACCAATGTCATTTATTGTATCCGTTACTCCCGATGCGGTCTCCTCTACATTGAGAAGACTGGACGTCTCCTAGCAGAGCGCTTTAGGGAACATCTCCAGGACACCCGCAGCAATCAACCACACTGCCCTGTGTCCCAACATTTCAACTCCCCCTCCCACTCTGCCTAGGACATGGAGGTCCTGGGCCTCCTTCACCGCCGCTCCCTGGAGGAAGAACACCTCATCTTCCGCCTCGGAACACCTCAACCCCAGGGCATCAATGTGGACTTCAACAGTTTCCTCATTTCCCCTTCCCCCACCTTATCCTAGTTCCAAACTTCCAGCTCAGTACTGTCCCCATGACTTGTCCTACCTGCCTATCTTCTTTTCCACCTATCCACTCCACCCTTCCCCCAACCTATCACCTTCATCCCCTCCCCCACTCACCTATTGTACTCTATGCTACTTTCTCCCCACACCCACCCTCCTCTCATTTATCTCTCCACCCTTCAGGCTCTCTGCCTGTATTCTTGATGAAGGGCTTTTGCCCGAAACGTCGACTTTCCTGCTCCTCGGATGCTACCTGAACTATTGTGCTTTTCCAGCACCACTAATCCAGAAACTTGTTTCCAGCATCTGCAGTCATTGTTTTTACAATCAGTTCCCAGCTCAGATTAGCACTGCCGTCCCAATACCCTAAGGGCAGGCTCATTTCACACTGAAACCGATACTGCAAAGAGGCAGACCCAGAGACCCCAGAAGACTTTGCTCACAGGAGAAACACAATGGGCAGACCTGAATGCCAGGAGAAGGAACATTTACACATATTCACGCAGACAGGAAATACAATGACGAATCCTCTAGAAGACATTTTCCCCTATTCACGGAGATGTCTGGAATCTCCTGTGTTAATTATAAATGAATTGTTCCTGCCAGACACTTGGTTAACTTCCATTCAGTTTATTCTTGTTTTAATCTCTTTACAATTTTCACCATTGCACTGTAACTACTTTACAATTATCACCTTTGTGTTGTACCTCTATAAAATATACCTACACTTTCTGTTCTGGGAAGAGCATTTGGCCACCTGTGCAGAGAATTAGTTCTGTGGCAGCTTGGTTAATTTCTCTTCCACAATATCGCTTTGTTTAATAAACTGTGTGTCAATTTCACTACGATCCTCATTTGTGGTCTCTGATCCATTGGGCTCAATTCTCCGACATTTCACCATTTGTTTGCAGAATAGGTTTATTTATAATAAACATGTTATTTGCATTTATTGAACATCCCGGTGAAAGTATCTTTTGTTCTATTTAATAGAAATAAAGAGACTACTTTTAGTGATTAAAAGTACATTTACATTTTGAGGTAGTGGGGGTGATTTTCAGTGCATTTCTTCCAGAGTTGTAACAGTTGACATTAATCTGTTCAGCTTTATCATTGTTGAAGATGGGATATTAATTCTGTTTTATTTGCATGTAGGTTGTAGGAAAGGTCTGAAAGAGTGATTGCTTGATTGAGTTCATTAAGCACTGTCCATTGTGACGATGTCATAAGGACTTGGCCAGAGTAAAGAACCAGCTTGTAGAATGCAGACTTTGAGGAGAAAGTGAGGTCTGCAGATGCTGGAGATCAGAGCTGAAAATGTGTTGCTGGAAAAGCGCAGCAGGTCAGGCAGCATCCAGGGAACAGGAAAATCAACGTTTCAGGCATAAACCCTTCTTCAGGAACTTTGGACTAGAATGCTCCTAATCATCTTCCTAGTAATATAAACCATATTCATGTAATCTTTAAATAGTTGCTGTAATACAATAAGCATCATACAGTAAGATTATACCAGTTAGATTGGAATGATAAATCCAGCATCACTCTAATCTTGACTCTAATCTTCAGCATCTGCAGTACCCACTTCCGTCCACTGAAGCCAGGCACCAACTCAAAGACATCTCCTCCTACTAACCCCTCAACCATGATCTCACCCCCCCATCACCAAACCATCATCTCCCAGACCCTACACAACCTCATCACCTCAGGGTATCTCCCATCCACAGCTTCCAACCTCATAGTTTGGGAACCGCCCCCCCCCACTGCCCAATTCTGCCTCCTATCCAAGATCCACAAGCCTGACCATCCTGGCCAACCTATCATCTCAGCCTGCTCCTACCCCACCAAATTCATCTCCACCTAACTCAAAACTGTCCTATCCTCCCCAGTCCAGGAACTCCCCACATATGTTTGGGTCACCATGCACGCCCTCCACCTCCTCCAAGACTTCAGTTTCCCCAATGCCTCATCTTCACCATAGACATCCAGTCCCTCTACATCTCCAACCGTCATAAACAGGGCCTCCAAGCCTTCCATTTCTTCCTCTCCCAACATCCCCACCAGTAACCTTCAACTGACAATCTGATTCGTTTGGCTGAACTGGTCCTCACCCTCAAGAATTTCTCCTTCGAATCCTCCCACTTCCTCCAGACGAAAGGGGTAGCCATGGGCACCCTTCTGGGCTCCAGCTATGCCTGTCTCTTTGTCGGCTATGTAGAACATTCCATCTTCTGTTGTTTCACCGGCACCACTCCCCACGTTTTCCTCCGCTACATTGATGACTGCATCGGCGGTACCTCATGCTCCCACGAGGAGGTTGAGCAATTCATCAATTTCACCAACACATTCCACCCCGACCTTAAATTCACCTGGACCATCTCTGACACCTCCCTCCCCTTCCTGGACCTCTCCATCTCCATCAACGATGACCGATTCAACACTGACATTTTCTACAAACCCACTGACTCCCACAGCTACCTGGATTACACTTCTTCCCACCCTACCTCCTGCAAAAATACTATCCCATATTCCCAATTCCTCCGCCTCCACTGCATCTGCTCCCAGGGAGGACAGGTTCCACCACAGAGCACACCAGATGGCCTCCTTCTTTAGAGACTGCAATTTCCCCTTCCCATGTGGTTGAAGATACCCTCCACATCCCGTACCTCCGCCCTCAAACCCCACCTGCAACAAGGACAGAACCCCCTTGATCCTCACTTTCCACCCCACCAACCTCCACATAAACTGCATCATCTGCCAACATTGCCGCCACCTACAAACAGACCCCACCACCAGAGATATATTTCCCTCCCCAACCTATCCACTTTCTGCAAAGACCGTTCCCTCCACGACCACCGGGTCAGGTCCATGCCTCCCAACAACCCACCCTCCTGTCCTGGCACCTACCCCTGCCAATGCAGGAATTGCAAAACATGCAACCACACCTACCCCTCACCTCCATCCAAGGCCCCAAAGGAACCTTCCACATCCAGTTTCACTTGCACTTTCACACATGTCATTTATTGTACCCGTTGCTCCCGATGCGGTCTCTTTACATTGAGGAGATCAGACGCTTTCTCGCAAAGCACTTCAGAGAACGTCTCCAGGTCACCCACACCAATCAACCCCACTATTCCATGGCTGAACATTTCAACTCCCCCTCCCACTCTGCTGAGAACATGCAGGTCCTGGGCCTCCTCCATTGCCACTCTCTTACCTCCGGACGCCTGGAGGAAGAACACCTTATCTTCTGCCTTGGGACCCTTCAACCCCAGGGCATCAATGTGGACTTCACCAGTTTCCTCATTTCCCCTCCCCCAACTTACCCCAGTTCTAACTTTCCAGCTCAGCACCATCCTCATGACCTGCCAATCTTCCTTCCCATCTATCTGTTCCATCCTCCTCTCTGACCTATCACCTTTACCCCCACTTCCATCCACCTTTAGCACTCCCAGCCACCTTCTCCCCAGCCCCACCCCCTCCTTCCATTTATTTCTCCATTCTGAGGCTCCCAGCCTCATTCCTGATGAAGAGCTTTTGCCCAAAACGTCTATTTTCCTGCTTCTCGGATGCTGCCTGACCCGCTGTGCTTTTCAAGCACCACTCTAATCTTGACTTTAATCTCCAGCATCTGCAGTACCCACTTCCGCCCTGCATTGATATTTATCCTAATCCACACCAGACCACTTAACAGTTGAAGGAACTGAAAGACAACAGTTGGGAACATAAACTGGGGATTCATTTCCTCATTATGAACAAAGTTGAAAACTACGGTGATTAGATTAGAAGGTGTGTACCTGTAATGTTAAATCTGGAAATTATTGTAAACATAAGCAAAGTCTGATTCCTTGTTTATTCTTCGACTGGTTTTCTGGATTAAGATCAAGGATGTTCACACAGCCTTCTCCTCTGATTACTTTTATAGCAATTTGCCACCATTTACAACTGAGTATGTAGGACTACAAAGCTTTGACGTCTTTAGTTGGTTCTGAGATTATGCAGCTCTGCTTACAACATGCAGTTTCCACTGTTTAAAAAGCTTATGTTCTAGCACTGACAGATTACCATTTCACTTTCATGTAGTCCTGTTCATTTTCCTAGCATACTGTTCTTGAACCGCAATAAATCTCAGTCGATAATTTGGCTCAATTGCAATGGTTAAGTGAGAAATATATCAAACTATGATTTCACAGATTGTGGTTGTTTGCAAACCTGCTGCTGACATCCCACGTTGGCTCAGAGATCCAGTTTTACATTGCTAGATCTGGTAAAAAAAACACAGAATAAGATCATTCATACCATCATCATATCTGTTCAGGCTGAAGGAAGATTATATAGTCTAAACTCTCCCAATCCAGCTCTAGCCTTATACATTACAATATTAGGCCACGCTAAATTGCCCGTAGTTTTAGGTGAAGGGGTAAAGGTAGGGGAATGGGTCTGGGTGGGTTACGCTTTGGCGGGTCTGTGTGGACTTGTTGGGCCGAAGGGCCTGTTTCCACACTGTAATTAATCTAATCTAAATTTAGGGCGGCACGGTGGTTCAGTGATTAGCACTGCTACCTCAAAGCACCAGGGTCCCAGGTTCGACTCCAGCTTCGGGTATCTGTGTGGAGTTTGCACATTCTCCCTGTATCTGCGTGGGTTTCCTCCCACAGTCCAAAAGATGTGCAGGTCAGGTGGATTGGCCATGCTAAATTGCCCGTAGTGTTAGGCGCATTAGTCAGAGGGAAATGGGTCTGGGTGGGTTACTCTTTGGAGGGTCGGTATGGACTGGTTGGGCCAAAGGGCCTGTTTCCACACTGTAGGGAATCTAATCTGAGTTTTTGAAGTGATAAAGATGTCTTTGTTTACCATACATTCTAGGACTGTTCTAATCTCCATGTGAACAAAAAAATCTAAATTTCCCACTTTATTTCTTTCACTATTTAATTTAAATATATATTTTTCTTACTTTGATAGATTTTAGCACATGTTGGATAGTGTCCCTGGTGTGAAGGTCAGAGCAGTGCATTATTCTGCCCATTTACACACTCCAGATACTTGCTTTGTACCTTTATTATAACCAATATCAATCCCTTTGCCTTTTGCTCCTGGACACCTTTGCCGATTAAACCATCCTGTCCTTTACATATCCTAGAGCTTCACCTCTGTTTTCTCCTCCTTCCCACTTTCAATAGCACAAACTCATCACATTCCTGCCATTTTTTCAATTCCAATCATCCGTGACTCAAAGTTTTCACTCTCTTTCTCTTGCCACAGATGCTTTTCAGCACAATGTTTTCTGTTTAACATATTGAGCATATGATGTACTTTGCTTTTATTTCATTCATGGACTTAGGAGTAGCTGTTCAAAGAAGATGGAGGATGGATCTCGCAGGGAATGGATTACCCATATCTCCAACTGAAATGTCCACCAGCAAAAGGTTGACTGGAAATCGGACTGCTTCACAGTCAGACAACACTCGGACAGCCTAAATGCAAATGGAGTGTGACTTCAATTGCCATCTGGGAAGATGTCCTGCTCTAGAACGCTGCCAGCCAATGGCGATTCCATATTCTAGCAAGTCTAGAATGGGACAGTTGTCACTGCTCGGACTACAGGTCATACATGAAAAAGAAATGAGGGATCCCAAACTTCAGACAGGTCAGGGATCTTGGTTGGCCCTGCTTAGCAAATTTCAACAAGGTTGGGGAGGGGAGATGTAAAGTTGGAAGGGTGCTCCTGATGAGCACAGGTCAACATGCACTAAATGTGGAAATATTGTTTCCCATTGTGAGAGAGTCAAGGAACAGAAGGCATCCTCTCAGAATAGGGGGTTACAACATCCACAACACAGATAGAGGAATTTAACATTGGGGATTGAGAATCTGGGATTCTTTACCACAGAGGGAGATTGAGTTTGGGTCATTAAGCACATTCAAAGGTGAGAGACAGATTTCTAGCCAATAAGGGAACCAAGAAATAAGGCAGAAAAGTGGAGTTGAGGCTTATCAGGTCAGCCATGGTCATAATGAATGGCAGAGCAGATGAATGGTCTACTTCAGCTCCCATGTCTTATAACGTCAAAGCAGTATCTCCCTTTCTGGCTGATACCAGAATATGGAGTGAATGATGCCAGGATGCTCTCCTTGCATCTGCCTTCCACAGATCCAGATGAAATTAGTGCATTAGTTTAAATAGATCATTTAAGGGCCTCAATAGACCCAAGACCAGATCGGCCAACTGATGTGTTGCCAAAATTGTGGGTGAGAGACTTGGGTGGAGGGATGGGATAGAACTATCCATTGCAGTCTATGTGTCCCCAACTTCAAGCTTCAAATATGCTAATGACTGTAAAATCGACCCTAATTTACCAGGTTGAATATAAAACACAATGGATAGGCTTTTACATGCTTTCCACTCAGGCATTAACTTTCTACTAAGTTAAATGCTTAGTCTTCCCTATACCCTGCCAATATATCAGCTTTAACTGATATGACGGGCAAAGCTTGAAATTACACCTGCCATTATACATCATTTCCTTTTACTATTGTCTTCACTGCCTTTTGCTATTTGACTGGAATTATCAGTACCTTAATAATTCAGGTGTTAAATTCCATATATTTCATTCTCTTAAAATCTGATTCTGCTGTTTGACCAGGTTGTAATCTCCTCAGCTTTTACACAGTCTGACTGTGACTGGAAGCCTCATTCAAGGATGTATCCCTCATGCATGTTCACCAGAGCACAGCCATTACTATCCATAGTCCAAACATTTTGCATTTGGAACATTTTTTTCCGAAAAAAGCATATCAGAGTTAAACAAAAGACACTTTTTTAAATAGAGGTTGAGTCCAGGCTGCTTGTGATTAAAACAATGGACACAAGACTTGCTTGTTGGAGAACAAATGTACTGCTGCCTGAGCTGGCCCACAATTTACACATGCTTCAGGCACTTGTTCTGGTTGGCAAAGTGTCATTCTGGCTTATTTTTCCAACGAGGCACAAAACTTTAGCATGTAACCTCTATTTTTATGGTCACTGATGCTGCCACTTCCTTTTCAAAGGTCTTTTTACATACATACAAAGTGTCACCTGAGAAATGTAATGAAATGTTTTTCTCTTAAACAAGAATAATAAAAGTTAACTCAAGCATATGAGCATTTGGTGGCTGTGCTTCTGGGAAAATAGCAAGAAGAACACAATGCTTTGGAGCACAACACAACCGGCAATTCTTCCTCTTTGATATTGGGTTTAAAGAAGAAGGCTTGAAAATAGTCGGCTGAATTGTAAGCAAATTCAATTAAGTGTCAATTTTGGGAGATTTCATGAAGCGTTTCTCTCTGTGGGCTCTTGCAGATTTACTCACAGAATTCTTTGCTGCTCAGTTAAGTATGTCCCATGGTTCTTTAGTTCAAAAGCAGTGAATTGTTCATTACTGACAGTGTTCATGCTGCAGGTGCCATGTTCTGTGTTAACCCTAACGCTATTGCAGCATTTTTCCAGACTGACGAAGTACCAACCATAGTCCCCCTCGACTGTTCATTGCTACAAGTAATGACAAGCTACCTGACTAGCTCAGAACTAAAAGGCGAGATGAAGACAGAATCCAAACTGAAACAAAATAAGAGAGTGCTAACAAAACAAGAGCCATGGACTATGTTGTGTTCCAAAGCACAAGGAGATTATCAGTCTGTGAGCAGCAAGTAGCATTGCAGTCGCATTGCAATGAAAGGGGTCAGTGAGCTCCGAACTACACTGTTGATTAGTGAACCATATCAGAAGTTAAAAATCATACAACACCAGGTTATAGTCCAACAGGTTTAACTGGAAGCACACTAGCTTTCGGAGTCACGCTCTTTCATCAGGTGGAAGGAGCAACGCTCCGAAAGCTAATGTGCTTCCAATTCAACCTGTTGGACTATAACCTGGTGTTATGTGATTTTTAACTTTGTACACCCTAGTCCAACACCGGCATCTCCAAATCATATCAGAAGTGTATTTGTTCATATACAAGTGTTGTAAACATATAAGGAGAAAGTGAGAAATGCAGATGCTGGAGATCAGAGTTGAAAATGTGTTGCTGGAAAAGCGCAGCAGGTCAGGCAGCATCCAAGGAGCAGGAGAATCGACGTTTCTAGCATGAGCCCTTCTTCAAGAATGAGGAAGGTGTGCCCAGCAGGCTAAGATAAAAGGCAGGGAGGAGGGACTTGGGGGAGGGGCGTTGGAAATGCGATAGGTGGAAGGAGGTAAAGGTGAGGGTGATAGGCCGGAGTGGGGGTGGGGGCGGAGAGGTCAGGAAGAAGATTGCAGGTTAGGAAGGTGGTGCTGAGTTCGAGGGTTGGGACTGAGACAAGGTGTGGGGAGGGGAAATGAGGAAACTGGAGAAATCTGAGTTCATCCCTTGTGGTTGGAGGGTTCCTAGGTGGAAGATGAGGCGCTCTTCCTCCAGCCGTCGTGTTGCTATGGTCTGGCGATGGAGGAGTCCAAGGACCTGCATGTCCGTGGTGAAGTGGGAGGGGGAGTTGAAGTGTTGAGCCACGGGGTGGTTGGGTTGGTTGGTGCAGCTGTCCCAGAGGTGTTCTCTGAAACGTTCCGCAAGTAGGCGGCCTGTCTCCCCAATATAGAGGAGGCCGCATCGGGTGCAGTGGATGCAGTAAATGATGTGTGTGGAGGAGCAGGTGAAATTGTGGCGGATATGGAAGGATCCTTGGGGCCTTGGAGAGAAGTAAGGGGGGAGGTGTGGGCGCAAGTTTTGCATTTCTTGCAGTTGCAGGGGAAGGTGCCTGGAGTTTAGGTTGGGTTGGTGGGGGTGTGTGGACCTGACGAGGGAGTCACGGAGGAAGTGGTCTTTTCGGAACATTGATAGGGGGGGGAGGGAAATATATCCCTGGTGGTGGGGTCCGTTTGGAGGTGACGGAAATGACGACAGATGATACGATGTATATGGAGGTTGGTGGGTTGGTAGGTGAGGACCAGTGGGGTTCTGTCCTGGTGGCGATTGGAGGGGCGGGGCTCAAAGGCAGAGGAGCAGGAAGTGGAGGAGATGTGGTGGAGAGCATCGTCGATCACGTCTGGGGGGAAATTGGGGTCTTTGAAGAAAGAGGCCATCTGGGTTGTACGGTGTTGGAACTGGTCCTCCTGGGACCAGATGAGGCGGAGACGAAGGAATTGGGAATATGGGATGGCGTTTTCACAGGGGGCAGGGTGGGAGGAGGTGTAGTCTAGGTAGCTGTGGGAGTCGGTCGGTTTTTAGTAAATTTCCGTGTTGATTCGGTCGCCCGAGATAGAAATGGAGAGGTCTAAGAAGGGGAGGGAGGAGTCTGAGACGGTTTGGTAAATTTGAGGTCGGGGTGGAAGGTGTTGGTAAAGTGGATGTACTGTTCAACATCCTCGTGGGAGCATGAGGCAGCACCGATACAGCACCGATACAGAAAAGGTGGGGGGTGGTGTCAGTGTAGCTGCTGAAGATGGACTGTTCCACATATCCCATGCCCTCCACCTCCTCCATGATTTTCGCTTCCCCGGTCCCCAATGCCTTATCTTCACCATGGACATCCCGTCCCTGTACATGTGGGCAGCACAGCGGCACAGTGGTTAGCATTGCTGCCTCACAGCGCCAGAGACCCGGGATTCAATTCCCGCCTCAGGCGACTCTCTGTGTGGAGTTTGCACATTCTCCCCATGTCTGCGTGGGTTTCCTCCCACAATCCAAAAAAATGTGCAGGTTAGGTGAATTGGCCTGGCTAAATTGCTCGTAGCGTTAGGTGAATGGGTAAATGCAGAGAAATGGGTCTGGGTGGTTGCGCTTCTGCGGGTCGGCGTGGACCTGTTGGGGCGAAGGACCTGTTTCCACACTGTAAGTAATCTAATCTGTAAGTAATCTAATCTAAAAACCTCCATCCCCCATCAAAGCCCTCCGCTTCTTCCTTTCCCGCCGTACCAACCAGTACCCTTCCACTGACACCCTCCTTCTACTGACTGAACTGGTCCTCCCTCTGAACAACTTCTCTTTCCAATCCTCCCACTTCTTCCAAACCAAAGGAGTAGCCATGGGCACCCGCATGGGCCCCAGCTATGCCTGCCTCTTCGTAGGATATGTGGAACAGTCCATCTTCCGCAGCTACACTGGCACCACCCCCCACCTTTTCCTCCGCTACATCGATGACTGTATCGGCGCTGCCTCGTGCTTCCACGAGGAGGTTGAACAGTTCATCCACTTTACCAACACCTTCCACCCCGACCTCAAATTTACCTGGACCGTCTCAGACTCCTCCCTCCCCTTCCTAGACCTCTCCATTTCTATCTTGGGTGACCGAATCAACACGGACATTTATTATAAACCGACCGACTCCCTTAGCTATCTAGACTACACCTCCTCCCAACCTGCCCCCTGTAAAAACGCCATCCCATATTCCCAATTCCTTCGTCTCCGCTGCATCTGCTCCCAAGAGGACCAGTTCCAACACCGTACAACCCAGATGGCCTCCTTCTTCAAGGACCACAATTTCCCCCCAGACGTGGTCGGCGATGCCCTCCACCGCATCTCTTCCACTTCCCGCTCCTCCGCCCTTGAGCCCCGCCCCTCCAATCGCCACAAGGACAGAACCCTCTCTGGTCCTCACCTACCACCCCACCAACCTCCATATACATCGTATCATCTGTCGTCATTTCCGCCACCTCCAAACGGACCCGACCACCAAGGATATATTTCCCTCCCCTCCCCTATCAGCGTTCCGAAAAGACCACTCCCTCCGTGACTCCCTCGTCAGATCCACACCCCCCACCAACCCAACCTCCACTCCCGGCACCTTCCCCTGCAACCGCAAGAAATGCAAAACTTGCGCCCACACCTCCCCCTTACTTCCCTCCAAGGCCCCAAGGGATCCTTCCATATCCACCACAAATTCACCTGCACCTCCACACACATCATTTGCTGCATCCGCTGCACCCGATGTGGCCTCCTCTATATTGGGGAGACAGGCCGTCTACTTGCGGAACATTTCAGAGAACACCTCTGGGACACCCGGACCAACCAACCCAACCACCCTGTGGCTCAACACTTCAACTCCCCCTCCCACTTCACCACGGACATGCAGGTCCTTGGACTCCTCCATCGCCAGACCATAGCAACACGACGGCTGGAGGAAGAGCGCCTCATCTTCCGCCTAGGAACCCTCCAACCACAAAGGATGAACTCAGTTTTCTCCAGTTTCCTCATTTCCCCTCTCCCCACCTTGTCTCAGTCCCAACCCTCGAACTCAGCACCACCTTCCTAACCTGCAATCTTCTTCCTGACCTCTCCGCCCCCACCCCCACTCCGGCCTATCACCCTCACCTTTACCTCCTTCCACCTATCGCATTTCCAACGCCCCTCCCCCAAGTCCCTCCTCCCTGCCTTTTATCTTAGCCTGCATGGCACACCTTCCTCATTCCTGAAGAAGGGCTCATGCCAAAAACGTCGATTCTCCTGCTCCTTGGATGCTGCCTGACCTGCTGCGCTTTTCCAGCAACACATTTTCAGCTTGTAAACATATAAATAGAACACTCATAATATGTTAGTGTCTTGATGTCCACTTACAATGCCAAGGCATACAAGGCTATGGGGCCAAGTGCTGGAAAATGGAATGTGAATAGACCATTGTTGCTTTTGACAGGCACAGACTCAGTGAGACAAAGGCTGTGCTTCAGACCTCCATGACTCAATGAGGCAGAGATGTGCTTAGATTAAGCAAAGCTCATTGGTGTCCATTAATAGCTTCCTTGATCAAAGAATGCAGACAGTTGCTAAATATTGAATGAACCTGAGATTTTGCGGAATTTATCGAGGATGAAGGCCTGGATGGTCTAGCACTAAACTAGAGCTACCAGATAACTACTCAGACTTCCTTTGCGGGAATGTCAACAGCTAATTTCCCTCCATTACTTGGGAAAATAGCAAACCATGTATAAATTAAATGAGATTAAGTATCTATAAGATGTTACTGCATGTAAATAGGCCCATTATCATTAACTAATGAGCTTCTCATCTCATTGTTAAAACCTTTTTGAAAATTTGATTGTTATTCCTCAACATCAAGAAGTTAATTCTCCAATATTGCCATATTTTCCCAATTGACTAGATGTCATTCAGGGGCTGGGAAGATTCTGTTCATAATTTGTTTCTCTCCATTTGCACCTAATGGAGCCAATAATATTGTGGAATAGCTACACAGTGGGCCTTTGTAACATTACACAACTAACAATGTCATAGAGTCATAGAGATGTACAGCATGGAAACAGACCCTTCGGTCCAACCCGTCCATGTCGACCAGATATCCCAACCCAATCTAGTCCCACCTGTCCGCACCCAGCCCATATCCCTCCAAAACCTTTCTATTCGTATACCCATCCAAATGCCTCTTGAATATTGCAATTGTACCAGCCTCCACCACATCCTCTGGCAGCTCATTCCAGACACGTACCACCCTCTGCGTGAAAATGTTGCCCCTTAGGTCTCTTTTATATATTTCCCCTCTCACCCTTAACCTATGCCCTCTCGTTCTGGACTCCCTGACCTCAGGGAAAAGACTTTGCCTATTTATCCTATCCATGCCCCTCATAATTTTGTAAACCTCTATAAGGTCACCCCTCAGCCTCTGACGCTCCAGGGAAAACAGCCCCAGCCTGTTCCGCCTCTCCATGTAGCTCAGATCCTCCAACCCTGGTAACATTCTTGTAAATCTTTTCTGAACCCTTTCAAGTTTCACAACATCTTTCCGATAGGAAGAAGACCAAAATTGCATGCAACATTCCAACAGTGGCCTAACCAATGTCCTGTACGGCTGCAACATGACCTCCCAACTCCTGTACTCAGTACTCTGACCAATAAAGGAAAGCATACTAAACACCTTCTTCACTATCCTATCTACCTGCAACTCCACTTTGAAGTCTTCATAGACACCATGGTATTACAATGAAACATTAGAAACTATTATTAGCATTTGCATAACAGTGTTCTGAGGATATCCAGGCATATGACCAATGTATATTGCTGCAGAGGTACTCAAATATGGAATATGATGACTTTCAAATCTTCTGCACTTACAGGTTTGTCAGTTCTTTACTCCAGTCAGTTAACAATTCCTTCATGGAATCAGATGAAAATAAAATAAGTGGTGTTTCCCACATGAAACTTCCAGCATGAACTACATTCAAATGATTTGGAGATGCTGGTGTCGGACTGGGGTGTACAAAGTTAAAAATCACACACCACCAGGTTATAGTCCAACAGGTTTAATTGGAAGCACTCGCTTTCGGATCACAGCTCCTTCATCAGGTGGTTGTGGAGAATAAGATTGTAAGACACAGAATTTATAGCAGAAGTTTACAGTGTGATGTAACTGAAATTATGTATTGAGAAAAGACCTTGATTGTTTGTTAAGTCTCTCATCTTTTAGAATGACCATGTTGGTTTTAGTTCTTTCATGTGTAAATCGCAGAACTTTTTAAAAGTTACATTTTCAAGTGAATTTTAACAATTGGTGTCATGTCAGCCCAGATAATGTATCAAAGGTGTTAACTCCCTGTGTGAGGTTGTCTATGCCACAATGGTCAGACTGATTCTAATCTAAAAAATGGATTTACAGAATTTTACATGGATTCATGCAGTTTTTGAGCAACGTAAAATGTAATTCTGCAAGTACAAATTCACCCCACAAACTTATATGTGTATATGTGCATGTGTGTGTGTGTGTGTGGGGGGGGGGGGGGGGGGGGGAGGGTGTTATAATTGCCTGTGTGTGGGAGTGTATATGTGAGTGTATGAGAGAGGATCTGCATGAGTGTGTGTGCCTGTGGGAGTGTGTGTGTGTGTCTGTGTGTATCTGTCTGTCTGTGTATGAGTATAGTGCAATGGGGTCACCTGTAGTGTGACATGAACCCAAGAACCCAGTTGAGACCATCCCCATGGGTACCAAACTTAGCTATCGGCCTCTGCTCGGCTACTTTTTGTTGTTGTCTGTCCCGAAGTCTGCCTTGGACTTCGGTCATCTGACGGTCCGAGGTCAAATGTCCTGGACCACTGAAGTGTTCTCCGACTGGGAGGGAACCCTCCTGGCTGGTGATTGTTGTGCAGTGCCCATTCATCCGTTGCCATAGCCTCTGCTTGGTCTCTCCTCAGGACATCCTTGCCTGCAGCATATGAGATAGTCAATGTTGGCTGAGTCACATGAGTACCTGCCATGTACATGGTGGGAGGTGTCCCCACGTGTAATGATGGTATCCATGTCGACACTGACACGTCTTGCAGCATCCACCGTGACAAGGCAATGATATTGCCCTGAAAGTCGGGCAGTTTGCTGTGAACAATAATCTGTTTGAGGTTTGGTGGCTCTTTAAAGGCGAGCAGTGGAGGTGTGGGGAAGGACTTGGCGAGGTGCTCATCCTCATTGATAATGTGTTGCAGGCTGTGAAGAACATAACATAGTTTTTTGGCTCCTGGGAAGTACTGGACAATGAAGGGTACCCTTCATTTTTAACTTTGTACATTCAAATGAAAATAATATTAAACTATTTATAGAAACAGTCAGTATATAGAGTCGTACAGGACCATAGGACTGCTTTCTCATTAGAGATAGGCAACCGGTGTTGAATTTAACTGGAATGTCACCACATTTCATGTGAGGGGCAAGGTTGAGAAGGTGGGACCTTCATGGTGACAGCAGCTGGATATGGGAATTGAACACATGTGGGTGATGTCACTGCATCATAAACCAGCTGTCCAGCCAACTACTCCAACCAACCCCTTTGAGTGTATTGCTGTGGCAGGATCACTGAGGAAATGGTCAACTAACTTGCTGACATCAGGTCATTAACAGCATTACTTTGCTTAAAAATGTGTTGCTGGAAAAGCGCAACAGGTCAGGCAGCATCAAAGGAACAGGAGAATCAACGTTTCGGACATGCTTCATTCCTGAAGAAGGGCTTATGCCTGAAACGTCCATTCTCCTGTTCCTTTGATGCTGCTTGACCTGCTGCGCTTTTCCAGCAACACATTTTTAAGCTCTGATCTCCGGCATCTGCAGTCCTCACTTTCTCCAAGCATTACTTTGCTGCCATCTGGGGCTAAGGAGGAAAACCATGGCTGAAACCATGCCAAAGTGTAATTATCTTTCTAATCATTAACTAATAAAGACAATTTACTATTGGATTGTTCTGATAAAAAGTCACCAGATTTGAAACGTTAACTCTACTTTTTCCACTCAGATGCTGCCAGACCTACTGAGTTCTGCCAGCAATTTTTGTTTGAGTTACAGATCTCTAGCAATTATTTGTTTTATATTACTAACAAACTACACAGATGAAAAGGAACAAATCTGTGCACAGATTTGCCTCAATTTACTGCAGAAGCTGCAATTAGCCCCACTATTCCAGTGTTTTGCCATTGGCTTGTCTTCCTGATTGCTGTCTGGTGAACATTTCCAGCATGTACAGTAGAGGAGTGAAAGTATGGTCACTCCAGGCATACTCCTGAACATTGACTACCTTGGCTCGTACATGAGGGAACGTCACTTGTACAAAGAAAAATCAAGTTACAGGAATATACAGAACTGTTTTGGATCCAGTGAAGAAAACTGGAATGAAAAAACAGATAATTAAAAAACTGCATTAGCAAGAAATCTTTATATTGTCACAATCCAAGTCAACAAAATTGCAGTTATTGATTCATGCTGACTAAGGATCAAACTTCTGCTCGATGCCTAATTTTGTTAAAACAGCTAAGATCAGGAATTTGGCCTTTGTAAAAATCAAAGTTACTTTTGCATTAAGATTGCATTGACACCATGTCAGCAATGTGTTGTCACAGTCTGGGTTTAAACTTATCTCCTGCATGGTTGGCATTTTAATTGTCCTGTCAAAAGCCAAGCTTGGCATATGCATTGTAAGGTGCATGCACAGAGCTTTCTCAAAAATTACAATCTTTGAAAGGATAACAGTATTTTTGTTCTAATTCTTTTAAATTTGGACCACATTTTACGGCATGTAAAGAAATATCTATGGAAAAGCCACAAATATTAGTATACTAGCAGAAATTATATCAAACATAAATATTATATGTACATGCTTTTTTTCGATTATGGTAGAACAGGCGTTAAGGGCTAGGAAGCTTCCTCTTGTTATTTGTTTGCATAAACTATTGCCTTGTAATTACATCCTCCTACCAATGGAGGTGCTACTATGCTGCCCAGCAGGACAGATTAACAGCCATTAAAAAAAGTATGGAAGGCATTTTCAAGCACGTGTGGACCTGGGAATGTAGAATGAACGTAGAAAATAAACTAGCGTACATGACTTTAAAATAATGATATGGTTATATTTACATATCCTGATGCAATTATCCCTTGCACCCTTGTCATTTCACCTCCCAATAAAACGCTTGGTTGTCACATCAAATGTACCACAAAGGTAAAGGCTTCAAATTTGCGAGTACTAAATGGGAGATTTCAGATTATCTTGGATACAATATCTGACAGCCATTTAGGGCAAATAGAGCAAATTATTCTTTGGCCTTTTATGAATGTTGTGCAACAGTGACGCTAAGAAAATTTTGTGGAATACAATCACTGTTTATACATTGTACTATTGTCAATAATAACATAGTCATCACCAATGGATTTGAATAATTTCATAAATCATAATACTTCCAAAAGCAACACGATGATTTATGACAAATGTGTGGCCAAGCATTTTCCTTTAAAGTGGGAAGAAATTGTATGAGCACTTCTGGGGAAAAGAAACATACACAATCACTGGGCTTCATTGACTACATTGTACTCTTTAATTGGTTTACTTACTGATTTTCAGTGTGAGTGGTGGAGCTCAAAGCTTTCAATTAATTCACAAACATCAACAATCATATTCAAACTAGATTTTCCTGAAAAAGGAAGCATTTTTTTCAGAATGCTAATAGTGCAGAAATGTTAAATACATTGAATATTTCCAACACAAGACATTAAAAAATATGTTCAATGGAGTTCTTTAGAAAGTATGAGGCAAGATAGGATGCAAATTACATATGCAATCACATTTAGTGGAGAAATCTTGAACCTTTACAAATCTTCGTCCATTATTGCTGTACAGAGTATTCAAACTGCAGTACATGTGAGGATGTGCAAGCTGCTGCATTTAAAATAATCATATTATACTTACTTCATTCAATCTATAGGAGGACCTTGTTCCTTTTACACCGCACTCAGGCTGGTGTCTGATGGTCTGCCGATTACTGTGAAGGTCTCTCTCCAGCAGGCTCTGAAACTTCAAACACTTGGAATGCCGCACTTGGGTCACTCCGCTGGAGAGAGCACTGAGCCGAACTCGCTGTTTATAGGATTTTCCTGCTCCTCGGGTGCTGCCTGACCTGCTGTGCTTTTCCAGCACCACTCTAATCTAAACTCTGGTTTCCAGCATCTGCAGTCCTCACTTCTGCCTCGCTGTTTATCGCCTGACCAGCGAGTTGGCCCTTATCTCCACATAGCAATCACGGCCTGGGTGATTCCCCCTCTTGTGTGTGTGGGGGGGCGGGGGAACGGCCACCCGGTACCTACCCACTCGGGCAGCACCCTCAAGAGGGAGAAAAAGAGAGATCAAACTGCTTATCCTGGCCAGCAATCCCCCTTGAGTGGGCGGTTTGAACTATCCGGATCACCCTCCGGTCCTGACACTAGAATTATTGTCTGGGATCTGCTGTGAACTCAGTCAAGCGATATACCCAGAAGGAGCAGAGATGCGACTCAAATATAAGTTCAAAATTACCAGTGAACTTTATTACAGAAAATTTCAACTTGCCCAATCCACAAGATACCTTGATAAAACTTATATTCTACACTATGCTGTAAAAGATAAAAAAAGGAAGCGTACACAGCTCAATTTTTTAACCCTACACAATTTACAGGGTACTTATACTTTAAAAGTTACATAAATCCACCCCCGCCCATGCCTAACCGATTACCCCAGAGTATGAGTGTTCCAGGCCAGCAAGGTCTCTGAGGGACTTGTTGCTTGTCTGGTGGGGCTCCCTCTCCGCTTCGGGTGTTGCTCCAGCTTTCTGAAGGCCGAGGTTGCAGACGAGGTCGAGGTCTTCAGCCCCTAGAGGTTGGTGTCCAGAGGAGCAGCGAGCTCAGAGTGAGGAGAGTGTAAGCAAAAAGAGAGACGGTTTCTGCTGCCTTTAGCCTTGCGATTTCAAAAGAGGCCGACCGGCTCTGGCCCTCAGGTCATTTCATTTTCCAAAGAATCTCCAGTCATTGCTGAGGCCAGTTTAATCCCATCAGCCATGGAGACAAAAGTCAACATCGTCCCAAAATTAAATGTTGATAATCTCATGGAGCCTCCCAAACTGTTTTCCGATTAGATCAAATCGTTATCTTATCAACTAGATAGGCTCACAGGTTCACAGTTTTGAGTCCGTTAGTATTTCTATGCCTGTCCCTTGGTACAATGTTTGTTGGGCGCCAGCTTGTTGATTAAGTTATCTCATACCTCTGAGGACCTCTGTCCCCAAAAACAAGTGTAAGGCCTGCTGGGAAATCCTGCCTGTGCAGATGCCAAGGTGGTAAAAGCAATGATTGCAGATGCTGGAAACCAGTTTCTGGATTAGTGGTGCTGGAAGAGCACAGCAGTTCAGGCAGCATCCAAGGAGCAGCGAAATCGACGTTTCGGGCAAAAGCCCTTCATCTCTCACTGCAACTCCCAGGTCATTTCCTTTGCCCTGAAGCTCTTCAACCATGTTGTGAAACAAACTTACTATGCTACTTTCTCCCTGCCCCCACCCTCCTCTCACTTATCTCTCCATGCTTCAGGCTCTCTGCCTTTATTCCTGATGAAGGGCTTTTGCCCGAAACATCGATTTCGCTGCTCCTTGGATGCTGCCTGAACTGCTGTGCTCTTCCAGCACCACTAATCCAGATGCCAAGGTGACCAATTCTCCAGGAAGACCATTTTCCTTTCAAAGCCTGGCGATTGCCCTGAAACTGCTACAAACCATAGAAAACATTTTCACCAACTCAATGAGGGAATGTGTGGAACCTGCAATTTATGGCGTCCATGCATCTACTTATAGTACAACATACATAATAATCAGCAAATACTGAAATATTCCCTCATCCGGATTCAATAATACAGGTGTTATTTACAGACAAATTAAAACTGCAATGTCAAATAGGTAATTTGTTTTTTTTTGACAAATGATTACAGTTATGGAAGTTATGATTAATTAATTATCTGTAAGTGATTATCTGTAAGTGGTAACAAATCTTTGTAGTTAATTAATTTCTTAACGATTGTGTTAATAGAATATGATAATTAGGTGAGACATACACTTACAGCAGGTAATGATATCTGTAATTCAAGTCATCTTCATTAAACTGGATGAGATATTTAACTAAGGTTCCCACTGTTAAATAATTATGTGTTTATTTAAACATTGACAGTCAGCAATTAGCAATCAGTAAAAGTTTTATTCAGACTATTTTGGGTGAACATCTGATTGAGTGATTGAACACATTTTCAGTTCCACGTTTATTGATGAAAGTAGCAGTTAATCAATGGGAAAATACACAAATACGTTATATTAACAGCATAACTGAAAAGCTGGTGAAGATGTAAGTTTTATTTTCACACCAACTTATCTTTATCAAACAATCGCAGGTCCACTTTACAAAACTACATTTTACTGCTGATCATGGGATAAATATTTTGCTGCAGTACAGACAGTGTCTGTTAGCACTCCAGATGGAGTATTCTCAACAGAGGCCTGTCATAAGATAAATTCAGACATCAGATTATAAAAAAACCTTGCATCAGGTGGCTGGTAAAAATCTTAAATGTGAATCAGAATTTCTAATTGCCACTGAGTCAGGGTAGTGTGCAGGCAACCAATAGAGGAACAAGAAAGTTAATTAGTATAATGAGGAGATCTATCTCTTACATATCAATCAGTTTACTTTTAACTGAACAATATTAGGCATTGAGAAACTGGCACATGATATAGGGCTTCTGGTACCAGAGATAATGGCCTTACCATTTAGCTGCAGCATATGAAAATACAGACATATGAATTTGGAGCCCTCACCACCCCAAGTTGGCTCCACCATTCAATAATAGCACAATTAATGCACCGACCCTGGTAAGCCTTCACCTCCCTTTTCAAGTATTTATCTACTCTTGGTCTTAACAATATTTAAAGAATTTGCTTCTGCTGCCTTGAGGAAGAGAATTTGCAATGGCTCCAATTTGCCCAGAGCAGGTAAAAAAAATTCTTATTTGTGTAAATGAGTGACCATTATTTTTAAACTGTGACCTCTAATTCTAGACGTTCCTCACATAAAGAAAAATTCATTCCACATCAACCCCGTCAAGACCCTTTATGATATTATTTGTTTCAATCAAGTTGCATCTTACACATCTAAACTCCAGCAGATACAAACACGAACTGTCCAACATTTCCTCTAGGTATTAGTCTATTTGGTATTAGTCTACTGAACCTTCTCTGAACTGCTTCAAAGATATTTCCATAAGATGTTACACCAACATTGTACGCAGTATGAAAACCAAAAGAACTGCAGATGCTGTGAATCAGAAACAAAAGCAGAAGTTCTTGGAAAAGCTTAGCAAATCACAGTACACATTGTTTCTAGAAAACTGTGTACAATCTCACCAAAGCACTGAAGCACAGCTTTCCAACTTTTATATACAATTCCTGCCAATGAACAGTAACATTCTATTGGTTTTCCTAATTATCTGTTGTACCTGCATACTGACCTTTGCAATTCATGTGAAAAACCCTGGCTTCTTTGCATCTCCGAGCTCTGTAATCTCTTCCATTAATTGTGATGTATTCTTTCTACCAAAATGGAAGGATTCACACTTTCATCATAATACACTCCATTTATCAGACATTGTATGCTCATTGAACCTATCTATATCACTTTGTAGCCTCCTTATGTCCTTGTTGTTTACTTTTTGGGGTAACCTTCTGTCAGAGAGATTAGCCCAATAAATTAGAGATCACAAAGCACAGATTGAAGTGAAATTGACAAACAGTTTATTGGTATGCTGATATGGAGGAAGAGAAATTGACTAAGCTGAAACAGCACAGTCTGTCCAGGTAGCAGAGAATTCTCTTCCTTGAGCTGACGAAGAAGCCAGGTTTTATAATAATCTGGTACAATAAGGTTAAGTAGAAATGGGGAAAGATACAATGTTTTGGGAAATGGAGTGACCTAGATACAATGATGATAATTGGAAAACAGTTATCGAATGAATGTCCTGGTTCTTGATACAATGCAACATCCTGACAGTATCAATGGGTCCGGAGATTCCAGTCCTCTTCATAGGTAGGTGTTAATGTCTCTTTTGAAACAGTTAGGTGCTTCCATTGTCTTGTTCTGGGAGCAATGCTCTTGGTCGTGCCTCTCTGACTGACCTGTTCTTTGTGTGGCTTTGGTATTGCTGGATTATGAGACTGCGCTCGGGGCTTTGGGACAGCTGTGTTGATCTAGCATTGTTAATGGGTGCTGGGAAGTGTATTCCCTTGTCTGCGAGTGCTGTCTGGTTTTGCTTGTCAGCCTGCTTGGTCCCTGCTGAGGCATTCTGGGTGTTTTTGGTATAGTTTGGCCAAGATTAGATTAGAGTCCCTACAATGTGGAAACAGGCCCTTCAGCCCAACCAGTCCACACTGACCCTCCGGAGACTAACCCACCCAGACCCATTTCCCTCTGACTAATGCACCCAACACTATGGGCAATTTAACATGGCCAATTCACCTGACCTGCACATCTTTGGATTGTGGGAGGAAACCGGAGCACTTGGAGAAACCCACACAGACTCAGGGAGAATGTGCAAACTCCACACAGACAGTCACCTGAGGCTGGAATTGAACCTGGGACCCTGGTGCTGTGATGCAGCAGTGCTTACCACTGAGCCACCATGCCACCCCAAATTGGTTAAATATAATTTACAACTCATAAAACTTGTTGCCTGTCTTTGCTGACTTGCATTTTTCTAATGATTGTACGGTAACATCTTCATTTTTTTCATCTTATGAAATTTTCCCTATGTCAGAAGTAGGATAATTGACGTAATTTCTGACTTTGCCTCTGTCCCTTCTTGAATAGAGGAGTTGCATTCACTGTTTTTCAGTCCAATTGAACTTTCCACAAGTCTATAGAATTTAGAAGAAAAAATGCATCAATTATGTGATCACTCTTTTTAAAACTTTAAGATACAGTGCATCAGGATCCAGGGACTCATCACACTACTCCAGCAATTTGTTCAATGTGACTTCCCTCGTGATTGTAATTGTCTTAAAATTTGGTTTATCAATACTCTGATTGCACTATCATCCTATCTCCACTTCGGCAGCAAAAATAGGAAGGAAGATTATTATGTTGATTTGCAATAAACTGCGAGAGGGAAATGTGCAACAAGTTCTAGGTGTCCTTGTACACCAGCTGCTGAAGGTAAGCATACAAATATTCTTTTTCATTCACTCATGGGTTGTGGGCATCAGTGATGGGGCCAGCTTTTATTTCCTGTTCTTAGTTGTCCTTGAGATGGTGGTGAGCTGCCTTCTTGAACCACTGCAGTCCACTTGCTGTGGGTCGATGCACAATGCTGTTAGGAAGGGCGTTCTAGAAATTTGACCCAGAGACAGAGAAGGAAAGGTGATGTATTTCCAGGTCAGGATGGTGAGTGGCTTGGAGGGAAATTTGCATGGGCGGGGGAGGTGTTTCCAAGTGTGTGTGCCCTTGAATTTGTGGATGAAAGTGTTTGTGGGCTCAGAAGGAACTGTGGAAGAATCTTTGGTGAATTTCTGTGATGCATCTTGTTCATAGTATGCTCTGCCACTACTGAGAGTTGGTGGTAGAAGGATTGGATACCGGTGAATGTGGTGCTAATCAAGCTGACTGCTTGGCCTGGATGGTGTCAAATGCCTCAGGTGTTATTGGGGCTGCACCCCCACAGGCAAGTGGGGAGTACACCATCACCTTTCTGACTTGAGTCTTGTAGATGGTGAACTGGCTTGGAGATGGTCCAGCAAGCAATAAAGACAGCAAATTGTATGCTGATCTTCATAGCGAGAGGATTAGAATACAGGAGTAGGGATGTCTTGCTGCAGTTATGGAGGATCTTAGTGAGACCACATCTGGAACATTGTGTTCAGTTTTGGTCTTCTTCAAAAGGATGTCTGTGTCTGGAGGAAGTGGTGTATGTGTGCGTGCATGTGCATCACAGTCTCAGGATACAGGATAATCCATTTCGAACTGAGTTGAGGAGAAATTTCTTCACTCCGAATGCAGTGACTCTATGTCAATTTTCATTACCACTTAACACCAAAACATTGTACAATTTGAATAAAAGAAGTTGGATATAGTCCTTGGGCTAAAGAGATCAAAGGATATGGGGGAGGGGAAGGAAGAAAGAAGGAACAGGCTATTGGTTTGGATGATGAACCAAGAATGTAATGAATAGCACAGCAGCTCTGAAGAGTCAAATGGCCTATACTTGCTCCTATTTTTATGTGGTTTTATGTTTTCTGGTCCATGCACCATTCCAACACAGCCTTCTAAGGTTCACCATCGGCCTTCCAATGTCTTTATTTCAATTCTTCATGACTCCCTGATCCTAGCTTCAGCTCTGCCTTTGGCTCTAAACTCAGACCTCAGCGCCTCATCTGTCTCCAATCTCTCACGACTCTGGGCTTTCTTATTGCCTGACTCTGCACTCTTCTTATTCTTTTCCAGGTCCTCCTGGTTCTGGAATCTAATCTTACTTCCTGCAACCTAAGTCTCTGTTCTATCCCAGCTTCCCTGAGCTACCCGAGTGCTGAAGGCTGACTCAGCTGAAAGTCAATCTGATTGTCTGTAGCCGTGTAACAGAAATAAAACATGCTAACCTGGCAGCACCATTAACATCTTCTGAGCATCTTGATCTCTGAACATCTTCTGCTCCCCACAGCTCTGGCTTTGAGGTATACACTATTGCTTCAGTTTCTCAATTAGAAATTAAAATTATTTAAGTTTAATGTAATGTGGTGAATAAACAGTGCTGGAAAAAAAGATTACATTAAAGACCGGTACAAAAGGACAGAGCTCTAACCTTCTTGCCCTGATACCGTACAGAATGAGATGTCAGAAACCTGTGGTTGTATTGCTCAGCTCAATGATAAGAGCAAACGTAAAGATCATTCTGTCCACCGACCCTACTCCACCATTAAATTATATCATGGCTGACCATCCATCTTAATGCAGTCTAGTGCTTCTTGTTCCAGGAGGCCCCTGACAATATTCCAGCAATAACCTGCTCACTTATAGTTTGGGTTCTATCAAGGTCATTCAGCTCCTTACTGCATTTTACAGCTTTGAATCAATCATGGACAAAAGAGCACAAGTCCAGAGGTGAGGTAAAAGTGACTATCCTTGACATTAAGACAACATGTGACCAAGTATAGCAACAAAGAGACCCAGAAAACCTGGCGTACATGAGAATTAGTGGATAGCCCTCTTCTGGTCAGAGTGATACCTGGCAGCAGGGAAAATAATTGTGAATATTTGAGAACACTGGACATTGCTTGGACATTGTTGCAGGAGTCCTTGTAGTCATGTTCTGCATCAAACCAATTTCAGTTGCTTCACTACTGACCTACCTTTCATAATAAAGTCACAAGTGGTTGAGAGCTGATTAAAAGTTGTTATTGTTCCTCTTCGAACAGAGAGGGTATAGCAGATGTTTCAAAAGAGCAGCTCACAGTTGAATTTTCCTGTAATTATTGGAGGGAAACTGTTTCCGCTGCTCAGAGAGTTGTAAGAGATTTAAGATCATTAACAAAGAATCCACAGTGGACACTTTCTTTCACTGGAGTTGTGATCTGGACAGTATCATCTGGTAGGGTGATTCATGACTTTCAAGAGTTTGATAAATACTTAAACAAGATAAATTTCCACAGCTGTGTGTTCCGAGCAGGGGTGTGAGGTCGTTTGGTAACACTTCCAAAGACACAAATAAAATTACCTCCTCCTCTGTTGTAATATTCTATTATTGACTCTTTTCCTTTGAAAATTGTTACTCGATATAGATGAGGACAATCTCTTTCTCAATTGAAAGCTGTTGTTCTGTTTTTCTTTGAATCTATGGCTTACTGAAATATTGAATGTTTAATTAACGTTTATTAGCCTGTCATTAGTCTATCACTGGGCAATGCAAACTGATTCCTCAGAAAACCAGTGAGCTCAAAGTTGTATTCTTATTGCAGACGTCAGCATTTCAAGTTTACACAGATTGAACTGATTTTGTCACATCAAAATTTCTTAAACAGAAAAAGGCAACTAAAGGATATTGGGAAAGCAAAGTGTTAACACTACATTTCCAAATTACATCAGCATGAACTGAAAATGGGTGCCATTTCATTCCAGCAATTGATACCATGAAACTGAAGAGTGAAATTAATGTCCACCAATTTCTTGTTATCTTTATTGCCAAAATGATGCTAACAGTCAAAACAAGAAAAGGTTCTTGATGTCAATGCAGATTACTTTTTCTTGAATTGATAAAAATGGATATGAACACTCAATTGTGACAAAATTCTTCCATATTCCAAATAAGTTCAAGTTATTTAAGAATATAGAAACAGGAGTATGCCATGTAACCCTTCAACCTCCTCTTTGCTTCAATTCATGGTTGATCGGTATTTTAACTCATTTGCCTGCCTTGGCTCTGTGACTTCTAATATTCATGCCTAAAAACATATTGTTGGAACAATACAGATTGTTCATGGACAGATGATATTTCCACTTGCTTGATGGACTAAGTAGTTTGTTTCTATTCAATAACAAACTGTGGTTTTCCATTAGCTTGGACTCAAATGAAAAACTATACTGTTACATCAAATAATTACAGAAATATTGAGATAAGTTTTCAAGAAGGGGAATAGGAAAATCCCTGGCAAGTACAGACCAGTCAGTCTTATGTCTGTGGTCAGCAAGGTTTTGGAAAGAATTCTGAGGGATAGGGCTTATGACTATTTGGAAAAACATAGCATGATTAAAGGCCATACCTCACAAATCTTATTGAGTTCTTTGAGGAGGTGACGAGACAGGTCAATGAAGGTCGAGCAGTGGATATGGTGAATATGGACTTCAGCAAGGCATTTGATAAGGTACCTCATGGTAGGCTCATTCATAAAGTCAGAAGGTATGGGATACAGGGAGATCTGGCTGTCTAGATTCAGAATTGGTTGGCTGACAGAAGGCAGAGAGTGGTTGTTGATGGAATGTATTCGACCTGGAGGTCAGTGGTCAGTGGTGTCCCACAGGGCTCTGTTCTTGGGCCTCTGCTCCTTGTAGTTTTTATAAGTAACATGTATGAGGAGGTTGAGGGGTGGGTTAATAAATTTGCCAATGACACAAAGGTTGGAGGTGCCGTTGATAATATCGAGGGCTATTGCAGGCTGCAGCATGACATAGACTGGATGCAGAGCTGGGCTGAGAAATGGCAGATGGAGTTCAACCTGGATAAATGTGAGAGGATTATTTCCTAATCTAAAATAAAATAACTTGACCTACGCACCCCTTAATTCACTGCTGTCCATGTGGATGTCCAGCAGTTGCTTAAATGTTTCTAATGACTGCTTCCACTACCCACCGCTGGCAACGCATTCCATGCATTCACAACTCGCTGTGTAAAGAAACTATCTCTGATGTCTCCTCTGTACCTTCCTCCTAATATCGTGAAACTATGACCCCTCGTGCCAGTCAATCCTGCCCTGTGGAAAAGTCTCTGGCTATTACCTTTGTATACCTCGATCAGGTCACCTCTCTTCCTCCTTCTCTCCAGAGAGAAAAATCTTAGCTTAGTTAACCTCTCTTCGTAAGATAAGCTCTCCAATCCAGGCAGCTTTGCACCCTCTCCAAAGCCTCCATATCTTTCTTATAATAGGGTGACCAGAACTGGACATAATATTCCAAGTGTGGTCTCACCAGGGATTTGCAGAGCTGCAGCAAAACCTCACAGCTCTTAAACTCGACGCCCCGGTTAACGAAAACCAAAACACCATATGCTGTTTTAAGAACCCTATCCACTTGTGTGGCAACTTAGAGGGATCTATGTACTTGAGCACCAAGATCCCTCTGTTCCTTCAAACTTGAATGCTGAATATAGGATTAAAGACAGGATTTTTGGCAGTGTGGAGGAACAGAGGGATCTTGGTTTTCAAGTTCTTAGATCCCTCAAGGTGCCACCAAGTGGATAGGGTTGTTAAGAAAGCATATAGTGTTTTGGTTTTCATTAACAGGGGGATCAGGTTTAAGAGCCACAAGGTTTTGCTGCAGCTCTACAAGACCCTGGTGAAACCACACTTGGAATATTGTGTCCAGTTCTAGTCGCCTATTATAGGAAAGATACGGAGGCTTTGGAGAGGGTGCAAAGAAGGTTTGCCAGGATGCTGCCTGGACTGGAGGGCTTGTCTTATGAAGAGAGGTTGACCAAGCACAGACTTTTCTCTCTGGAGAGAAGGAGGAAGAGAGGTGACCTGATTGAGGTATACAGGGTATTGAGTGGCATGGATAGAGTCAATAGCCAGAGACTTTTCCCCAGGGCAGGATTGACTGGCACGAGAGGTCATAGTTTTACGATATTAGGAGGAAGATATAGAGGAGATGTCAGAGATAGGTTCTTTATGCAGAGAGTTGTGAATGCATGGAATGCATTGCCAATGGTGGTGGTGGAAGCAGAGTGATTAGGGCCTTTTTGAGCAACTGCTGGGCATGCACATGGAAGCAGTGAATTGAGGAGTGAGTAGGTGAGGTTATTTCATTTTAGATTAGGAATAATCCTCCGCACACAACATTGTGGGCTGAAGGGCCTATTCTGTGCTGTACTTTTCTATGTTCTATGTTCTAAATTAAAACAAATCATAACTTGATTATGGGATTAATGATAGCTTAAAGTCTTCCAGATGTTTCAACATTGCAAAGATAAATTGTTTCTTTTGTCCCAGTTTTTAAAAATGTTGACAATAATCCACAAAACATCCTCAACTCAAAACCATTTCCTGTTCTATATGCACTTCAGGAGCCTCTTTCTGATCTATTTCCTTAACTCAGTACAACTTTTTTATATTTCTTCAGTTTGGTCACTTTCTGCCATGCTTATTGCATGATTGTTCTTACAACTCCAGAAATTGCTCTCTTCTCTTCTTAACTCCCTTCTATATTCCTCTTTACAAATATCTTCCTTGGTGTACACTGCCGTCATAGTTCGTGTGTAAAAAAAAGTAGATAGTCCTTTTAATGATTATATCTCTTTGATAGGTGCTACCCTATTTATTCCTTTTCAATTGCTATGTTTGAGCTTTGGAATGATTACTGAGCCATTGACATGTTTAAACAGCAGTTAGTTTTCTGTTTTGAACTATAAACAGTTCTGTACACTATATACAGTTCTATATACTATATACAGTTCTTTAAAAAAGTATTTTCCTGCTGAAGTCATGATTGATATCCTTCATCTCTCCATCATGTGTTCTCTTGCCTCATTAGGGGAGAGAGATTTTTCATTGTTTCATATACTAACCATTGCATACTCAGTATTTTAACTGTCATCACACACATCCAAATTGTTTTGTTTTTAATTCTCCAGGAAATGCAGTTAAACTATTCATCGGAATATTCATGAACTAGTTACATTACTGTCGGACTTGCTCAGGATAATGTCTTCACCCCAACTTTTTCCAGTTCCCTCATCAATGACCTTCTCTCCATCGTAAGGTCACCAAGGATTGCACAATATTCAACACTATTCACAATTCCTCAGATATTAAAGTAATCTGTGTTCATTTGCAGCAAGATAGCCATATCCAGGTTTTGGCTGATAAATGTCGAGTGACATTAATGATACAGATGTGCTAGGTGATGACTATCTCCAACAAGACAGAATCTAACCATTTCCCCTTGATTAGTAATGGCATTGACATTGCTAAATCCCCAGCTATCCACACTCTGGTATTACGATTTACTAGAAAGTGAACTGGACTCGCCATTATTACTGCGTCCACAAAAATATGTGAGATATTAGGAGTTCCATAGCAATTAATTCACCTTCTGAATCTCTGAGGCCTATTCACCATCTACAAACAATAAATTAGGAGTGTGAGGAATACTCTCTACTTGCCTGGATGAATGCAGTTCTAACAATACTCAAGAAGCTTGACAGCAAAGCAGCCCACTTGATTGGCACTCCATCCACCACCTCCAGCAGTCACTCCCTCCACTATCAATGTATATGCTGCATACAAAATATGTTGCAGTAAATCACTCACCAACCCCATAATTTCTATCACCTTGAGGGATAAAAGTAGCAAATACATGGAAGCATTCACCACCTATACATTGTCCTCTAAGCCAAACATCATCCTGACTAGGAAATACATCACCATTTCTTCACTTACATTAGATCAAAATCCTAGAACACTCTTCCAGGAGTTCTGTAGGCGTATCCACTCACCCCGTGGTCAAGAAAGCGACTCACCACCATGTTCTCAAAGCCAATTAAATAAGTGTTGGTCTACTCAGCAATTTCCTCTTTTTGTGAATGAATATATAATAAAATAACTGATCTCACACATTCTGACAAGGTTAATATCCTTTTCAGAAAGTGATGCATGATCAGAGAACTAGCTGTCTGAATTATCAAACATCAAAAAACCAAGTTGATAACAAATAATTTTATTTTACTCTTTCTTTATGACCTTAAAATGATCTAACTTATAATTATTCAATAAGTTGTGAATCAGACAAGCGTGCACTTATTCAAAAATGATCAAACCCCTGCCTAAAAGACTATCCATTAGCTGCTTGGCTTCGAACAATCGCAAGTCTGAAAGCTTTCGCTATGATTGTTCATTTATCATTTGGATAATCCCTGCTGATTCATTCCTGTATTATCTCTTTGTGATTTCTTTCCTGTTTTCTCTTGGCCTAGTTAGCTAACAGTAATATAAAGGGAAAGATGAATCTTTGTTGACCTAATGGACTCTGCCATTTGATTTAGTTTTGCACTAAATCAATGGGATTGGTGCTGACTTGTGAGGTAAAGGATTCTATGGTAGATTAGTCTTTCTTCACTCCTTTCAGAGGTTAAGACCTGAACAGAGATAGCAGAAATATCATAAATTGATTCATAAAGTATTGATTTAGATTTTCTCAGACAGGCTATTTCTCTTCCTTAACAATCAAACTTACAGGAGTGCAATCATTCACCTTGACTCGTGACAGTGGCAAAAGTTCTATTGTCAAAAATACCACGAAGCAACTGATGAACAAAAAAAACCTTTGAATGCCCCTGAACGGAATGGGAATTAAAATGTAATCCGAACTGGAGAAATGCCTGGAGTTGATTGAAGAATAACTAACTGGTTCAAAGTCAACAAATCTTTGGTCTTGATTTTAAATGAATGCTTTGTGAGTGAATTAAAATCAGGCTCTTTGTCTATCGAGAAGACGTTAGTGAAAATGAAAGCATCTGTCAAAGTAAGAGTGATTTCCATCGACAGGAGACACAGATGCAGATTCACTAACACGTGGCATTCTGTTGATTCAATATTACTGTAAATATCTGTACAATGAGAACTTTAAGTTCAAAGTCATATTGGAGGTATGAAAAAGCAGAACTTGTAAAGGAATGTGCTAATTCCCCCGAAAGTATCGGATCTGGGACAGCATTTTGTTTTGTTTACTGTGCCTCATTATGAATGTGTCACCACTGCAGAAAATAAAATATAAAAATAGACTAGATCAACTTTCTCTTAGTTCATTTGTTGCACAATGTTATTGTATTGGTGCACAAAAGAGCAAACCAAGTCTGTATTTATGCAAACCTCAGACCCAAGCAAAAGCCATTGCTGTTGAGCTCCAGGCCAATGTTGATTAAGTCTCTGAAACATTTGAGAAAATTGACCTTTCTTTAAACACCTAGACAGCTGAGGTCCTCTTCCAACTGTGTCCCACAGCGCTACACCTCCTCAAATGTCTATAGATTAAGATCAATGGCAAGAACCTGAAAATGTACAACCCTCTCAACCAAAACAGACGTAAATGGTGAAATACATTATCATCTACAAAATGTCAACTCAAATTTCACGGACTGAGGGCAAAAATATCTGAGGACAGGGATCTCAATCACAAGATTAAGGCCATGGTTTCTCAGCTGTAGGCTGACTTTGGCTTTCATCTCTTGAAATTTAATCAGCAAAATTTCTTGTCTGCACATCTATCTGTATATGTTTACATAGGTCAGACATCTGATGCAGTAGCCAGATGAACTCCTTCAGCAAAGGAATCCATGTAGAGAAAAGAGAATTATCATGGAAGACATGCTTCCTTTAGAGAGCACTCACTGATGTGTGTTAGGTTTAGATATTGATATGAATATTCATGAATGAATGAAGGAAGAGGTGGCTTTGTCAAGCTGGGAGGGTAAAGTTGGGAGGATTGTGGAAATAGTTGGCAAGTCGAGTGGGTGGTTGATGGTGTGTCAGTGTCAGTGATTGAGGGATCAGTTGCACAGTTACCCAGGAGTTTGACTAGTACTATTCAATCTAGCATTTCCTGCATAGCCACTCAGAGATGTTGGAACTGTCAGACGTCTTCAGCTCTAGATCAGAGTTGGAAACATTTTTGGATTGTCCAATGAAGCAGGGTAACTGCCTCTGGGAAGTTCATACTTCTCAGGCAATTCCCATAAAGGTCAATATCCAGTCTCTGATGATTTGGAGATGAGAAGATCTGGCTCCATAGTTCTTATAACTGTTTATGCGTTTATATGTTTGAGTTATGTTTTCAGTATGCTTCCTCATTTGTAAATGAGTAAAACAAAGCCTGAAAATAAATAGGATCTTGCATACTCCATTAGCCTCCATATCATTGAGTCCTTGACGACAAGGCTAAAATATTGTTGATGAAACATTATAACATGCTGCTGAAGAAAGATTTCTTTTACGACAATAATTATCATAATTGTAGCAATAATTCAGAATGTTGGACATGTAAATAAAGGAGTCTAGATTAGAGAGGTGCTGGAAAAGCAAAGCAGGTCAGGCAGCATCTAAGGAGCAGGAAAATTGACATTTTGGGCAAAAACCTTTCATCAGGAAGAGAGAAGGGTGCCTGCAGAGTGGAGAGATAAATGAGAGGGGGGTGGGGGTGGGGAGAAAATAGCATAGAGTACATTGGGTATGGGGATGGAGGTGATAGGTCAGAGAGGAGGGTGGGGGAAGGCAGCAAAGAGTACAAAGGGTGAATGGAGGTGGGGATGAAGGTGATAGGTCAGAGAGGAGGGTGGAGTGGATAAGTGGAAAGCAAGATAGGCAGGTAGGACAGGCCAAGGGGATGCTGCTGAGCTGGAAGGTTGGAGCTGGGGTGAGGTGGGGGAAGGGGAAATGAGGAAACTGGTGAAATCCACATTGATGCCATGGGGTTGAAATGTTCTGAGGTAGAATATGAGACGTTCTTCCTTCAGGCATCGGGTGGGTGAGGGAACAGCGGTGAAGGAGGCCCATGACTTGCATGTCCTCGGCAGAGTGGGAGGGGGAGTTGAAATGTTGGGCCACAGGACGGTGTGGTTGATTGGTGCGGGTGTCCCAGAGACATTTCCTAAAGCGCTCTGCTAGGAGGTGTCCAGTCTCCCCAATGTAGAGGAGACCGGATTGGGAGCAATGGATACAATAAATGATATTGATGGATGTGCAGGTAAAACTTTGATGGATTTGGAAGGCTCTTTTGGGGCCTTGGATAGAGGTGAGGGGGGACGTGTGGGCACAGGTTTTGCAATTCCTGCGGTGGCAGGGGAGGGCGCCAGGACGGGAGGGTGGGTTTTTAGGGGGCATGGACTTGACCAGGTAGCCACGGAGGGAACGGTCTTTGCGGAAGGCGGAAAGGGGTGGGGAGGGAAATATATCCCTGGTGGTGGGGTCTTTTTGGAGGTAGCAGAAATGTTGTCGGATGATTTGGTTTTTGTGAAGGTTGGTAGGGTGGAAGGTGAGCACCAGGGGCGTTCTGTCCTTGTTACGGTTGGAGGGGTGGGGTTTGAGGGCAGAGGTGCGGGATGTGGACGAGATGAGTTGGAGGGCATCTTTAACCACGTGAGAAGGGAAATTGCAGTTTCTAAAGAAGGAGGCCATCTGGTGTGTTCTGTGGTGGAACTTGGATGGGGAGGAGAGAGGGAGTAAATAAAGGAGCAACTCAATGAGTTACATTGAGACCCATGTAATTACACTTTTCAACAACGTGTTCATGTTGAACCTTATTTTAGGATAAAGAATATCTTCTTTTCAACAAGCTTAAAGCAAAACTAATAGCAGCAAGATTTATTCTAATCCAGGCTGGTTTGTTCCTAATCATTTTGAATTTAGGATATGATCCCCAAAAACAAAATTTTAAAACAAATATGTAGTTCATAATTAAGCTGTTATTAGTTCTGACTTTTTTTCCCAAGTGCAAGGTTTTTGGTTCTGATGACTGGCAGGCCCATTATAAATTAGAATAAAGTGCAACAATTAATGTATTTGCAGCAACATATGTTTCAAACTTGACCAAAACTTTTGCTGTCGCACAATAAATGGACATTATAAAGGAATACTGTTTCATTTGGTTCCATCTGTCTGACTGAAATATAATTATGCCATAATTTTTCTCAGCATGCTCCTTCAAACAGCAAAGTGATAATGAACAAATCATCCACTGGCTGGTGGCTTTGGTTGTGATGTACAAATTGGCCAGGTCATTGTGGGAAACTTGCCTGCTCGACTTTTTGAACTTGATCTTATAATCATGGGGTCTTTTAAGTCCAACTGAGAGTGCAGATGGAGGCTTAACATCTCATTCAAAAGGTGACAGCACTACCATTTCAACATCCCATCTCGATTGCACTGAAGAGTTAGGCTCGAATTTATGCTGAGATCTCTAAATGAGACTTAATGACACAATCCTCTGATTCAAAGGCATGAATGGTATCATACAATCGTAGAGACATATATCATGGAAATAGACCCTTTGGTCCAACTCGTCCATGCCAATCAGATATCCTCAGCTGATTAAGTCCTGTTTGCCAGCATTTGGCCCATATCCCTCAAAACCCTTCCTATTCATCTATTCATCCGGATGCCTTTTAAATATTGTAATTCTCCCAGTCTCCACCACTTTCTCTGGCTCACACACCACCCTCTACATGAAAAGGTTGCCCCTTTGGTTCTTTTTAGAGCTTTCCCATCTCACCTTACACCTCTGCCCCCTAGTTTTCGACTCTCTTACCCTGGGAAAAAGAACTTGGCTTTTCACCTTATCCATGCCCCACCTGATTTTAAAAACCTCTATAATGTCATCCCTCAGCCTACAATGCTCCAGGGAAAATAATTCCAGACTATTCAGCCTTTACTGATACCTCAACCCTCCCAACTCTGGCAATATCCTTGCAAATCTTTTCTGAACCCTTCCAAGTTTAGCAATGTCTTTCCTATAGCAGCGAGACCAGAATTGACTGCAGTGTTCCAAAAGTAACTAAACTAGTGTCTTATATAGCCACAGCTTGACATTCCAGCTCCGATACTCAATATACTGACCAATAAAGGCAAGCATACCAAATGCCTCCTTCTCAGCCACAGCTACATCTCCTGCCTCTACAAGGATCTCAGTGAGTCTGTCTTTCTCTCACTGTGCCCCCCTGGGTCATCTCCTCTGCCCTGAAGGTCTTCAGTTACATCCTGAAGCAGACTGGCTACCACAGCCACATCTCCTTCCTCCGTGCCTGCTTCCTTCTCTATCTTGTCCACTTCTGACTTCCCTTTCAAACAACTATGAACCTGCACCCTAAGGTTTCTTTTGGCTGCAATGCTTCCCAGGACCCTACTATTAAATGTGTAAGTCCTGCCCTGATTGCCTTATCAAAATGCAACACCTTACAATTATCTAAATTAAACTCTATCTGCCTCTCCTCAGCCCATTGATCCATCTAATCAAGGTCCCCTTGTACTGTATATACTTCTTCACTGTCCATTACACCACCAATTTTGGTGTCATCTGCAAACTTACTAACCATTCCATCTGTATTCATACCCAAAATATTTATAAAAATGATGAAAAACAGTGTACCCCGTACTGATCCCTGTGAATCCCTGTCACAGGCCTCCTATCCAAAAAAACCCTCTACCACTACCCTGTCACCTACCTTCAGGCCAACTTTGTATCCAAATGGCTAGCGTTACCTGGATTCCATGCGACCTAACCTTGCTAACCAGTCCACCATGCAAAACCTTGTCGAACACTGCCTAAAGTCCACAGACAAATCTACTGCTTTGTCTTCATCAATCTTCTTTGTCACCCACTGAACTAAAGTTAACACATAATGAGTAACCTGTGTTGTTTCTCTGCACATCAGGTATTTAAAGTAATTTGGATATTTTCTGCAAGTAATGAGCAAACATGAGCTAGACTTACCCCTTCAATTGCTTGGGAAGCTAGTTGAGGTGGATAACCTCATAACATTTCAAAAGTACTTGAACTGTACTTGAATGGCTGCTTGAAATATTACAATGTTACATCTAGTGCAGGAAAGAGGAACTAGTGTACACTTAGCATGGGTTTGGCAGGGCAGTCTTGATGGACGAAAGGATCCCTTCGATACTTTTGATTCTATGATTGTATGGTCTGTCCAGGATTGAGTCAGGAATAGGTAACATGAGGCCTTTAGGGTAGAATTTCAAACTTTCTGCTCCAATCCTGATCTACTTCTTCTTCATCTACATGGGAAAAATGTCCCTACGGACACATCCTGCATCTCGACAGTGTCACCATATTTCAACACCCCTCTTCCCAGATTATTTTGTGATTTAGAAGCCTGTGGTATGACTCCATTTGTGAACATTTTGGGAGGTGCTGTAAATGTAAACTGTCTTGTCAATGCACTGCTTATCTCTCTCTTGCACCCTCATATTCTCTATGACCCAACTATGTTCTTTTCATGTAGCCCTCCACCCACCCCTCCACGACAGTTGTATTCTCTCCATACCCATTATGTACAGCAACAATGAACTACTAGAAAAGCTGGCGAGTACTGGAAATGCTCATCAAACTGATGCAATAAGCAGATTGGTTTTGAAAATTTCTTTTGAAAAACAAAATTCTTCAACTTACAATTTCACAAATTGTTAAACAACCACAGCAATTCAATGACAAAAAAACCCCACAATTTACTTTACGTTCCTTAATCTTGTCCACATAAGTGCTCAGGCATTGTCAAATCTCTTTAAAGAAATTCAATTTTTTACAAGTTGATAAAAGATCTTAATCAAAGAAAACTGGATTGCTGCTCCATGTTGTATAATCCGAGCCCTGTGCAATTGGGCCCATTTGCCATTCCTGTAGCTAAGCGAAGTATTCTTAATGAACAACTGGCCAGGCCATTTGTTTTTCCAGATGGTAGCAGTCTGTTCACATATATAAAACAAGGATGATTCCTCTAGTAAATGGAAGTGGACTTTCTAATCTGACAATCTCACTTTCATGGCCAACAGGCAAAGGGCCAGACTGCACTGTCAGGGCAAGCAGGGACAAGGTAGGACTAATAAATTAAACTGCATTTATTTCAATGCAAGGGGCCTATCAGGGAAGGCAGATGAACTCAGGGCATGGCTAGGAACATGGGACTGGGATATCATAGCAATTACAGAAACATGGCTCAGGGATGGGCAGGACTGGCAGCTTAATGTTCCAGGATACAAATGCTACAGGAAGGATAGAAAGGGAGGCAAGAGAGGAGGGGGAGTGGCATTTTGATAAGGGATAGCATTACAGCTATGCTGAGGGAGGATATTCCCAGAAATACATCCAAGGAAGTTACTTGAGTGGAACTGAGAAATAAGAAATAAGAAATCCTTATTGTGATTGTATTATAGACCCCCGAATAGTCAGAGGGAAATTGAGAAACAAACTTGTAAGGACATCTCAATTATTCTGTAAGAATAATAGGATGGTTATGGTAGGGGATTTTAACTTTCCAACCATAGACTGGGACTACTATAGTGTTAAGGGTTTAGATGGAAAGGAATTTGTTAAGTGCGTACAAGACAATTTTCTGATTCAGTATGTGGATGTACCTACTAGAGAAGGTCAAAACTTGACCTAGTCTTGGGAAATAAGGCAGGGCAGGTGACTGAGGTGTCAGAGGGGGGGCACTTTGGGGCCAGTGACCATAATTCTATTAGATTTAAAATAGTGACGAAAAAGGATAGACCAGATCTAAAAGTTGAAGTTCTAAATTGGAGAAAGGCCAATTTTGACGGTATTAGGCAAAAACATTCGAAAGCTGATTGGGGGCAGATGTTCACAGGTAAAGGGACGGCTGGAAAATGGGAAGCCTTCAGTAATGAGATAACGAGAATCCAGAGAAAGTATATTCCTGTCAGGGTAAAAGGAAAGGCTGGTAGGTATAGGGAGTGCTGGATGACTAAAGAAATTGACGGTTTGATTAAGAAAATGAAGGAAGCATATGTAAGGTATAGACAGGATAGATTGAGTGAATCCTTAGAAGAGTATAAAGGAAGTAGGAGTATAACTAAGAGGGAAATCAGGAGGGCAAAACGGGGACATGAGATAGCTTTGGCAAATAGAATTAAGGAGAATCCAAAGGGTTTTTACAAATACATAAAGGACAAAAGGGTAACTAGGGAGAGAATAGGGCCCCTCAAAGATCAGCAAGGCAGCCTTTGTATGGAGCTGCAGAAAATGGGGGAGATACTAAATGAGTATTTTGCATCAGTGTTTACTGTGGAAAAGGATATGGAAGATATAGACTGCAGGGAAATAGATGGTGACATCTTGCAGGAAGTGCTGGAAGTCTTGAAATGGTTAAAAGTGGATAAATCCCCAGGACTTGATCAGGTGTACCCGAGAACTCTGTGGGAAGCTAGAGAAGTGATTGCTGGGCCTCTTGCTGAGATATTTGTATCATCGGAGTCACAGGTGAGGTGCCGGAAGACTGGAGGTTGGCAAACGTGGTGCCACTGTTTAAGAAGGGTGGTAAGGACAAGCCAGGGAACTATAGACCAGTGAGCCTGACCTCGGTGGTGGGCAAGTTGTTGGAGGGAATCCTGAGGAACAGGATGTACATGTATTTGGAAAGGCAAGGACTGATTAGGGATAGTCAACATGGCTTTGTGCGTGGTAAATCATGTCTCACAAACTTGATTGAGTTTTTTGAAGAAGTAACAGAGACGATTGATGGGGGCAGAGCGGTAGATGTGATCTATATGGACTTCAGTAAGATGTTCGACAAGGTTCCCCATGGGAGACCGATTAGCAAGGTTAGATCTCATGGAATACAGGGAGAACTAGCCATTTGGATACAGAACTGGTACAAAAGTAGAAGACAGAGGGTGGTGGTGGAGGGTTGTTTTTCAGACTGGAGGCCTGTGACCAGTGGAGTGCCACAAGGATCAGTACTGGGTCCTCTACTTTTTGTCATTTACATAAATGATTTGGATGCGAGCATAAGAGGTACAGTTAGTAAGTTTGCAGATGACACCAAAATTGGAGGTGTAGTGGACGCGAAGAGGGCTACCTCAGATTACAACAGGATCTAGATCGGATGGGCCAATGGGCTGAGAAGTGGCAGATGGAGTTTAATTCAAATAAATGTGAGGTGTTGCATTTTGGGAAAGCAAATCTTAGCAGATTATACACTTAACGGTAAGGTCCTAGGGAGTGTTGCTGCTGAACAAAGAGACCTTGGAGTGCAGGTTCATAGCTCCTTGAAAGGGGAGTCGCAGGTAGATAGGATAGTGAAGAAGGCTTTCTTTAATTGGTCAAAGTATTGAGTACAGGAGTTGTGAGGTCATGTTGTGGCTGTACAGGTCATTGGTTAGGCCACTGTTGGAATATTGCATGCAATTCTGGTCTCCTTCCTATTGGAAAGCTGTTGTGAAACTTGAAAGGGTTCAATAAGATTTACAAGGATGTTGCCAGGGTTGGAGGATTTGAACTATAGGGAGAGGCTGACAGGTTGGGGCTGTTTTCCCTGGAGCATCGGAGGCGGAGGGGTGACCTTAAAGAGGTTTACAATATTATGAGGGGCATGGATCAGGTAAACAGGCAAAGTCTTTTCCTGGGATCGGTGAATCCAGAACTAGAGGGCGCAGGTTTAGGGTGAGAGGGGAAAGATATAAAAGAGACCTAAGCAGGCAACTTTTTCACACAGAGGGTGGTACATGTATGGAATGAGCTGCCAGAGGATGTGGTGGAGGCTGTCACAATTGTAACATTTAAGAGGCATTTGGATGGGTATATGAATAGGAAGGTTTTGGAGGGATATGGGCCGGGTGCTGGCAGGTGGGACTAGATTGGGTTGGGATATCTGGTTGGCATGGATGGGTTGGAAAGAATGGTTTGTTTCCATGCTGTACCATCTTTATGACTCTTTGACTCTATGAATGCCTACAGACCCAAATCCCCGATGAGTTGACTAGCTTTTAGAAGTTCTGACAGTGACACCAGGCAGTGGCATGCCACATGGTTTCCTAAACTGAAGATAAAAGCGTTGTTCATGATGTTCTTTGACAGTGGACATAGTGATATTAATGTTTCAGAATGTGGATGTACCTTTGTTCATTGAGCTGGAATGTTGCTTGGTGAGCAAACCTACATCCAGAGCTTCAACCTGAGTTACAACTCTTCTCAAAACTCATGTATTGTATGATGCTGTAAGCTATTTTATGAATAAGATAAAGATTTAATGAAAAATATTGACTTCAAATGTACACCATATTTGCTCATTATTTGCGTGAAGTGGGGAAAGTCATTTCTGAGATGAAATAGTTCAATGCAAGCAAATAAAGCTGTATTCCACAATAAACTGAAGTTGAATTAATGTTGATAGAGCTCATCTTAAATAAGCAGCACTGTTTTGTGTGCAATTGTGGAGACTGAATCAACAAAGATTATGAAGTAGAGGTTTTGAAGAATACAATGGAAATGCACCGTACACGTCCTACTCTCTTGAACATAAGAAATTCTTCATCTAGGTTCATGATTAGTTTCCCTATAAACACATGGATATTTCATGATTCTGCATGACCCGGATTTGGTTCTGTGTATTCCACTCAAACAGTAGTTTTGATTAATATATTCAATATTGTAGTGGTGAGAGAATCAGCATTAATGCATAGCAAATGAATTTGATGAAAACTTTGCTCTAATTTTGACGTATGTATTGAAAAAGAATTAAAAACTAATCTTTATTTACACACAGCTGTCTGATTATTGGTCATAACACATGAAATGAGCTGCCATATATTTTCAACTAAAATGAGTGTAGAAAAGTCATTGCTTGCAATATTAGCTACTCAGAGAACAACTGAAAATCATTAAGCTTTAAAATAAACTAATAAGGAATTTCATTCTTTATCTATATTTAATCATTGCACTTTCTGAAGAGTCGAGGGTTTGGTGCCAGAAAAGCACAACAGGTCAGGCAGCATCCGAGGAGCAGGAGAATCGATGTTTTGGGCATAAGCCCTTCATCAGGAATGTGACTTTCTGAAGAGTTAACAGTTGAGAATGGTTAAAATAAAAGTTATTGAAGCACAGCTGAAATAAGTGGAGGGCCAGTCAATACAGTACATAATGCCACCACACTTTGTTAGTCCAATGCTATTATAATTTGTAATCTCTTCCTTGATGCGGTATAATTTGAAAACTGAGAAAGAAACCTGTTTATTAAGTGCTTCAATCTCAGGTGAAGTTGTTAGGCCAATTCACATCCAACATTTGTATGTTAAAATGCTGCTCATGTTTTGATGATACAAATTTCACAACAGCCAAGACAGTCGACAGCATTCTAAATGAAAGAACATACAACTTTGAAAAAAAAAGTAAATTTTCCCTATCTCTCAAAGCTCATTTTTTTAAAAATCCATATTTTTTCGAAAAGAAATCCATCAGTTCTTTCTTGGGCTATACTGTTGTTGATCTGAAAATGTGTTGCTGGAAAAGCGCAGCAGGTCAGGCAGCATCCAAGGAGCAGGAGAATCGACGTTTCGGGCATGAGCCCTTCTTCAGGAATGAGGAAAGTGTGTCCAGCAGGCTAAGATAAAAGGTAGGGAGGAGGGACTTGGGGGAGGGGCTTTGGAAATGCTATAGGTGGAAGGAGGTTAAGGTGAGGGTGATAGGCTGGAGTGGGGCTGGGGGCGGAGAGGTCAGGAAGGTGGTGCTGAGTATGAAGGTTGGGACTGAGACAAGGTATGGGGAGGGGAAATGAGGAAACTGGAGAAATCTGAGTTCATCCCTTGCGGTTGGAGGGTTCCTAGGCGGAAGATGAGGTGCTCTTCCTCCAGCCGTCGTGTTGCTATGGTCTGGCGGTGGAGGAGTCCAAGGACCTGCATGTCCTTGGTGGAGTGGGAGGGGGAGTTGAAGTGTTGAGCCACGGGGTGGTTGGGTTGGTTGGTCCGGGTGTCCCAGAGGTGTTCTCTGAAACGTTCCGCAAGTAGGTGGCCTGTCTCCCCAATATAGAGGAGGCTACATCGGGTGCAGCGGATACAGCAAATGATGTGTGTGGAGGTGCAGGTGAAATTGTGGCAGATATGGAAAGATCCCTTGGGGCCTTGGAGGGAAGTAAGGGGGGAGGCGTGGGCGCAAGTTTTGCATTTCTTGCGGTTGCAGGGGAAGGTGCCGGGAGTGGATGTTGGGTTGGTGGGGGGGGTGTGGACCTGACGAGGGAGTCCTGGAGGGAGTGGTCTTTTTGGAACACTGATAGGGGAGGGGAGGGAAATATATCCCTGGTGGTGGGGTCCGTTTGGAGGTGGCGGAAATGACGACAGATGATACGATGGAGGTTGGTGGGGTGGTAGGTGAGGACCAGTGGGGTTCTGTCCTGGTGACGATTGGAGGGGCGGAGCGGGGCTCAAGGGTGGAGGAGCGGGAAGTGGAGGAGATGCGGTGGAGAGCATTGTCGATCACGTCTGGGGGGAAATTGGGGTCTTTGAAGAAAGAGGCCATCTGGGTTGTACGGTATTGGAACTGGTCCTCCTGGGAGCAGATGCGGTGGAGACGAAGAAATTGGGAATATGGGATGGTGTTTTTACAGGGGGCAGGGTTGGAGGAGGTGTAGTCTAGGTAGCTGTGGGAGTCGGTCGGTTTACAGTAAATGTCCGTGTTGATTCGATCGCCCGAGATAGAAATGAGTTTTGCTGAAATTTGTTTTCGACATATATCGGATCCTAAAAAAAAGACTAAGAAACTAAGAAACAAGGGTGAAAGTATGACCTATGCCTACCTTCAGTGAGGAGGTAATAATATTTAGCCATCGGTATTTCAGAATTTGAAGGCATGCTTTAAAACAATCTTCTTCATACCTGTGGAATGGATTTAAATGTCTCCATTATGTTAAATGAAGCTGATGATCCTCCATCACAACTATGAACAACTATCAATACTTACTAAGGTATTGATATATGTGAAACTCATGCATTACTGTTTTGTTCTTGGCTAGTTTACACAGGCAAATCACACCACGATTCCAAAATGTACTGGCACAAATCAATCTCTCTATGTCGTCATGCAGTCATCTGTTGCATACTGACTCTTTTTTAAAAAAGATAATGTTAAATAAAGAAAGTTGGGTTGTTATACTCAAGGAAATAGAATGGACATGTGTAAGATCATACAAAGAAATGTCACGGACAAAATAAATTTGAATTAGGATTACATGGGAGTTCAATATTTCAACCTGCTGATGGAAGCTTTACACCAATAAATGAGCCTGATAAGATTACATCAATAGGTTATCCTGAATTTATTCTTGAAGAAAATACAAGCTATATCTTTGCTCATTTATGTTGTACAGAATCATCCATTCAGATACTCACATGTTGTAGTTTGACACTGCATTTCAAAGAAGATAAAGCATGCATATCATAGCTTTCAGGACCAGCAGCTGTTCAAAAGTATTTTATGATATATTTTTTAGATGCAGTCACTGTTGTAATGTGGGAAATGCAAGTCAATTTTACAAAACAATCACCGTTATAGGATAATGTGGCCAGGACTATATTTTTTAAATGATTGACATCACAGGGATTGAAGTAACATTATCAATAAGGATGTCAGGGATAACTGATCTCTTTGTCACCATAATAGTCATAAGATTGTTTATGTCCATCTGGGAAGGCTGATCTGCCCTCAGCTTAAGCTCTCACATACAACTGCCTTTGCTGAATTGACATTCTGCAAAGGAGCTGTCACATGGAGACAGTGTCAATCTTCACATGTCTTCATTGTGTTGTCCAGTACCACCAACATAAAAAATGGCACAGATTTCACAACTGATCCTACAGCTCAAAATTGGGTATCCATCAGATGTTTAGAGTCCTTATTAAAAGTAGCAACAATCTGTAATCTCGCACATGTCATATCATTCAGTCCAACATTAAACCAGAGATTCAAGCCTTATGCAAAGATGACTAAAGGAAAGTGTGTCAGGAACACTACTAGGCATAACTAAAACATGGTGCCAACATGCTAACAATATATGACTGCAAGAATGTTAAACAGTGGAAGCAGCATGCATTTGAGCCAAATGTGCCACAACCTGTATGCCACCACTTTTTCACTGTCTATCTTTTCCAAAGGCACATTGATTGTTGTGCGATATATACCCTGGATACCAGCTGATCTCCTCTGTGGCACTCACGTAACAATTCCCCAAGTTTGTGCCAATGAGGTCTGTATTCGTGGGTGTGATCATGCGGAACTGTTGGAATGGAAGGGATTGCAGTGGAGAGGTTGGGTGACCTCTATTCAAAGACAGATATTACTAAAGTCTTTGGATCGTTATCAGAATGATCAATGAAATGATTCTTAAGAACTTTTCAGGGCCATCTCATGTTTCTCTCTATCAGAAAATATCTTCTGCTCCTTCACATTACATACGCCAGTCAGAAAGTTCGATTCTCTTCATTGTTTTCAGGAAGGCCAGAAGATTTTCTTGATCATTTTCAAATCTGGTGTTCTCTCTGGAGGACCTTTATGGATTGTTACATTTTCCTCTCTATCTTATCATTCACAGCCTCCGGTACATCCCAGTGCTTTTGCTTTTAAGATTCTCTGTCGCGGAGTGTGTCCCTTTTATATTTTGTTTCCTTGTATCTCAGACTCACAGCATAATTGTAATAATTTAACAAGATATATAAGATAAATTTATTATTTGATGAACTCTCTCAACCTTAAATTTTCCAAGCAGACAATATTGTCTCATCAAAATTGCAACACCGAAACAATGCAGCACTCAGTACTGCCTGAAACATTACCATAGTTTACATTTTCATAGAGTTTGAACCTACATTCTCCTGATGCGAAATGAAAGGCTGACATATTAAAAAGTTTGAAGACAAAAGAAGAAGTGCTTCAAGGAAACAGATGAGATTTTGAACCAGAAGTATGAACAATAAGAGAAGAGAATGGGTACAGTCTAAACAAGAAGGAAATGAAGAACATCATGAATTCGTACCTACGAAGTGTAAAAGCATCAGCCTAAAGTCCATTACTGAGAGACACGAGCATTATCATCATCCTGAATTGTTGGAAACATATTCATATTAAATATTCATGGAGACATCACAAGATATTGCATAGTTTAGTGAAATTTAATTTAATTACAAAGGAAGATGGAAATGATCATTTTATTTTTGCTTTTGAATTATTGGTGGCCCGCAGTGATGTACAGAAAAGTTACCTTGTTCTCTTAAGGGCAGCACAGTGGGTCAGTGGCTAGCACTGTTGCCTCACAGCACCAACCTCGGGTGACTGTCTGTGTGGAGTTTGCACATTCTCCCCGTGTCTGTGTGGGTTTCCTCTGGGTGCTCTGGTTTTCTTCCACAGTCCAAAAATGTGCAGGTTAGGGTGGATTGACCATATTAAATTGCCCATAGTGTCCAGGAATATGCAGGCTAGATGGATTAGTAATGGGAAATGCAGGGTTACAGGAATAGGGTAGGAGGTGTTGGTCTTGGTGGGATGCTCTTTGGAGAATTGATGTGGACTTGATGGGCCAAATGGCCAGCTTCCACACTGTAGGGATTCTATGTTCACCATAAAGAATTCTGATGCATTGAATGGACAGCCAGAGTCTCTTTCCCAGTGTAGAAATGTCAATTGCTAGAGGACATAACTTTCAGGTTAAATAGGATTAAATTTAAAGGAAATGTGGGAAGCAAGTTGTTCACACAGACTGCCTGGAATGAGCTGCCAGAGGAGGGTGGGAGCAGATACAATAGCAACATTTAAGAAGCATCTTGACAGGTATAGGAATAGGCAAGAAATATAGGCACACTGATTCCATGGAGGCAAAAGGTTTAGAAATGTGTTAGCACAGTCTTGATGGGCCTAAGCATCTTGTGCTGTACTGTTCCTTGATTTTATATCAGGTTATACAATCTACCAGACACAAAACAAACTGGATGGACCTGATTACTCTTTAAATTTGTACATTCAGACAAGGGACTAACTCTGGGACCTCCCTGGTCCGTGACTCGGTGGGTTTACCCAGTCAGTAGTGGAGCCGAAGGCCTCTGTATAACTTCATATCTACAGTAACGTATTGACTCTGAACTGCCCTCTGAAATGACCCAGGAAAGTGGCAGCTTACCACTTAAGGGCAGTCAATGATGCACAATAAATGCAAGCCTTGCCAGCAACAGTCAGATCTCAAAATTGTCTTTTGCTTTTTATGATCGACGCAGAAATCGGAACACAAACAGGAATTTTATCCAAATTCAGTCCACGTTTATTTTCAGACTTCATTGAAATGGTGAGAGTTGAAAGATAATTAATAGTTGAATGGACATGTTCCACTTTGCTGCGTAGAGCTTATCCACTGCCCGGCCTTGACCATCAGCACGCAACGATTAATCTCCAACCCTATCCCACACCATGTGATCTCCAGGGAGAGGTGAAAAGCCAGAGTTACAAATCCGCAGCCAGTCTGGGAAAAAGAAATCTGGAAGATTCCTCTCCACCGTCTTGTGACGATTGGAAAGTGCCCAGGAGATCAGTCCAGCCCTAATCAGGTAAACGTTTCCCAAGACAATTGCTTTGCTTCTGTTCTGTTGACACCATCTGAGCACACAGCCAGGGAGCCTTGTCTCAGTCTGTCTGCAACACAAGCTCTGTGTCAGGAGTCACTTTCCAAGACAAATGCTTTACCACTTCTGTTTTGCTGACACCACTTGAACACACAGTGCCTTGGAGTCTGATCTCCTGCTATCTGCTGATCAGCTGTGCACTTGCAGTCAATCTCGAAGACAACTGCTTTGCCAATTCTGTTTGGCTGAAACTATGTGAATACACTTCTGGAGAGCCCGGTCTCCCTACTGTCAGCAGACTAGCTCCGTACTAGCAGCAACAGGCCCAACCTCCTCTTGGAACTTGTTTGAGCCTCGGATGTTGTTCCCACTCGTGTTGTTCCAGCTTGAATGAAAATTCTTCCCAATCCTTTTTCTGAACTGGTACCAGTGACACCCTTTAATTTGCAGTGAGCTGAGGGGACCTTATACTAATAGTTTGCTGAGGGCTGTCACAGGATTGGTTTGGGAACTTAGAGCAAGTGGAACATCAGCTCTGATATATATACATGCAGCGCTGAGGGCCGAAGGGCCTGTACTGTCTGTAATGTTCTATATATGGAGTGGAATGGGGATGGGAGAAAGGGACTGGGGGGATGGATGGACTGCATTGGCCTACTTTGTCGGGGGGGTAATCTCTTAGCGCATGACCTCTTCTTTATGACATTTATTTCATGTCGTACTCTGGAGGGCACACCCACATGTGATCCCTCACCTTCCCTGCTCCCATGCAATGTTCAGTTGTAGCACATAAGCCTAGCTTGTTGACACACAAAGACAACCCAGAACAAGGAAACAACAGACCAAACATTCCCTCACGATCCCCAAGAGACACCCAGGTGAGAGGTGGAGGTGGTGAAGTCCACGTTATTGAGGAGTGAGGAGGTCCTAGTTTGTAAAGGATCAGCTTGATCCTTTCAAGCCTTCTCCATGCATGGTTGGTGACAAAACAAGTTGGACTGAGGATGAGGAGGTTGGAGGGAGCCTGTCTGGAAACAAACGCTTAAATGACCAGGGACAGACATGATAAAAGGGAGCATTGCCCGTGAGTGCCACATTACTGCTCAACCCTAAACTGATGGACATTACATCTGAACAGTCAGAGCATTAATCAGGAGTAAGTAGGATCCATATCCACCTCAACTTCCTGTTTGCTTCTAACGCTGGTGCCAATAAACAATACTCACTGCTATCAATTTGTCCTTGGAGCTAGACTCTGTTCCCTCACACGGTTCACCCTTCTCACCATGAGTCCTAGTTGGATAGTGTCCAGCCGTGCGTGGACCTTGTCGGAATGAAAACTGAAGATTCCCTGACAGAAAGGTTGGGTCATCTTTAATCCCCAAGGCAATTAACCTTCTTCACGAGGTCTTGAAATCAGCCTGGCAGTATTTGACACCAGAATGAAGGAGAAGCATGGGTTTGAGGTCAGGGAAGGGTTAAGCAGAGCTACCACCTGCTGTGACGTTCCAAAGTATCCTGGAGATCAGGAAACCCGGATCTGGAAAGAAAAGTACAGAGAGTGCAGCCTCCGCCCAAACCCTCAGAGCTCCTACAGTGGATTGGCGAGAGTTGGCAATATGATCAAGTTGATCAATCTGGTAACCAGCACCCCCACATCATGAAGAGATTCACGATCAGCTCAGTGTGGATCACCCACCCATAAAGGTGAAGTACAGAATATGGCAAGGTGCCGACTGCTGTGCTGTTCACCTGCTGCTGAATGTGGCAGCAAGAGTGTCACCCCCACCATCCTTAATGCATCAATGGGAAGCAGCATGTCACCTTGACTGAGAGACCCAGGAGAGGGTCCCCATCCTGTTTGTTGATATCCCAAACCATCATATCCTCTGTCTGCAAGCATGTGGTCTTACCCTGCAACTGAGTCTGAAACTGGGCAACGTCCTGTCATCCCATTCATGCTCTGAAACTGTACAAGTGAACTCAACCATGTTCACTTGCCTAGATAGGCCATCCATCCTGAATGGGACTTCCCCTGCTTATCCCACCTGTACATCAAAGCATCTACACAAGAACCTCTGGGAAGCCCTGTCTCAGGAGACCACCACCAGATGTTGGAAACAAGGAGAGACAAAGAGCTGTGGAACCATTATTGGTAGACAGATAATCATCCAGAAGGTGTAAGTGAAGAAATCCCAGCAACAGTCAACCTTTCTGGAGAATTGTCCCACATTCATATCCCAATGTGATAAGATCATCTTCATTGCCAGAATGGCCACTAATAGATGGTTCTTCGAAGAATCAAACTCAATCGCATTGTGAGAAATGTGGAGGTTAAAACATTTAATTACAGGGAAAGATACTCTCTCTACCTCTACTCTCTGGGAACCAAGCTTCCAGAGTCATCCATTTCCAGTCGGGGTAAGTAATGGAAATAACTAAGCCATCCAGCTTAAAGAAAGGCAGGATCATGGCTTGGGCTGATGGAGCACCGTTTTGAAGGTGAAGTGCTGTGAGCTCCCATCATTCCCAGGCTTTCTGTTGGAATGCTGCTCTGCTCAGTATGAAGGAGGTTCCATTTGGGATACAGTCAGAGAGAGGCTGCTGGAGGGGCAGAGATTGGTGACTGGGAGAGATTGGTGACAGGGAGGGATTGGTGACTGGGAGGGATTGGTGACAGCGTATGAATCAGTGGGTTTAGGGGTGGGCTGGATGATATGGACCAGGTCTGCATGGGGGTGGTGTCCACACCTTAACAGCCAATTCGGGAATACCAGAAGCTTCTGCTACAGCAGCTCCTCCAGTGACACGTGAAAACACCACAGCATCAAGGAATTGGAGAAACCATAAGTTGCGTGACCAAGTAGGCTGACAAGATAAGATTAACTCAATGATAGAACCTGTTCCTCGAGTGGGTGCACCCACAGGGCTCTCAGCCAACTGCAAACTGGGAAACACAGTGGGTTACCGGAACCATGGATACTAACAACTTGGCCAATTACCAAACTTATCTATAAATTGGGAAGAGGAATCCAGCACTGATCAATGCTCATGGTCACTGTAAGAACCCAAGCATGGACTCAAACCTCCAAAGGAAAGGGCTACCTGGAACCCAACCTTCCAGAATCAAGGTCACCCTCATATTAAATTCTTACAAAGCCAAAACTACAGGAGGCCGTAATTGATTCAGGCTCCCAATTGGGCTTCCAAAGACAGGAGGCCTCCAGAAAGCTTCCTCAGGTTAAACCTGCAGAGAAGGTTGAGAAAGATGAGACTTTGGGAACAGTGATAAGGGTGATTGCTTCAGATTCGAATTCAGGAACACAAGGGCCGATGAAGATAAACCTTCGAGACACGACCTCCTGGCACTCAGGGGAGATGTGGCACTCAGGCACACTAACCCTCCCTCCCTCAGAACCTAGATGCCTCTTAGAGATTGGGTGGGAATGGCTGAAGGTAATTCCATAGTTGTGAGGAAGCAGACACAGAGCCACAACAAGGATTGGTGCTGGGTCCTCTACGTTTTGTCATTTACATAAATGATTTGGATGCGCGCAGAAGAGGTACAGTTAGTAAGTTTGCAGATGACACCAAAATTGGAGGTGTAGTTGACAGCGAAGAGGGTTATCTCAGATAACAACAGGATTACAGATGGACCAATGGGCTGAGAAGTGGCAGATAGAGTTTAATTCAGATAAATGCGAGGTACTGCATTTTGGAAAAGCAAATCTTACTTAAGGGTAAGGTCCTAGGGAGTGTTGTTGAACAAAGAGACCTTGGAGTGCAGGTTCATAGCTCCTTGAAAATTGAGTCGCAGGTAGATAGGATAGTGAAGAAGGTGTTTGGTATGCTTTCTTATTGGTCAGAGTATTGAGCACAGGAGTTGGGGGGTCATGTTGTGGCTGTACAGGACATTGGTTAGGCCACTGTTGGAATATTGTGTGCAATTCTGGTCTCCTTCTATCGGAAAGATGTTGTGAAACTTGAAAGGGTTCAGAAAAGATTTGCAAGGATGTTGCCAGGGTTGGAGGATTTGAGCTACAGGGAGAGGCTGAACAGGCTGGGGCTGTTCTCCCTGGAGCATCGGAGGCTGAGGGGTGACCTTATAGAGGTTTAAAAAATTATGAGGGGCATGGATAGGGTAAATAGGCAAAGTCCTTTCCCTGGGATCGGGGTCCAGAACTAGAGGGCATAGGTTTAGGGTGAGAGGGGAAAGGTATAAAAGAGCCCTAAAGGGCAACTTTTTCACACAGAGGGTGGTACGTGTATGGAATGAGCTGCCAGAGGATGTGGTGGAGGCTAGTACAATTGCAACTTTTAAGAGGCTGGGTGTATGAATAGAAAGGTTTTGGAGGGATATGGGCTGGGTGCTGGCATTTGGGACTGGATTGGGTTGGGATATCTGGTCCGCATGGACGGGTTGGACGGAAGCGTCTGTTTCCATGCTGTACATCTCTATGACTCTATGACTCTACCTGCGAATGCTCTCACCAATCACCCTCAACATAGGTGAGCCTGAGTGTGCTCAAGTCCCCTGAGGGTGATGACCCCAAATATACTGGCACCATCTGGAGACAAATGACCCAGGACTGGGTTTGTGTTATCAGAGGGCACAATGGGTGTCTCTGGTGAAGGATCACCAATACTAACTGATGTGCTTGGGAAAAGCAGCCCGATCCCGGCACCAATCAGCTCAAATACCATCAAGGGTTTTCTGAAGTACTTCCAATGGTATAGTCAACTATGTAATTATAAAATAGACAGTTCACCACAATAAGTGCTTGGATCTTGAAGTGAACAGCAAAACTATAAAAAGGTACCATAACAGGACACTGCACATCTTGAAGATTAGTCATAGAACTTGAGGATAATTGCAAACCTGAGCTACAAGGTGAAAATATAAATATTTATAAGGCTTTGATACTGATTATCGAAGATTGAATTCCCACAATTGGTTCAAGAAGCTAATTTTATTTCTTTGTTTGACCAGAAATGTAAGATTGTTAAATACCAAGTGAAAATACTGATACTGTCATAGCTTGGTCCCAATTTGGGAACCTGTTGCACTGTTGGGTCTGCCTGAGATGTGATCTGCCGGTGATCCATGTGTTGAGCCATTTATACAGATCATTACTAGAAATCAGCATTACAGAGCTGAGTATGGTATATCAAGATACAGACAAAGGGACTACTAGAATACAAGTCAAGAACTGCTGGTTTCTTCAAGGACTTGCTGACAGTGAGAGTCCAATTTATGAAACTGTTGCTTGTGTGATGACAAAAGATTTAAGCAACAGGGCCAAATTTCTTTGGAACCTGGCATTTCATGTTAATTGGATATATTTGTGCATGTTTAAGTGTTAAAGATTTTTTTTTGCCCCAAAGTTGCCGAAGTATACACTGTAAACAAGTGCTGCACGAGAACAGTGATTGTCATAGAATCCCTATAATGTGGAAATAGGCCATTCAGCCCAACAAGTCCACATTGACCCTCAGAAGAGCATCCCACCCAAACTCACTCTCCTCCACTGTCCCTGTAACCCTGCATTTCCCATGTCTAATCCACCTAACCTACACATCTCTGATCACTACAGTCAATTTAGCATGGCCACCTGACCTGCACATCTTTGGTCTGTAGGAGGAAACCAGAGCACATGGAGGAAATCCATGCAGACATGGGGAGAATTGCAAACTCTAGACCCAAGGCTGGAATCGAACACGGATCCCCTGGCAGTGTGAGGCAGCAGTGTTAACCACTGAGCCACCATGCTGCCCTAGGAATTTTCATATAACTTCCTGTCAACTGAGATGTAATTATAATCGTTGAATTCAATGTCCATTCAGATATAGAGAATCAATAAGGAGAGGGAAAGAAAGATTAGATGGAGAGGGAAAGAAAAACGACTAGAAAGGCAAAGAAAAAAATAATAATTTTGAAGTCTCTTGAAACAATTGACAACCTGAAGGATTGAATTTCATTTCCAAGAATAAAAGGCTGATTGAAAATCAATAGCAATAATACATAAAGTAAAGGGTACTAAACTTAACTGTGGTGGTTAAACAGACAAGTGCGATATATCTTTGTATAAATCATAGTGAGGTGAAACATCCTATTCCCCTTTTGCAAAGCAATCTTCAATTCTTCCTGGAATTTGTTTCGATTCACAAGATATTGTCCATTTCTCCTCACCATTTCTCCTCTGTTGGTTGGTTACGTGTGATTCAAATGTATTTTTTTTTAATCAAACCTGGCTCAGTGTCTTCTTTGTGTACGTCAACTAATATGCAGTAGCTGGTGACGTATTTATCACATCAGGTAATCCAGTGGCCTTGGCTAATGGTCTGGGGACATGCAGTCAGTTCTGCTATAACATGGCAGTTCCATTCTTGTGTTATAAGGTAATCGCGTAATAGAAGTGTCATTTAAACTGATGGGGTCTGAATTGTTTTATAATCAATACACACTTTAAAACTTCACGCTTTAGAAACAGTGTCCCCAATTTGTCAATTGTGTTACCGTGAATCTATGTTAACGAAGCATGCATTATAGCAGAATGTCCTGCAGGTTCAAATCACAGCATGGCAACTGCTGGAATTTAAATTCAATTCATAAAATTTGAAATTAAAGAAGAACTGTTAATGTTTGTGGAATAGAAACCAGGCTCAATGACTGTAAATGATGATGTGTTTTATTCATGGTTTATAGGGCAGGCAATCTGCCATCCTTACCTTGTCTGGTCGACATGTGACTTCACATACACAGCAATCTGGTTGATTCATAACACTGACCTCTGGAATGGTGTGGAAAGCCACTTAAATCAAGAGGGTCTGGGGATGTGCAACAAATGATGGCTTTGTCAGCCACATCCCATGGAAGAATAAAAAAAAGTTTGCATAGAGAACTGCACAGTATTCTCTGCATCAAAGGCCTGAGAAGTGATGACTGGAAGAATGACCGAGGAGAAGAAAACACACAAGTCTCAAACTATTGAGAACGCTTGCAGCAATTTGTTTTTAAAAAAGTCTATTTTTTTCCTTAAATTTGATTTTTGTCAGGAATACTCAGCTGACATTCTGCAAAGTTCCCTTGAATGATTTGATGGATTCCTTTTCTGACAGGCTTTGGTTTAAGAGTGCTTGCTTACAATAAGTGAAATTCAGAGAATGCTTTTGTTGCAGATCGTCAGTTCCCACAAACAAGACAGCCATTAATCAAGTTAATTAAAATGACACGAGATAAATATTCAAAGTATGACACATACTTGATGATGTAATGCTGAAGATGATAAAAATCTTAACTAAGTCGATCAATTTGACAGAGTAAATCAGCAACTAATGAATGAACGAGAGGTTTCACAATTCATCTTTGGCAGGTGTCCCTGTCACCTCTAGTGAAAATAATTGCAGTGGCCACCTGCTACAGCTTTTGCATTTGCTGATTCAATGACTTTAAATGTTATTCCTCAATTTGCTGTGGGTCCTGGAGAAATTCTTCTGGAGATTTCACAATGTGGACATGTAAATGTAAGAGTTGTAAACCCTTCCACAATCCTGGAGTTCAATGTCTGCACTATCCCACGTATTTGTCAAAAGTGCACCATCTGCTGTAGCAGGAAAGGACAATAGACAGAATTTTGTCATTGTTGTTGTGGCTTGAGCGATGACAGTAACGGTGGGAAACACAATGATAATATCAAGCCCAGAATTGAGGTGTTGAGAAAGGCTTTTGTCAGTTTCCCCTTAAGCTTTAATGGAGAACTTCATAATCTCATTTCTGAGGGTAATGAGATGTACAATACAGAAACAGACCCCTTCAGTCCAACTCATCCATGCTGACCCATTAATACCCCAGCTCACGTGATTTCTACACCACCTACTGTTTTCCTTTCCTTCCCCAAAAAAGTAAATGGCACCAATGCTAATGATCTAATTCAGAGGAGGTAGCTGGTGGCTGCAGCTTGCTGAATGTTTAGCCTGAGCATCATCCAACTGCTTCTTTACAATAAAGTCCTTATGAGCTCCATGGCCAAAATTCTCCTTGCCTCTTCGTCCACGCAAGTTGGCATCAGCTAATCATCAGCCTCACCACATTATCACGGTGGCTCTCGAAATGGTCAGACACCACTTCAGTGTTTCAAAAACCTCCCTGTGGAGCTCTGGGATATCTATGATTTGTATGCTTCTGTCAGGTCACTTTGCAGGTCTTGAAAGGACTATCCCAACAATCATAGCCCAGCCCTCTGATGTCCCCACAACATGCTGACTTATTCCAGTAATCCCTGCACTGGTGGACTGACCCTGACTCATTCTCTGGGCTGCAAAGAAACAGAGTCCTGGACTCTGGTAGGATTGACTCCCTGGGCTGGAAGCAGCCCAGCTAGTGACTGACTGTGGCATTACCCCCTTATTAGCCATATTCCTCTTACTGGCCAGAATCCCCCTTGTTGAGCAGAGATCCCCTTGACCATGCTAAAGACTGTTCCTCTTAGACATTTGACATGGCTGTTTGGTTGAAGCTCATGAAGTGTGATTGCTATGTAAGCTGCTGGGACATGCCGCAGTTGTGACATGGGGTCAGTTTAGCTTAGATAGTTGCTTTGTGACACAGTGTGATATTAACACCATGGGTTCAATTCCTACGCTAGCTGAGCTTACCATGAACGGTTCTGCTTCTCAACCTTTCCCCTCACCCGAGGTATGGTGACCCTCAGATTAAACCATTTCTAGTCGCCTCTGCCTAATAGAGAGCAGCCCTGTTATCTGGTAAGATTATGGCAACTTAATGATTTTAAAGTTGTGATATTGACGAAGTACTGTGTCACAGAGGGGCCTGTCCACAACCTTCACTGTTCAGTAACCCCCATCCATAACATTCTGCCTGCCTCTCCCTCTGAGCAAAAAAAGCAATGCAAGCCACAGAAGTTGGCAGCCTCCAAGTAATTGCAAAGCAAGTGAACACGACAACGGAAAGCTAAAAGCCGCAAGATGCATCCTGTGCAGATGCATGAGATATGTGTGTGTCCCTCTGTGCAAAGTGACCAGCAGAGGCACAAAGCCTTTTAGGTGTCCTGAGCTACAAAGTGAAGTTCTCAGGGGTTGAAGTGGTGTGTGTGTTGGTGGTGAGGCTGGTGGATTGCCAGTGTTGACTGGGGCATGGATAAAGGGTTGAGGAGGACGATGTTCATGCCACCTGTAGGGACATTGTGATGCAGTCAGAGCAATCAGGTGCCCATAGATGCAAATGGTAAGCTGATGTCACCAAGTAAATACTTAGAATTTCATGTCAGGAATTAGCACTACCTAATCTCTCTGGGAAAGACAGAAGTCAGGGTGAATCACACAACTAATGTGATGCAAATGCACAGAAATAAGGTAGTTGTCTCTCATTAGCAACATTCTGAACTCACAAGCTCAGTCTTAAGTGGAAACTTTGGAATATAATTTCTCAGTATTGCGATCCTGATTTTTTCATTTTCACAGTATATTCCCATCTTTCTCGCCATTGCCAATGCTGATGAAAAGAGTGGAACATTCCACCCTACATTTCTCTATGCCCTTTATAAAACTGTTTCACAACTTAACAGATAGGCAATCATATGACTTATTTTCTGTGATTATAGCAGGTTTCCCGACTTATTAAACTGGCAACGATGAACAAAATTAGTTTCCTCTTCAAACGTAAAGTGGATGGGAAATTCTAAGTTCCTGTCAGTGTACTAGAAGCTTCTTAATTTTGTTTAGATTTCCCTTACAACTTTGTCTTGTATCATTTCTCTAAGTTATTGATCTCCTTCCTTTCCTCTACACTTTCTCTCCCAGTCTATTCTTTCAGTTGAAGGATAGTTTGCCTTCCACAAGCATTTTCTTAAATTAATTCCGAAAGCATGGACATCACTGGCAATTCCAGCATTTAGTGATTGCACACATTGAACCTTGGTCCTCATTAACTCTAGTTAGAAAACTAGAGTGTAACTCTAGTTACACTCAAAGACCTATTCACTGGTCAACTCTTCACTCCTACCTCCAAGCTCAATACTGCCAATCCTTTTAAAAGTTTCAGCTTTATTTCATCATAGGAAGTAGGCGAAGGAACTTCAAGGTTGTTATGTAACAATAGCGAATTTATCAATAACTAATAAACAAGGTGATTTCCTTAAATTCCAGGAGCAGCAATTACTGTTTTATATGCTGTTGCATTGCTTTGGAACTTTGAAAAAAAAAGTCAAGACAACAGCAATTTTAAAAGGGAGAAGAGCAGACAAAGGAAGCACATGGTAAGGTCAGTGCAGGGGAGAGAGAGAGAGAGAAAGAAACCCACATTGCTAACTGACAGAGTTAGCAATTACTGCCTTTGCTGTAGAATTCATGTATCGCTGAACATCCGAGTGTGTCTGGGAAAATTAACGAACAGTGAAGTTCAGAAGAGTTGCCAGAGGAAGTGGTGGAGGCTGGTACAATTTCAACATTTAACAGGCATCTGGATGGGTATATGAATAGGAAGGGTTTGGAGGGATATGTGCCAAGTGCCGGCAGGTGGGATTAGATCGGGTTGGGATATCTGATCGGCATGGACGAGTTGGACCGAAGGGTCTGTTTCCATGCTGTACATTTCCATGACTCTATAACAATTAGTATTTTACCAATTCAAAATTTGAAAATGCAACAAAATAGAACAGAAACAATAGAAAGAGCACAAAAAGCCAAACAACACACGACTAAAATATATTACAAGTGCATCACTGCATAAAATTGTGCTGTGATGCAAACAAGGAAGTTAGTTTGGTATTGCGTTTCTTCAGCTGTTGCTCTGAGATTGCCGGTTGCCACTTTTACAAAGACTTAACGAGTGCTACAACGGTGAAAGTATTTCTGCTCCACACGAATCTCCTCACTCCATATCATCCTCTCGTATTATCCTATTCTCACTCATATCCAGCACTTCCATAAAGTCATCCATGCATTTCACTGTAAAAACTGAAATATCACTTTAAGACCAAACGAAATAAAAACCATTAACTGATAGAGTAGTCAATCATATATTTTTACATTTATCAAAGGTTATACCTACTTATTTAATCAAGAAAATATGCTCATAACTCAACATGTTGAAAATTCCAACAGTTCTGCCATTAGCACTATTTTTCACTCACAGTTAGAAATCAGCAGCAGCCAACACTGAATCTAAAGCAGTGCAGGCCCTGAGCTATGTAGCTAATTAGGATTTCAATGCTCCTCATAAATGATTTTTCCAGAGAGAAGAAACATGTTTGAGACTGACAAGTTCTCCCAAAGCTATATTCTATATCAATTGACACCACAGCGCTAGTTCTTGCACCTAGGCACTGAGCTGATTATTTTAATCAGAGTCATCCTGCTTACTATCCATCAGCACCAAAGCAACCTTTTGGGCATATCAGACAATACCAATGATTACTCAGTGAGCTTGGCATTCCAAGTTCGACAGTTGGAGAGTTCATTTAAAAAAAGCTTGTTGCAGCAACGGTGGCTACTTCTCTCACTTTGCTCAGAGGGTTTTGCTGCAATGCTAATGAACAAAGCCAAATTTCAGAATGCAAACTTATTCCTCCTCAGAGCAAACAGCAACTTACAGCTGTCATCCTGAATTTGTCAGTGCTGAATTGTCTACTGACAGCATAAACACATTATTTTTCAATGCATTTGTGTTGCCACAAAATGTGGCAGACATAACTATCTTTTTTATATTAGTTACTGGGAAGAAAAATCAGAGCATGTTTGCAGCATGGAAAAGGGGTTGTTGAGTCCATTGTGTTGTGCAAGGTCTTAGCAAGAACAATACAGAAGTTCACATCACAGTCCCCTAACTTTGCCTTGCGAATGAGCCTATAATCATGGCAGGAAGCTTGACCCCTCAGTAACTGAGGCACATGTTGTACATTGTTTTTTTGAAAATAACAATAATTTACATTTACGTAGTATCTTTAACATTCTCAAATATTCCAAGATGTTCCGCAGAGGTATTAGGAAAGGTGACCAATCGCTTGTTTAATCGGTAGCTTTTAAAAAGGACAATGGGGTAGAGAGATGGCAATGCTCACAGGCAGAATTCCAGAGCTTCCGACTTAGGCAGCTGAGGGCATGGCTGTTTTGGGGAAACAATTTAAAATGGTCATGTACCAAGATTCGAGAATTGGAGTGGCTTAGCAATCTTGGAAGACTGTAGGGGCTGGAAAAGAGTGCAGGGTTAACATGGGAGTTTGAGTGAATGGAGAAATTTGAAAGCAAGAGTGAACATTTTAAAATGCCAATGTTCATAGACCTGGAGTCAATGTAAGTCATAGAGATATATAGCACTGAAACAGACCCTTTGATCCATCTCACGCCGTTCAGGTATCCTAAATTAATTTAGTTCCATTTGCCAACATTTGGCCCATATCCCTCTAAATCTTTCCTATTCATATACTCATCCAGAATTTTTTGTAATTGTACCAGCCTCTCTCACTTCCTCTGGCAGCTCATTCCGTACACGCATCACCCTCAGCATCAAAATGTTGCCCCTTAGGTCCCTCTTAAATTTTTCACCTCTCATCTTAAACCTGTGCCCTCTAGACTTGGATTTCCCTCCTCTCTGTGTTGGAAGGTACAGACAGCACAGAGACTAACTGCATGAAATATGTGAGGGTTGGAGGATTTTCTATTTTCCCTTTTTTGATTGCCAATGTCCCAAGAACTGCCAAGAATGAAGAAGTGGAAAAATTAAGAGCTCATGCTGATGTGATTTTTTTTTTCTGGAACAGATTAGCAATTAGCCACATTGCAATTAAATCACTGTGATAAAAAGTCATATTTTGTCGTCAAAACTGCTGGGGTTTTCGAGATGTTTTAATTATTCAGCACATTTCAAGAGCTGTGAACATATGTGTCTGAATTAAGTTACTTGTGAAACTGTAACAGTTGAACTGTTAAAGGCACCAAACATGAATATGTACACATTGTGAAACAAAATCACTGAAAATTCAAACTGACTGTTCTTACAACTGGTGAAATGAGTATTGTCACTTATTATACTTCTCAAAGTGCTTTATTGTCATCCTTGCAATTGTCAAAAGTAGGATGGCTAAGAAAGTAATGCATTCCAACAATTAGAGCATCTATTGTCAGAGTTCCATAGTGGATTTTCCAAGTTCAAGCATCTAGCATGTTTGAGAAGTTTAATATTGTTAATAAATTGTGTGAAAGAGCTGGTGGAATAGCAGGCCTGAGCCTGGGGCTCGTCTGCTCCTGTCTGCATTCTTTCTCTCCTTTTGCTTTTCTTCTGTTGCTTTGGCTCTTTTTCTTTTCTTCTTTAAAGCCCGGAGAATGGCGGGAGAATGAGGAGGCTGCCGGTGGCATGCTGTACGTGAGTGGGATGGCAGAGGACCCCGATGACCGGTGGCTGTGTTTGGAGGAGCGTCGGATGGGGACCAGGCGGGATGGAACCCATGCATCCACAGGCCCAAGCTTGAGCTCGGACATGGTGGTCATGATTGTGGTGGCAGCAGAGGCCTGTAACTGAGGCCCCAGAGGCCATTCCAGAGATCCCAGCCGATGCCAAGCAGTGACTTGAGGAGCAGCAGAAGAGGAACAAGAAGAACAAAAGATGAGTTATTTTGCAGTAAAATCTTACATTATATTTAGCATTTCAAGATGGTTTCGGAGCATGGCGATATATTGCATTTAACATGAGAAAAGACACCTACCACTGAACTTTTATACACATATGACAATAAATCTAAGCCTAATCAAGCAAAATATCTTCTGGAGAATGGCATCAACCTTCGAGAGTGTCAGTAGAGTTGAACGCAAAAGAGAGTCAAGGGAACTATTTTCTTAACTTGGTGTTTATTTCAAAATAACAGTTGTGTTTATCAATGAGATAAATATGATGCAAAGGTCTGAAGTAATGTGGCAGCTTTGTACCAATTTTCAGAATTTATTTTCACTAATATGCTCATGAACCTGAGGCAGTCGCAAGAGAATTTCTTTTTTAAAAACTGTGTATATTTGTCATATCTTTTCCAGAAAATTTGAAAAGGACTTTGAAGCATTTGAACAAACAGCACAGAGATGAAACACTACTCTCTTGGACAATGGGAATTACTGTTCCATTTGACATGACGACCCTTGACCTTAAGGCAATACTAACAAGAAGGAAGTTGACATTATAGATACCACGTGTAATGATCGCAACGAGGTCAACCAGGTAGATCTCCATTGAATATGAGTTCCCTGATTGGGGCTGTTAATCTGGTTCAGTTAGGGAGCACTGGTTGACAGATATCAACAGGAATGTCAGATATCTTATTTACTCTGAAAGCTGGCTCTGAGGGAGCTGGATCAGTGTTGAGTACTGTCCATCTGTCAATAAATGGTGACTTGGTGACTGGATACTGACCCTTGTTGAGTTATTTCACATGTGCCAAGATATAAGGAGATGATCACACAGAGGAGAACTGTCAGTATAGAGCTAGAAAGTAAATGTCCACATGAAAATCAAAAGCGGATACATTTAGAGTCGAAAGCTGGACTCAGAGTTGAAAAGCAGGACACTTCATTAGGACACTTATGCATGAAACATTGACTTGTTTCCTGCTCCTCGGATGCTGTCAGACCTGCTGTGATTTTCAATCTAACTCTCCAGCGTCCGTTGTCCTCACTTTCTCCTGGATACAGGTAGACAAAGGCACATGTTGAACTCCAAAAGGAAAGGAAGCAAATCATTCTTTGGAAAAGATCAGTTTTTCTTTTTTTTTCAGAAAAGGAGACAAGAACTCTATGTGAGCTGGCTCAGAAAGATAACTTTTAGATTCTAATAAAAATGAGGTGCTCGCCCAGAAGTAATCAAATTCTAAAACTGTGATGTTATTAATTGTGATGTTATTAACTTTGGAAATCTAGATCATCAGGAATATTATGACCGAATAGAGAAAGAATACATAGAAGTGTAGTTTACTGAAGATAATCGCACTAATTAAACTTGGGGGGGAAGCTTGTATCAATCAGGTCCTATATCTATTCTTGTATCTTTAAAGAACAGCACATTGTAGAAGTGTGCAACTATCTAGCACGTGTTTTTGTGGAGTTTGATGCACATGCTTGTGCTGGCATTAGCTATATCTTTGTTGCGTCAATTGTTTAAAGTGAGACTTAACTTTTTATCTGAAGTTTCATATGCCTGTTAACTCATGTGCGATTCACATCGATTTCAATTTTTTTAGAAGCAAAGTTGTCAAGGAATTGAACCTTGTTTGCAATTTCTTCATTTGGGATGAGGGACTTGTTAGGCCATTCAATAAGTTCGGCTATCTTAGTTCACAGGTTCCTCACGGGAATCACAACAAAATTTGGGGCTCAAATTTAGGATATGAAACCGGACACAGAAACAGGCTGACTAGAAGTTTCCAACATGAAAACAAACAAAGTTTTACATTTGCTTTGTCTATATTGCATGAGGAAATTATCATAAGTGCCTTTGAAGGTCAAGCCTTTATTGAATGAGAAGATCTCATTCTCAGGGATTTGAAACAATTGAAAAAGTGACAAATTGCATGCTGTAGCAGAATATGTGGAGATTAATATAAAATCAGGAGATAAGGGGGAAATGGGATCCTTGAAAAATTGCCTATGCACCTGGGGCTCAAGGAAGAAAGGGCCAGTTCTAGTAGTGATTGAGTGCAACTAGCCAAAATTGAACAAAAATTCACTGTCCAGAGCAAAATTGTGAAAAGAATGCTATTTGCTTTGAACATAATTTGTATACGAGATTTGCCAATTTTTTGTGCTGATAAGAATGCATTTGGCCAAAATACACTGAGATATTCAGCATTACCTGCTAAAAGCTCCAGGGCCAGGATTTAGTCATCATTATAAATCTGACAAAGAAACTGGTTTCGATTTTTATTTGCCAAAGCAAACTGCGCAGAAGCTATGATTCTGATGCATACATTAGGCTGCTAAGATGCTCAATATCTTTGGGTATCTCACTGATGGGAATTTGATTTTTACCCAGAATAGCACGCTGTCAGATCTTAGGAAGGAGACAGGAAGTGATTGGGAAAAGGGGTTGATGGGAGAGGGCAGGAATGCTTGAGATGGGAGTGAGCAGGGATAGGAACAATATTTTGCCTCACAATGATGCACACACCTTTACTTGTCAGGTCTGCATTTAAGCAGATACATTTTTAAAATTAAAAGCCTACCATTTTGGGAGCAGACTCAGGAATCCCATTCACAACTGCTGGTTGGTCACTTGTAGCCTGTGTTTTCCTGAACACGGCTGGCTTGGCACTAACAGTGCAACCTGAATTTGCGAGGCTGACCTCAACTCAGCATCATAGGCCTTGATATTCTGTGGGCTGGCAATCACACTTGGATTACCACATCATTCTTATTTTTTTTCTGTTCGTACTGACTTTTGGGTTTGCAGTTGGGAATTCTGATCCCGGCTCTGTCAAAAATGCAGAGCATGTCTGAAATCCAACAGCAATCCCCTTGCACAACCCCCCACCCCTACCCACACACCCCCACCACACCCCCATGTGCAGGATAGCCCAGGAGAAACAAACAAAACAAACCCAACTTCCCTTCTGCAGCAGTGGTCCTGTTTTCTGAAATGTTCAGTAGCACAGCCAGACGCTTTAGCAGCTGTTGTGAAAGGATAACTATGTAAGACAAGTGTGGGGATAGAGTAAAAGTTGGGTTAAGGGGTTAGGGTGCCAAGGAGGTTAGATGCCAGGATGCCACATGGGTCGTGAACCAGGTGCATGGGGTGCCAGGTAGCTAGAAGCTAGGCAAATAGTTTACCAGCTATGAAAAGTGCTAGGCTGCAAATTAGTAAGAGTGGTGGATAGATAAGGGGCCAGGTAAATGATAGCATCGAATATCATCACAGCTTTTTCCCAGGGTTGAAGTTTCAATTTCAAGGGGCCACAGGTTCAAGGTGAGGGGGGCAATGTTTAAGGCAGATGTGCGAGGGAGGTTTTTCAGAGTGGTAGGAGTCTGGAACACACTGCCAGAAGAGGTGGTGGAAGCAAGCACATTGGCGACACATAAGAGGCATCTGGATGGGGACATGACTAGGGATGGAACACAGGGATATGGACTGAATAAGGGCAGTGGGTTTTTTTTAGATTAGTTAGGGCGTGATGATCAGCACAGACTTGGCAGGCTGAAGGGCCTGTTCCTGTGCTGTATTTCTCTTTTGTTCTTCTTTATCTTGCTACGTCAGTCTCAGTGGGGGGAGGTGGGAATTGGTGACAGATCCTGTGGGGGGAGGGGGATGTCAGGTCTAGCAGCTGGAGGAAGGGATGGTTAGATCTGCCAGGGACAGACAGAGGGTAGGGAGCTGCATCAGTGCATGTTTGAGCTGGTGGGGGGGGGGCAGTTTTCTGGACAGATGAGAAACGTTGGTATCAGATCCAACAGGATTGCAGGCCAGTAGTGAGGGGGTGAGGAACGAGTGTTAAGTGCCAGGAGGGGTTTCAGCCTGGCAGGGGTATGGGGAGGTGCCATGTTTCATGGCTGGGATAGGGAAAGTCTTGATGGGTTCGGCAGGGTGAGGGGTCTCTGGTCAGGCAGATGTATGACTGTCAGAGCTCCACTGCTTGTCAGGCAGTTTGTGGGAGATGAGGTTGGGAGGGACACATGGTGAGTCAGTAGGTTAGCATAATAGCTATCCAGGACTTAGGCTTGGTTTTTAATTGTCTAACGTTTTCTGTGTAACTATTAACTTTAAGGAAGCAGCACGCTCCAAATTCTCCACTTTTAATGGGGTCCTTTAAAATGCTTCCAGATTTAGGGAAATGGTGCATCAGAATCATGAAGTTCTTGGGATTTGTCTGTATCTGGGGTTCCATGTGACCTTGACACACAACTCTAGTCTCTGCTGCTTGAGTGACTATGTGCCCTCGGAATATCCTTGTTTCAGGTGTGATTGCTGCATGCCTTTCACTGTCGTAGAGTCACAGTCCTAGAGTCCTACAGCATGGAAACAGACCCTTCAGTCCAACCAGTCCGTGCCGAATATAATCCCAAACTAAACTAGTCCCATTGCCTGATTCTGGCCTATATCCCTCCAAACCTTTCCTATTCATGTAGTTATCCAAATGTCTTTTAAACATTGTAACTGTGCCCACCTCTGCCACTTCCTTTATCGATATGGTGGACAGGATATGTCTTGTGCTTGTCCCTGACCTCCAAATTAGATGCTTGTGTCCCTACTCTTTTCCTGAAAAATAGCGCAGTTACAATAGAAAAATGTAAAATTATTTTTAAAATTATATCAAACTCTGGATTTTCACTAATGCTTTAAGATAAAATTACCCAACATTGAGCATTTCACTGAAAACTGAAGAGTTTTCTACGCTAAGAGTCTAAAAGGGTCCCTACCATTGAAACAAATCAATGTGTGTTCCTTTATGTTAAGTTGCTAGTCAAGATTTTTCTTCAGACTAGCATTCAACAAAGGACATTGAGCTGAGTACGCCAGTTCGAAGTTAATACCGCTCAGCTGTGTGTTACTGCACCAATGTGTCAGTAAATCAGTGCCCATCAATTCAGCTGCAGTGTTAACTTGAAATGCAATGGGTGGGGTTTCATATATAGAAAACCAATGAAGAGAAACACCCTGGGGCACTGTCCAGGGCAGAAAATAATGACTGTGAACATTATTTTAGTCCAGAGCTATAAATCAACCTCATTCTTCACACGCTAATCTGTTAGGTGAGTTCAAAGAGATAAATGCTTTGATTGATCAACAACTATGTAACAAAAATTCAAATGATCATCTACAATGGTAACGGCAGTGTTTGCCAATCCTTATACTGTAATGTCAATGGTTGTTTTATAGAAAATGAGGTACACTACACAGATGCAACCACTTAGTTAAGGGCCTTTTGGCACTGAAGATTTGAGTGTAGAAAATGCCATTTGAGTAAAATGAGAGGATTAACTCAGTATTACTTAAGCGTTTCAAGTATTATTAAGTGCAGTCATTAACCAGTGATTCCACTGGCTTTGGGGATTGCAATGCAACATATGCTATTGTGCTTACAGAATCAATCAGCATAGCTTGTTAACGGTTTTGTATATCCATTTAAACTGCTGAAACAGTGAAGTGGAGCTCAAGGCATTATTTATTGTGTAACTCTGATATGTGATGGAGGATCCAAGGAAAACAAAAGGCAGGCTGAATGATTAGGTGCTGGAAATGGTTTCTTCTTTCCAGGAAGGTACCGAGACATTGTTTGAGGCAAGAATAGCTCTGTGTTTTACTACCCATGCAGCAGCATGGAAATAGCACAAAAGGACAACACTGCCCCTGAACCCATAGAACCAGGAAGGTTATGAGGAAAACTAAGAAAGCTCCTTATGTGAGACAGCACTGAAGCTATGCGTGAAAACTAGTTGCTTCAAACAGGATTGTCTTATTCTGAGAAACATAACCCTTTTCAACTAAGCTATGCGAGTTGGTCAGATATAGTTTACTGTTTCAGTTCAGTGGCCTTCAGTTCACAGCAATAAACGTTTCAGGGACGTGCTCATGATGTCATCACTATATCATAGCATATGAGCTAATGGTACTTAGCTCTCATTCTCTGTCTTACTGAGCTCTGTTCTCTTGCAGCCTGACGTGCCAAAGGAACCATACTACAGTCCGAATTGAGCCCAGACATGCCAATGCCTGCATGTATAATGTACATACGTAAATACCAAGAGATATCTTAAAAGTTCATTGAATCCTTCAGTCCTCATTTAAGTTATGGGAGCTAGCTAAGTATCATAGCATGATCATCAGCTGTCATGCTACCTCAGATTGCTGTATTGCTGAAAACATGGGAAAGCATAATGAGATAGAGATGCATTAGAAGTCAGACTAGAATAAATTGATTTGGAGATGCCGGTGTTGTGAAACTATCATGGTATTCAAACAGATGAAAGACTCAACAGACAATCAAGGTATTTTTCAATGTATAATTTCAGTTACATCACACTGTACATTTTTGCTATAAATTCTGCGTCTTAGGATTGAGTCCTCCACTACCACCTGATGAATGAGGGACACTCCGAAAGCTAGTGTGCTTCCAATTAAACCTGTTGGACTATAACCTGGTGTTGTGTGATTTTTAACTTAGAATAAATTGATTAGCCCAAGAAAATGGATACATGAATCAAAATGCATTATTCATTTATGCCCCTTGATTGAATGCTGCGAATCAGCCAACATAGTGCTGTCTGCCCGTTATAAAAACTTCTCTGTAACAACATTGCTCCCTGTACTGGCCATTTCCTGCAAGGATTGGCAAAGAGCTCACTGCATTTGGACATTGTCCTACTGAGCACTAGCCTGCTGTTCTAGAGAGAAATGTATTTTGCCTGCAGTGCATTTGAGAGATGTCTGATGATTAAATCTGACAGAAGAAAGTTTGAAGCATGGTTAGATCACTGTATAGAGCAGCCACTTTTTAACGGCTGAAATAGTTTCAGTTAACAATGGTGTTCCCAGTTGTCAATAGCTGATACTGCTTGTTGCCAGCTGACCTTCACTCCAGTCATGAACAGTTCACACTGATTGTCACTAGTCAGCTGTTCCTTCTCTGAGACAGTAGATAACAGTTGGCCTCAGTTGACCCCAAATAATGAATGAAAAACGTAGTGAATCCACCCCACTTCTTCAGTAGGTGCCATGCACATAAAAGTTCATTGCTACTGCCTCCTTCATGCTGACTGGCAATGCAGTCCACACCCTGATGTGAAATTTAAGCTGTGATTGAAGCAGTTGGAATATTTCAGTGAAGACAACCTCACTGAAGCACAGATGTGCCAAACGTTGCTGAAGTACTCTCTGAATCGTAGCCTATGGTTGAGAATCCTCCTTGCCCTTCTTCCTCTTCTAGCAAAATATGCTGCTCGATGTGGCCTCTACTCACTCTCCGAGATTAATTCCAAAAAGGAAGCCTGAATTGTCATCAATAGCTGGAAGAAGCTGACTTGTACAACAGCCTTTAAGTTAGTAAACATAGTCCCAGTAGGCTAGTGAAACTTAAAACAATTACACAAAAGCTCCACAAAATATACAGAACTGCAGTAATGTCTAGCCAAAATAATCCAGCAACTAATCAATAAGCAGTTACTGATCCCCTTAAATAATGCAGTTGAGGGATCTTCCAGGCTGATGAAAGTACCTTCAGCTGTGGGAGGAGTAGTGGGCACAGGGCCAGATGGACGAGCCCAATTTCAATATTAGAGTGTTTTGGGTGATGGAGATTGGCAGGTAAGCTTCTGATAATACAAAGTCTTCTTTAGACTATAAAATGTCAGGTAGCACCGTGTTCTGAAGCCAGACCACGATATGATCTTATATGAGCTCATCGTTTAAAGACTTGTATTAACAACTCTGAATGAGTCAGAACAAACCATTTATAAAAGAATCAATTGGCGCCGGGTTGTTTTAATTAAACTCTTTCAGGTCTGTAATGGAGTTTCACTTTAAACTAAAAGAGGAATCAAAATCCTTTTTTACATTGTCTTGTTTTCCTTTTTGTTTATCTCTGCTTTGTCTAATGCTAATCATGTACCACCATGCACTAACCCAGTCTATACAGAGGAACCTCGGTTATCCGGCAAGATCGATTATCCGAATATCAGATTATCCGGCAAGACTACAAGGTCCCGATGCTCGGCTAAACTCTGTTATCTGGCATTCAATTATCTGGAATTTAATTAACCAAACAAAATACTCCACTCTTGTGTCCTTCGGATAATCGTGGTTCCTCTGTATCTTGTTATTTATTGAGCCCAGAAGCAGTGTAGTATCTGCTAAACCCTCGGTGCCTGTTACTTCAATGCACAGACGAGTTAGGACCCACCATGTGCTCTAGAGAACTTATGCAGGGTAAGGATATTTAGGTAACTACATGTGCAGGACTCCAGAACTTGCATCAGATCCATTGGTTGTGGGATTGCCTAGTTCTCTCCATTGCACACTGTTTCCATTGGTTAATATGGATCTGTTCCTGTGCTATAACTTCACCAATTTGACATCTCACTTTTAAATACCATGGGCACTCCTTTCAGCAGGATCTCTCATACTCCTAATTGAATCAAGCAAAGGTAAGGTAACGGTATTGGGTGTATTTGTTATTGGGAACAGGCATTGCACAGGATTCCTGTCACACAGGTATCCCTCTAGGTAATGACCTCCGATCTACAGTAAATGTTTTAGTCACTGGGATTAACTGCTGTGGTGGCGCCCCTGCTCATTGTCCAGTTCCTAGGTGGGACTTTAAGTCCTTTGCCAGCTTCTCCCTGTCACCAGCATGCTTTTCACAGGCCACTTCTCCATTCTGTAGTTGAATGGCTAGGCTAGTCTCATCCTTCACTCACAGTGCTGAACTGTCACTGGGTTTCAGAACTCCTTGCAATTGCCTTTGGTCTGTGGGTCTGGTTATCATTGCCACCCTGTAGCATGATCACATCTACATTTAGGTGAGTAAGTATTAACAATCTTTGTTGAGCGTAACTATGGACAAGAAATGGTCAGGGAGGGCATATCCTAGAACTCCACAGACTCAGGCCCCAATTCCTGTGATCTGTCACCATGACCATTATGTACATGATCAGCAGATATTCTTAAATATATATTTAACATCTTACTATACAAAGTTTGTGCGAAGATTTGTAGCTCGGGTGCTCGCTGTTGTGGTTCTGTTCGCCGAGCTGGAAGTTTTTGTTGCAAACGTTTCGTCCCCTGGCTAGGCGACATCATCAGTGCTTGGGAGCCTCCTGCGAAGCGCTTCTTTGATGTTTCTTCCGGTGTTTATAGTGGTCTGTCCCTGCCGCTTCCGATTGTCAGTTTCAGCTGTCCGCTGTAGTGGTTGGTATATTGGGTCCAGGTCGATGTGTTTGTTGATGGAGTTTGTGGATGAATGCCATGCCTCTAGGAATTCCCTGGCTGTTCTCTGTCTGGCTTGCCCTATGATAGTAGTGTTGTCCCAGTCAAATTCATGTTGCTTGTTGTCTGCGTGTGTGGCTACTAAGGATAGCTGGTCGTGTCGTTTCGTGGCTAGTTGATGTTCATGTATGCGGATTGTTAGCTGTCTTCCTGTTTGTCCTATATAGTGTTTTGTGCAGTCCTTGCATGGTATTTTGTACACTACATTAGTTTTGCTCATGTTGGGTATCGGGTCCTTCGTTCTGGTGAGTTGTTGTCTGAGCGTGGCTGTTGGTTTGTGTGCTGTTATGAGTCCTAGGGGTCGCAGTAGTCTGGCTGTCAGTTCTGAGATGCTTCGTTTGTGTGTGTTGGGGTGGTTACTTTCATAGTTTAGGACTTGGTCTGTGTGTGTGGCTTTCCTGTATACCCTTGTAGTGAATTCTCCGTTCGGTGTTCTCTGTACCATCACATCACGGGACTCATAGCAGAAGCAGTTATGCAAAGGTTAGAACAAACAGTCCTACCACAAATTCAACCCAAACTCTGGGTCAGATATGTCAATGACACGTTTGTAATCATTAAAAACACGGAAATAGAAAAAACACACCGGATCATCAACGCCACACTCACAGGAATCCGATTCACGAGAGAAGAAGAAAAGGATAGCCAACTCCCATTCCTAGACGTGATGGTACAGAGAACACCGAACGGAGAATTCACTGCAAGGGTATACAGGAAAGCCACACACACAGACCAAGTCCTAAACTATGAAAGTAACCACCCCAACACACACAAACGAAGCTGCATCAGGACACTATTCAAAAGGGCCACAACACACTGCAGTACACCAGAACTGCAAAAAGAAGAAGAGGAACACCTATACAAGGTATTCGCCAAAGACGGATACCCGTGCAATTTCATCAACAGATGGCTAAGAGAAAGACCACGGAATGAGGACATACCACAACCAAAAGGACTAGCCACACTACCATACATCAGGAGCATCTCAGAACTGACTGCCAGACTACTGCGACCCCTAGGACTCATAACGGCACACAAACCAACAGCCACGCTCAGACAACAACTCACCAGAACGAAGGACCCGATACCCAACATGAGCAAAACTAATGTAGTGTACAAAATACCATGCAAGGACTGCACAAAACACTATATAGGACAAACAGGAAGACAGCTAACAATCCGCATACATGAACATCAACTAGCCACGAAACGACACGACCAGCTATCCTTAGTAGCCACACACGCAGACAACAAGCAACATGAATTTGACTGGGACAACACTACTATCATAGGGCAAGCCAGACAGAGAACAGCCAGGGAATTCCTAGAGGCATGGCATTCATCCACAAACTCCATCAACAAACACATCGACCTGGACCCAATATACCAACCACTACAGCGGACAGCTGAAACTGACAATCGGAAGCGGCAGGGACAGACCACTATAAACACCGGAGGAAACATCAAAGAAGTGCTTCGCAGGAGGCTCCCAAGCACTGATGATGTCGCCTAGCCAGGGGACGAAACGTTTGCAACAAAAACTTCCAGCTCGGCGAACAGAACCACAACATCTTACTATACAATTTGCTAAATGAGATTGGTTAAGAATGGATTAAACAATTCAAAACCAAGCAGTCATGAGGTGCTGTGAGAATGACTGTATTTTGCCATGATTTGGACAATAACATCAGAATCAGGCAGCCAACTCAGATTCAGTGAGGACTGTGGGACAGCTTGTTAAGAAGAGGACTAAAAAAATGGTGTCAGTTTGGTGAAGCTACAACACAGGACCACGTGCCTGCAAAACAATGGAAAACAGCATGCAATAGGCAGAGCTAAGCGATCCCATAATTATGCAGATACAGCAGGTATAAGGAAGATAAATGGAATTTTGGCATTTTTTGTTGAAGGACTAGAATATAAAAGTAGGGAGGTGTTGCTGCAATTGTGCAAGGCATTTGTAAACTGCCCCTGAAGTATTGCATCCGATTTTGCTCTTCTTACTTGAGGGGGGATGTAGTGGCATTGGAGGCAGTTCAGAGGAGATTCATTAGATTGATTCAAAAGATGAGGGGTTTACCTTATGAAGAGAGATTGAAAAGTTTGGAATTATACTCACTGGAGGAATGAGACGAGATCTAATGGAGCTTTAAAAGATGCTAAAGTAGAAGTAGAAACAATGTTTCCTCATGTGGAGTAATGTAGAACAAGAGTCATAGTTTTTGGATGGGGGAGCAGACCTAAAACAGAAACAAGGGCAAATTACTTCTTTCAAAGGGCTATGAATCTGTTGGGTTCACTACCTCAGAGTGTGGTGGATGCTGGGACATTGAATAAACTTAATGACGAGACAGATCGTATTTTAATTAGTAATAAGTTGAAAGGTTGTGGGAATGGGCAGGAAAGTGGAGTTGAGGTTAGGATGAGATCATTCATAGAGTCATAGAGTCATAGAGATGTACAGAAGGAAACTCGTCCATGCCGACCAGATATCCCAACTCAATCTAGTCCCACCTGCCAGCACCCAGCCCATATCCCTCCAAACCCTTCCTATTCATATACCCATCCAAATGCCTCTTAAATGTTGCAATTGTACCAGTCTCCACCACATCCTCTGGCAGCTCATTCCATATATGTACCACGCTCTGCGTGAAAACGTTGCCCCTTAGGTCTCTTTTATATCTTTTATATCTTTCCCCTCTCACCCTAAAGCTATGCCCTCTAGTTATGGATTCCCCAACCCCAGGGAAAAGACTTTGCCTATTTATCCTCTCCATAATTTTGTAAACAGCCCCAGCCTGTTCAGCCTCTCCCTGTAGCTCAGATCCTCCAACCCTGGCAACATCCTTGTAAATCTTTTCTGAACCCTTTCAAGTTTCACAACATCTTTCCAATAGGAAGGAGACCAGAATTGCATGTAATATTTCAACAGTGGCCTAACCAATGTCCTGTACAGCCATAACATGACCTCACAACTCCTGTACTCAATACTCTGACCAATAAAGGAAAGCATACCAAACACCTTCTTCACTATCCTATCTACCTGTGACTCCACGTTCAAGGAGCTATGAACCTGCACTCCAAGGTCTCTTTGTTCAGCAACACTCCCTAGGACCTTACCATTAAGTATATAAGTCCTGCTAAGATTTGCTTTCCCAAAATACAGCACCTCACATTTATCTGAATTAAACTCCATCTGCCACTTTTCAGCCCATTGGCCCGTCTGGTCAAGATCCTGTTGTAATCTGAGGTAACCCTCTTCGCTTTCCACTACACCTCCAATTTTGGTGTTATCTGCAAACTTACTAACTGTACCTCTTATGCTCGCATCCAAATCATTTATGTAAATGACAAAACGTAGAGGGCCCAGCACCGATCCTTGTGGCACTCCACTGGTCACAGGCCTCCAGTCTGAAAAACAACCCTCCACCATCACCCTCTGTCTTCTACCTTTGAGCCAGTTGTGTATCCAAATGGCTAGTTCTCCCTGTATTCCATGAGATCTAACCTTGCTAATCAGTTTCCCATGGGGAACCTTGTCGAATGCCTTACTGAAGTCCATATAGATCACATCTACTGCTCTGCCCTCATCAATCTTCTTTGTTACTTCTTCAAAAAACTCAATCAATTTTGTGAGACATCATTTCCCACACACAAAGCCATGATGACTGTCCCGAATCAGTCCTTGCCTTTCCAAATACATGTATATCCTGTCCCTCAGGATTCCCTCCAACAACTTGCCCACCACCGAGGTCAGGCTCACCGGTCTATAGTTCCCTGGCTTGTCTTTACCACCCTTCTTAAACAGTGGCACCACGTTTTCCAAACTCCAGTCTCTGGCACCTCATAAATATCTCAGCGGGAGGCCCAGCAATCACTTCTGTAGCTTCCCACAGAGTTCTCAGGTACACCTGAGCAGGTCCTGGGGATTTATCCACTTTTAACCATTTCAAGACATCCACCACTTCCTCCTCTGTAAGCTGGACATTTTTCAAGATGTCACGAATGTATCAAATGGTGGAGTAGATTTGACAGGCTGAATTGCTTATTCCTGCTCCTGGTTCTATGTCCTTATGATCCTGCAGCCAAGGGATCCAATCAAAGTCCTAGCATTCTGCCATGATTATACCCATGCTCAATAATGGGGGAGCCCATGAAAAATACCTGTGACAAAACTCCAAACTGAGTCCAGAACAAGGGGCCACTGTCCAAGGATCTGTGATAGGCCTTTGAGCTGAGGAGAAATTACTTCACCAAGAGAGTGGTCAGCCTGTGGAATTCTCTGCTGCAGAAAGCAGTTCAGGCTAAAATAGCAAATGCTTTCAGGAAAGAATTGGATATCTTTCTTAGGGTTAAAAGGATCAAAGGGTATCGGGAGAAAGCAGGATAATTAGCTATGGTCATATTGAATGGTGGAGAAGGCTTTCTATGTTTTCTATGTTTCAGTCCTCTGCATCCTTCTCAATCTCTCTGCAGCTTTTGATATAGTTGACCACAAAATTTCCATGAATGTGCAGTTAGGTAGATCATACTTATCAGTTGAACTCTTATCGTAAAACACCAAAAATATCTTGGCTTCTGGGGATCTTGTGGCACAGTGGTAGTGTCCCTACCTCTGAGCTAGGAGGTTTGAGTTCAAGTCCCACCTGCTCGTGTGGTGTGTAATTACATCTCTGGACAGGTTGATTAGAAAAAAATATCGACGCTGCTTTCCCTTCATTTTCCTTCCTGTTACGTCCCACAAAAACCTAACACTGACCACCTCCTTTAATCAATTCTTTTTTGATGAGGTTAACCCGAGTGGTGATGAGGGTAATGCATTTGACGTGGTCAACGTGGACTTTAGCAAGACCTTTGATAAGGTCCCCCATGGCAGCCTGGTGAAGAAAGTAAGTGCCAAGAGATCCAAGACAAACTTGTACCTTGGGTCCAAAACTGGCTGAAAGTCAGGAAGCACGGGTAATGCTGGAAGGATATTCCAGGACTGCAAGTTTGTCCGATGGATTTCCACACGACTTGGTGACAGTGCCCTTACTGATTGAGATATTTGTGAATGACGTGTACTTAAATGTAGGTGATCTGATCAAGAAGTTCACAAATGACCTGAAAAATGTTTGGGTGGTAAATAGTAACAAGTATAGCTGGAAACTGCAGGAGGGTATCAACAAATTGCTCATGTGGATAGAGCAGCAGTAAATGGAATTCAGTTCAGAAAGATAATGCACTTAAGGAAGGCAAAACCAAGGCAAGAGAATACAAATTGAATGTTACAACCGTGGAAAATACATTGGATCTGATGGACCTTGTATGCACAGATCTCATAAGGTAGTAGGGCAGGAGTTAAGTGGTTAAGAAGGCATAGATTTGCCTTGATTAGCTGAGGAATGGAATGCAAGAGCAAGGAGCTCAACCTGGAACTGTGCAAAATGCTGGTTAGGTCCATAACTGGAGTATTGAGTGCTGTTGCAGTCTTTACACTATAGGAAGGATGTAACTACATGACAGAGGGTGCAGAGGAGATTTACCAGGAGCTGCCTTGGATGGAGACTCTGAGCTGGAAAGAAAGATTAAAATGTCTGAAGTTAATTTCCATGGAAGTGTTGGATCTTCCTATAGATATATAATATTTTGAGGGGCATAAATAGGGTGAATAGGAAGGCATTTTTTTCCGTTCGTAGAGGGAACAATAATTAGAGGATATAGATTTAAAGTAAGAAGTAGAAGGTTAAAAGGAGAGTTGAGGAGTCTTTTTTTGCATTCAGAGGGAAGTAGGTATCTAGGACCTACTGCCTGAGAGGCAGATTAGTCAGAACACCTCATAATATTTAAGTTGTGTTTAGATATTCACCTATATACCATTGCTTGCAAAGCTATGGGCCAAATGCTGGAAATCTGGATTTCTGTAATCCGGTCTTTATTAATGGCACAAATATGATGGACTAATGGCCTCCTTCTGTGCTGTAAACATCAATGAGTTTCCTATTTGTTGCGTACATGTTGCCCCTCAGCAATATAATCTGAACGCATAGCATTAGTTTCCACAGCAAAACAGAAAGTGCTGGATAAACTCAGCAAGGCTTGGCAGCATCTATGGGGAGGGAAATAGAATTAACATCCCTCTGTTTGTTATGAATCTTCTTCGAAACTGCTACCGATCCTGCCGAGTTTCTCCAGCGCTTTCACTGCTCAGTTCAGATCTCTAGCATCCGTAGTAATTTGTTTTTATAATGGTTTCCACATGTTCATTGCTGATACACAACTTGACTTTGCCATCACATTTCTCCACTATCCCACTGTTGCACAGCTTGTCTGATATCAAGTACAGAAATTTTCTTGTGTTGAATTCTACTACAACGTGTGACTCAATGTCAAATGTTGCAAGGGAATGCTTGTAAAGTGCTTTGGGGGAGTTTACTTATCAAAATGCAACAACATGAATTGAAGCAGTTGCAACAGTGCATCCAACAAAGCTGTTCCTGTTCAGCCGTAACAATGGCATCTACCTGACAAAGTTAAAAATTGCTCAGATATGACCTGCCCCCTGCCAATTACTTCACCATCAGTCTACTCTCCATCATCAGCAAGATGGTGAAAGGAATTGTCAACAGGGCTGTCAAGCAGAACATACTCACAAAGAAGCTGTTTGGGTTTCACCAAAATGATACAGATTGGATTGTAGCCTCGGCCTAACATGAGCCAGACAGCTGAATTCCAATCATGAGGTTAGAGTGACAAATAAAAACAGAAATTGGTGGAGAAATACAATATCAATGAAGAGAAAGTAGCATCAAGGTTTCAAATCCAGTCATCTCTCCTCAGCATCTGCATAGAGCAGCCCACCAGGATGATCAGAGCCATATTGGCTCCGGCATGTGTGCATCTGGCTGTTTCCCTGGAGAGATTGGCAAATGCCATGTAAAGCCTGATTCAGCACACTGAGTGTCTGGTGGATATGCACATGGACCTGCACTCCGTCTCTAATGACCATAGTGTGTAGCATCAATGGCAAGGTGAGAGGGGATGAGCAACACCGACTTCACTCCCTTTGATTAGATTAGATTCCCTACAGTGTGGAAACAGGCCCTTCGGCCCAACAAGTCCACACCGACCCTTCGAAAGGTAACCCATCCAGACCCATTTCCCTCTGACTAATGCACCTAATACTGTGGGCAATTTAGCATGGCCAATCCACCTGACCTGCACATCTTTGGACTATGGGAAGAAACCCATGCAGTCACGGGAAAAATGTGCAAACTCCACACAGACAGTCTGCCTGAGGCTGGAATCGAACCTGGGACCCTGGTGCTGTGAGGCAGCAGTGCTACCACTGAGCCACTGTGCCGCCCCCATGTGATGCTGAAGCCTGCAGGTACCTAAGTCAAGGAGAGTGGCCAGCATCTGGCCAGGACACACTAACTTAACTCAGGTCCTCCAAATGCTCCAGTGAAAGCTGGTCAGGTCCTCCAGAGCAAAGGATGCACCCTCAGCAGGCTATCACACCTCAGCTGTGGAAGCAAAGACTGCAGTTAGATGTAAGGGAGGGAAAGAAAAAGAGTGCACAGAGTGTACAGAAGTAGCATTGGTAACACATTATTATAAATTATGTAGCACTTTTTAAAAATATATACACACTTGCACTCTTAAAGTGCATATTTCAGTTTCATTTCTGCTGTTGGCCCTGGTTTGAAAGATGACCAGCACCAACAGACATCCCAATGATGGAAGAAATTGTAATGGCCAAATATTGCTCATCTTTGACAAGCGACTGACTCCTTGACTACAGCTGGCATCGCACCATTGATATTGATGACTCAGCCCAGTCATTATACTTTAACATGGATTACACTGAACTTAAAATCAATGTGCAGGGATTGTGCTAGATTCTGAGATGCACATGTCATTTCACACTTACACAGACACCCAGTGTGTGAGGGTATGAAGTCAGTGATGATTTCAAACACCTCTAGGAGGCTTGCTGTTTTTTTTTACCTATCGGTATTTCAGGTGAGGGCACTGCCACTGAAGGCTGGGAGATGTATGATGAGAAGTTCATTCTCCATTATTGTGCAGCTTTTTTCTGCAGACCTCCGCGCTCTCTCGAGTTAAATGGTTTATAACAGAATACTCAAGGATTTCATGGCTATATAATGGAAGGGCGAAAAGGACGTGGCTCAGGTTTCCATTCAACCTTGTTATCTTTCATGAGAGACTTCAGTGCAAAACTGTCAGCTTCAGGTGTTGACTGAAGCCTTATAAACTACCTTACCTTAGCACCATGTAATGTTAGTGCTCTGGCTCATTGGCAGCTGCTTTTTCACTGACAGTCAGTAAGTCAGAGCATCCGAAGATACCATGCATATATTCCTATGAATCAGTAAACATTTATTCAGCAACAGAAAAATTGAAGGATTGCAGAGATAACCAGGTTCACAAACCAGAAGCTGCTTGCTCTCTAACCAGCTGAGAGTTACATAGTGCAAGTCCAAACCCATTTCATTCATCCTAGCAACAGGTTTAAATTAGCTGCCTCTGGCTTCTCATGCTCAATGATGCATTAATCTATCATTCTCTCGCGAATGTCCCTCGTGGTCTATGCCTTAGTCATTTGTGTTACTTTCTGTTGGATCTATGACAAGCAGCCCCTGGTCAGTCCAAAGTGTGGATCAAGTCATTGTTGCACTCCTTGAACTTTTTTGTTGATAAATGTTTTTGTTTACTGATCCATATTACTGTATGTACAATATCTTCAACTGATCCCACCCTAAGGTATCTGCACTATCTTCTCACCATTCAACAGAAAACAGCAGTCAGTGAGAAAGGCCAGTTATACTAGAAGACATGAGGTTACGTGGATTTCAAGGCTTCAGTCAGCAAATGATATTTCAAGGATAGTCCTCAAGATATGCAACAGGTTGGGAGCAAAGCTGAGGCATTTGCTTTTACTCTCCGATCATAGGATTATTGTCAACGTTTCAGAGTTTATGTAGATGACTAAAATGTTATGAAACGCTAGAGCCTCTTGTTGAACAGCATTTAACCTGAAGGAGGAAACATCACGTATAGCTTTTCTCAACAGGCCACTGGACTTCCCATTGTGCACCCAGTGTTGAATGGCAGTGCACTTACTGAAAAAGCTGAGAGAGAGTGTGACCTTCTGCCTCCAAAGGTGTGTTGAATCATCTCTGTTTCAATGATCCCATTCAGAAGATGCGTGATGTACGCCGAGCAAACCCTAGCACAATACCTGTACATTTCTATTGGCCTCAGTGTAATTTATATTATCATGCAATATTTTAACTGTAGTCAACAAGATAACAGTTGAAGAATTCATAACATCTGAGGCTATCTTCATTCAAGGATTCAAATGTTCATCAGAGATGAACAATATTGATTACAACGTTGTTCATCCTTGGAATACCTGAAGACGCCATATTTATCTCAAATTAGTATGACTTCATCACAGTTGACAGCTACAAAAAGACTGGAGCAGACAGTTTAAGACTAAGTCAAAATAAAAATGTAAAATTACTTCCAATGCAGAGTCATCCATGCCACTTCTGTGCCCTTTGTGTTTTTCCGCCTACTGTCTGGAAGTGACGTGCAGCTGGATTGGAGGGAATCTGCTCTGTAATTAACCCCATTGGAAGACCTCTCAGGGTAAACCCAAGGTGCTTCTGTCTAGAGTGTCCAAGCCCGCTGTGTGTGTCCTGGCTAGACACACTCGCCCTTTTCAGTTTGGTCTTTTGCCAGCATTGGTATCACTGATAGGGATACGTGGAGCAGCTGAGCTCCTCTGGAATGCGCTGACAGGAATCTCTTGGGGTCATACATGGGGTAGCACTTACCCTTGTGGAACACAAAAGATTATTCAACAGCTTTCGACAAAGCTAAGCGCTTCCTTTAATCCCGTTGACTACGCCGGCCTGTCCCATTCTGTCTCTCTGGGCTGGCTCTGTCTAGTGGCTTGGCCTTCTTTGGCAAGCAGGAGGGAAAAGCGTTGCCTTATTTTGAATCACCTCATCCAGCAAACCACCCAGTGTCTGTCAATAAAGTGATTAGCTAATCGGCCTTTTCGGATCATGTGCTTCATGTCTCTGATCTTCATGTCCACATCCTTCCAGCTCTTTGCTGAACACGAAGGGTTGGCCTGTCACATTAATCATTCAGTTTATCAACCACTCATTAGAAGCAGCAGCCTACAGCAACTGGTGATATAGAATAACTCGCTATCTTTTGGGTTTTGCTTACTTCACAATCTGGAAATTTTCTGTCTGTGTATTATTGACACACACTCTGTTTACCTGCTTAGGAGCCAGAGAACTGTTACATGCCGATGATTCCTGGTCTCCAGAATTGGTCATTTGCCTCACAGCGCCAGAGACACAGGTTCAATTCTAACGTTGGCCGACTGCCTGTGTGGAGTTTGCACATTCTCCCCTTGTCTGCATAGGTTTCATCCAGGTGATCCGGTTTCCTCCCACAGTCCAAAAATGTGCAGGTTAGGTCAATTGGCCAGGAGAGTAACTCCTCTCCTTCCTCAGAAGGCTACAGAAATTCAGCATATTCACAATGACTATTATCAATTTGTAGTGATGCACCCTACAAAGCATCCTATCCATGTGCATCACAGCTTGTCATGGCAACTGCTCTGCACAAGACCACAACAAAATACAGAGTGTTGTGAATGCAGCCTAGTCCAACACACAAACCAGCCTTCCATCCATTGACTCTGTCATTATTTCCCGTTACCTGGGGAAAGCTACCAACATAACCAAAGGCCTCTCCCACCCCAGTTATACTCTCTTTTTCACCATCTACTATCAAAAATTTGAAAACATGTCACCACAAATCCAAGAACAGCTTCTTCCCTCTCTCTTGTCAGACGTATGAACTGACCTCTCATTTATTAGACCTTTGATCTTTCTCAGCACTATCTCTGCAGCTGTAACACTATTTTCTGTAATCCATTCTGCTTTCCTGATGTACTTCAGTAAGGTATGATTTGTCTGGATAGCACACAAAACAATACTTTTCACTGTATCCCAGTACACATGACAATAATAGATCCAAACAAATCAAAATTAAGGTAGGAAATTTCCCCAGCAAGCATACCATCAAGAAAACACATGTTTTCGCCTGATTATTTTTAACTTTACAAAAAATGACTATACTTCAATTAGTATTAAGTCATAAGACCATATGACATTGGAATAGAAGTAGGGTATTCAGCCATCTGCCATTCCAAGAGATCAAGACTAGATAAAAAAAACTGCAGATGTTGGAATCCAAGGTAGATAAACAGGAGGCTGGAAGAACACAGCAAGCCAGGTAGCATCAGGTGGTAGAGAAGTCAATGTTTCAAGTGTAAACCTTCTTCAGGACCGGGCGTGGGTGTAAGGGGGGCTGCAGATAAAAGGGGGTGCAGAGTTTTTGGTGGGGAGCAGTGTGAGGTGGTAAGTTAGGGAGAGGTGACTACGGGTACAGGGTATGACCTGATTGTCGATGGAGGAATGAGTCCAGTTTGTAGCTAGAAGGAAGGGTTGGTCAGAGGAATGGAAGGGAGAGGGAGGGGCTGGGTAGGGAGTCGGGTGATGGGAAGGGAGGTTATTTGAAGTTAAAGAACTTGCTGTTGAGTCTTCTGGGCTTAAGTCTGTCCATGTGGAAGATGACGTGTTGTTCCTCCAATTTTCAGTCTGATTCGCTAAGCCAATGGAGGATGCCAAGGATGATCATGTTGAAAAGGGAGTGGGAAGGGGAATTAAAATTGGTGGTGACTGGGAGGTCAGGTCTGACCTTACGTGCCCGACTGAAATGCTCAGCGAAATGTGCCCTGACTTTCTGTTTGGTCTCACCGTTGTAGAGGAGACCACATCAGGGACATCAGGGATACAGTCAACTAGGTTGGAGGAGAGGCAGGTGAGTGAGCCTCTGTCTCACCTGGAAGGACTGTTTGGGGCCCTGGATGGAGGTGAAGCATTGGTGTACTGGCAGGTCTTTCTTTTATGGTTGCAGGGGCAAGTACCTAGGGGTTTGGGGAGGTTGAATCAAGGATTGGAGACAGCAATGGTCCTTGCAGAAGGCAGAGAGGGGGTGGCGAGAGGAAAAGGTTGGAAAAGATCATGGCTGATTTGATAATCTTCAATTCCACTTCCCTGTCTTTTCCTCATAGCCTTTGATTCTCTCACTGATTAGAAAACTGTCTTTTTCATCCTTCAATATACTTAAATGCCCCACTCTCAATGGCCCTCTGTGGTAAAGAACTTCACAACCTCTGAGAGAAGAAGTTCAACATAGAACATAGAACATAGAAAAATACAGCGCAGTACAGGCCCTTTGGCCCTCGATGTTGCGCCGATCCAAGCCCACCTAACCTACACTAGCCCACTATCCTCCATATGCCTATCCAATGCCCTTTTAAATGCCCATAAAGAGGGAGAGTCCACCACTGCTACTGGCAGGGCATTCCATGAACTCACGACTCGCTGAGTAAAGAATCTACCCTAACATCTGTCCTATACCTACCACCCCTTAATTTAAAGCTATGCCCCCTCGTAATAGCTGACTCCATATGTGGATAAAGGTTCTCATGGTCAATCCTATCTAAACCCCTAATCATCTTGTACAGCTCTATCAAGTCACCCCTAAACCTTCTTTTCTCGAATGAAAACAGCCCCAAGTGCCTCAGCCTTTCCTCATACGATCTTCCTACCATACCAGGCAACATCCTGGTAAACCTCCTCTGCACCCGTTCCAGTGCCTCCACATCCTTCCTATAGTATGGCGACCAAAACTGCAAAACTGCCCCCCGTAAACACTCACACACTCCCCCCCGTAAACACACACACACTCCCCCTGTAAACACACACACACACACTCCCCCCCGTAAACACACACACACAATCCCTCCCCCGTAAACACACACACACACACACACTCCCCCCCCCCGTAAACACAAACTTGATCTTTGTCATAAATGGGCATTTTTATTTGGAGGTTATGCACAGTGGTCCTAGACTCTATCGCACAAGGGGAGTCAACCCTTTGGCATCTACCTTGTCAAGTCTCCTAAGAATGTGATGTGTTTCAGTAAGGTTGCCTCTCATTCTTCTCCATCCCAATAAGTACAAGACTAATATTTCAACCTCGCCTCAGAAGGCAGTGCTTACATACCTGGTGTTGATCAGTCTTTGTTAAAAAAATCATTCATGGGATGAGGGCAACGTTGGCTCAGCAGCATTTATTTCCCATCCCGAATTGCCCAGAGGGCAGTTAAGAATCAACCATATTGCTGTGGGTCTGGAGTCACATGTAGGTCAGACCGGGTAAGGATGGCTGTTCTTTTCCCTAAAGGACAGAAGTGAACCAGATGGGCTTTTCTGACAACCATTTCATGGTCATCATTAGATTTTAATTCCAGATATTTATAGAACATAGAGCATAGAACATAGAACATTACAGCGCAGTACAGCCCTTTGACCCTCAATGTTGTGCCAACCTGTGGAACCAATCTGAAGCCCATCTATCCTACACTGTTCCATTCTCACCCATATGCCCATCCAATGACCATTTAAATGCCCTTAAAGTTGGCGAGTCTACTACTGTTGCAGGCAGTGCATTCCACACCCCTACTACTCTCTGAGTAAAGAAATTACATCTGACATCTGTCCTATATCTCTCACCCCTCAATTTAAAGCCATGTGCCCTCGTGCTAGCCCTCACCATCCGAGGAAAAAGGCAATAATTCATTATTACTCTCCACCCTATCTAACTCTCTGATTACTTTATATGTCTCAATTAAGTCACCTGTCAACCTTCTTCACTCTAACGATAACAGCCTCACATCCTTCAGCCTTTCTTCATAAGACCTCCCCTCCATACCAGGCAACATCCTAGTAAATCTCCTCTGAACCCTTTCCAAAGCTTCCACATCCTTCCTATAATGCAGTGACCAGAACTATACACAATACTCCAAATGTGGCCTCACCAGAGTTTTGTACAGCTGCAACATGATCTCTTGGTTCTGAAATTCAATCCATCTCCTAATAAAAGCTAACACACCATATGCCTTCTTAACAACCTTGTCAACCTGGGTAGCAACTTTCATGGATCTATACACATGGACACTGAGATCTCTCTCTACCAAGAGTGTTACCATTATCCCAGTACTCTGCATCCCTGTTATTCCTTCCAAAGTGAATTACCTCACACTTTCCAAGCTAAACTCCATTTGCCACCTCTCAGCCAAGCTCTGCAGCTTATCTATGTCTCTCTGTAACCCACAACATCCTTCGTCACTATCCACAACTCTACGACCTTAGTGTCATCCACAAGCTTACTAACCCATCCTTCTATGCCCTCATCCAGGTCATTCACATAAATGACAAACAATAGTGTACCCAAAACAGATCTCTGTGGTACCCCACTAGTAACTGAACTCCAGGATGAATATTTCCCACCAGCCACCACCTTCTGTCTTTTCTCAGCCAGCCAATTTCTGATCCAATCCATTAAATCGCCTTCAATCATGCCTCCATGTTTTGTACAATAGACTACCACTGAGAACTTTATCAAACATTGTACTGAAATGAGGAAGCTTATTGAATTCAAATTACACATCTGCCATGGTAGGATTGGAATCTGGGTTCCCCAACTGTTATTTGGGTTACTGGATTAACAGTTCAGTGATAATACCACTAGGCCATCACCTCCCCTATCTTCACTTTTCTTAAAAATCACTTGCAGACATCTGGTGGTCATCAAAGTCACTATGCAAGTACAAACCTTTTATTTAATCCGAGCAACAGTAATGACATTTTTATTCTGTGGAGTTTACTGCTTCTTGAGTCTTTCAACCACTATATCAAACCAGAAGGTGGTTGTTGGGTGACAGAGGATTTCTTTTTTAAACCTGTCAGTGATTCAACTCCTCATTACAACTGGATACTACACAGCTCTTATACAATGAGAGCAAAGACACCATGAAAAACATCCTCATGAAAAACATAGTGGGTTGCTGCATCAGCACTTCTGCTGTCTCAACCATTTTGGAAGAACTCTCCAATATTCACAGGAGCAGTGGGCCCGTTTTACACTAGTTCTATCATCTAAAACCTGGTCAGCATGAGGGCAACTCTCTTGCTTGCTATATGGTGAGTGAGGAAGAAATGATAAGGGAAAGATGAAGCAGAAAGGAGTTGACAACAAGCAGATCCCTGTTCCTATCAACTTCCAAGATCTGGTCAGCAAGTTCTTATTTCAGTCAACATAATAACAAATCTCCATTGTACAGCATTCCAAAAACTTACCATTCATCTGTTCTGAATGATACAGCTTCAGCATATTTAACTTCTTTCCAGTTAATACTATTTCCAGGATGAGCCCAAATCCAAATGGATCAATATTTCACAGTATTCCAAAAATTATAATTTATCCCCTTAAAAGTAATCTACACAATTAAAAGATCTTTACTTTCAAAACAAAATGATCACAGATTCACCAAATATTTAAAACTAATTACCAATTTTTCTCATTGCTAGCACTTCCACATCAGTCATCAATGAGTCATCAATAGATTTCTTTTTGAGCTTTTGTCAATTGGATCATATGGGCATAACTCTGAAGTAAGGTGTTTATCCGTATTTTACATTGAGTTGAAAGTACATTTCAAAATATTCCCAAATGCAACATTCATCAAAGGCACTAATCTTATGTGAACTTGGTCTCCCTACTGAGAAATACAGCAACATAGCAACCTGTTTTTTTGTTATCTGTAGTTTTACAAACAGTCACGAGTTAATCGTGCTTTGTGATTCCCATGCCTGATTACCGGTGTTATCCAGTTGTCCTCCCACTGTTTTAGACAATAAATTATTGTTACAACAGCGACAGGGTCAAGTAGCACATAGGTTTGTTGCAATTATCTGTTGAATACTGAAATGAAGTAAAAGAAAGGCCTTTAACCAAGTTTAAAATCATGATATTTGCAGAAATTAAAATATATAAAAACAGAAAATAGTGACAGTATGGAACCCATGACCACTTAAATTGAGAAATGATGCATTTGTTGAAAATGTGGAGGAAGAAATAAAATGATTTGTCACATGGTTGAGATGTGGATAGGAGGAGTTTAATACAAATCATAAACAACATAAATCCTTTGCAATCAATGGCTGATTCTATGTTGTAAAATTCTAATGCATGCTAGCAGGTTTCTAGTGTAATTCTTCACTGTGAATGAGAGTAATAAGTTCATGTAATGAGAGAATTTTATTTAGTTGTTCATGTGATATGTGTTGCCGGTTAGGTGATCGCTTAACACCCTTTCCAAACTGACCTAGACAAGGTGACAATAAGTTGCTTTCTTAAATTAATGCAGTCCTGGGGTGTAGTGACACACAAAGTGTTGGTAGGAAGGGGATTCTACTATTTTGCTCCAGCAGCAGTAAAGGAAGGGCAATTTACACCCAAGGTAGAATGGTGTGTAGCATGAATGGGAGTATACAAGGGTGGTTCCCACACATCCATTTCTCTTAGTCTTCTTGGCTGGTAGAGGTTGTGTCTTTGGGTGGCATTACCTGAGGAGCCTTGATGAATTATTGCAGCTCACTCTGTGTCATGGCAAAGGGAGTGAATGGTAAGCTGATATTTGGGACACCAATCAAGCAAGCTGATTTATCCTGGATATGTCAAACTTCCTAACTGCTGTTAGAGCTGCGCTCATTCAAGTAAGTGGCAATGTTCCACCATACTCTTGACTTGTGCTTTGTAGAAATTGAACAGGCACTGGGTAAACAGAAGTAGAATTACTTGCTGTGGAATTCCTGGTGTCTTACCTGATTTTGTGGTCAAGTTATTTATGTGCCTAATCCAGTTCATATTCAGGTCAATGGCAATCGCCAGGATGTTGCTAATGGGTGATTCAGTGATGGAATGCCATTGAACATCAAAAGCAATAAGGGGATGATTCACTTTTGTTGGCAATGGTCATTGCCTGGCACTTTTGAGTTATGAATATTACTTGCCATGTAAATCTTTTCTGAACCTTTTCCAATTTCACAACATCCTTTCTACAGGAGGGAGACCAGAGTTGCACACCGTATTCCAAAAATGGCCTAACCAATGTCTTGTACAGCTGCAATGTGACTTTCCAACTCCTATACTCAATGCTTTGACCAATAAACACTTTCTTTACTATCCTATTTACCTTCAAGTTAACTTTCAAGGAACTGTGAGCCTGCTCTCCAAGGCCTCTTTGTTCAGCAACACCTCCCAGGATCTTATCATTAAGTGTATAGATCCTGCCCTGTTTTGCATTTCCAAAATGCAGCACCTTATATTTATCCAAATTAAATTCCATCTGCCACTCCTGAGCCCATTGGCCCATCTGATCAAGATCCCATTGTACTCTGAGGTAAAGTTCTTCAATCAGTTAAATGCAGTCTTGAGGTTCAGGAAATTCTTACCTCCCCTGAATAAGTCAGTTTTTTGGGCCATGTTTGGACCATCTTCCTGATGAGGTCAGGAGCCAAGTGGCTCTGGTGGAATCCAAACTGAGTGCCAGTGAGCACATTATTCCATTGTAAGTACGGCTTGATAACACATTGGTGATGACCCCATCTGCCATTTTGCTGATGATGGAAAATAAACTGAAAAAGTTTATACTGACTTGCAATTGGCTGGTTTGGATTTGTCCTGCTTTTATTGTGCATATGACATACTTGGGAAATTTTACACATTGTTGAGTAGATGCTATACTCTAACAGCTTGGCTCATGGAGGGAACTTGTTCTGGGATACAAATCTTAATCATTATTGCTGGAATACTGTCCTGACACGTAGCCTTGCAGTGTTCAGTGCCTTTGTCTATTTCTTAGCATCACATAGAATGAACTGAATTAGTTGAAGACTCATCTGGTATGTGATGCTGGAGGACCATTGGAGGAAATGGAAATGAATCATTTACTCAATATTCCTGACTGAAGCTGGATGCAAATCCTTCAATCTTGTATTTTCCTTGTTGAAGGTTGGGATATTTGTGGTCCCACTTTTTCCTGTTAAATGTTTAATTATCCATCAACATTTATAAATGAATATGACAGGACAGTAAAGCTTAGAACTGATTGGTTGTTTGTGAGATAATTTAGCTCTGTGCATCGCATGTTGCTTCTCCTATTCAGCATTCAAGTAATCCAGTGTTGGAGCTCCACCAGGTTGACATCCTGATTTTTAGCTATGCCTGGTTGTTCCTGAAATGATGTTTTGCATTCTTCATTGAACCAGAGTTGATCTTCCAGCTTGTTGGAAGTAATTGAGAGAGAAATATACCAGATAATGAGACATCTGGTATGAAATATACCAGATAATGTGGCTGAATATTAGTGTGTTGCAGGTGCCTCACAGCACCTCATTAATGCCCAGTTTGAGTTGCTAGCTCTGATTAGATTTGGTCCCATTTAGCACAGTGGTAGTGCCACACAACACGATTAATTCATTCTCCCAGTTCCTCCACCACTATCACATTTGTTCTGATGATGTCAACTTTGACAAAGGAGCCTCTGAAATGTCCATCTTCTTCCTCAACTGAGGATTCCCCAGCATCCTAGTTGACCGGGCCCTCAGCCGGGGCCAACCCATTTCCCACACTTCAGCCCTTGCCCCTTCCCTTCCCTACTGCAACAGTGATCGAGGGTCGTCATTGTCCTTACCTACCATCCCACCAAACAGAGGAACAGAAGCCACTAGCCAGAGGATCATTAGCTGTCATTTCCACCACTTCCAGCACGATGCCACTATCAGACACATCTTCCCCTCCCTTCCCTTGTCCACCTTCCACAGAGATTGTTCCTCCAGGACACCCTTGTCCACTCTTTCTTCACTCCCAACACCCTGCCTCATGGCACTTTCCATTACAACCGCAAAACATTTAACACTTGCCCATTTATTTTTTCATTCCTCAGTATCCAAGGGCCCAAACGCATCTTACAGGTGAAGCAAATGCTTTACCTACACGTCACACAATCTAGTCACCTGCATTCGCTGCTCACAGTGTGGTCTCCTCTACACTTGGGAAACAAAGCAAAGACTGGGTGATCGCTTCGTGGAACACCTACTTTCTGTCCGCAAAAAAGACCCTGAGCTTTCAGTTGCCTGCTACTTCAATACACCACTGTGTTCCCTGGCTGACATCTCTGTCTCAGGCTCGCTGCAATGCTCCACCAAAGCTCAGCACAAGCTGGAAGAACAGCACCTCATTTTCCACTTGTGGATCCTGCAGCTTTCTGGACTCAATATCAAGCTCCATAACTTTAGGGCCTGAGCTCTCCCATGTCCTTATCCTAACCCCCACACATCAGACCTTGTTAACACACAGATGGAAATGTGTTGCTGGAAAAGCGCAGCAGGTCAGGCAGCATCTAGGGAACAGGAGAATCGACGTTTCGGGCATTAGCCCTTCTTCAGGAATGAGGAAAGTTGGTCCAGCAGGCTAAGATAAAAGATAGGGAGGAGGGACTTGGGGGAGGGGCGTCGGAAATGTGATAGGTGGAAAGAGGTCAAGGTGAGGGTGATAGGTCAGACTGGGGTGGGGGCGGAGAGGTCGGGAAGAAGATTGCAGGTTAGGAAGGCGGTGCTGAATTCAATGGATTTGACTGAGACAAGGTGGGGGGAGGGGAAATGAGGAAACTGGCGAAATCCGAGTTCATCCCTTGTGGTTGGAGGGTTCCTAGTCGGAAGATGAGGCGCTCTTCCTCCAACCGTCGTTTTGTTGTGGTCTAGCGATGGAGGAGTCCAAAGACCTGCATATCCTTGGTGGAGTGGGAGGGGGAATTGAAATGTTGAGCTACAGGGTGGTTGGGTTGGTTGGTCCGGGTGTCCCAGAGGTGTTCTCTGAAACGCTCCGCAAGTAGGCGGCCTGTCTCCCCAATATAGAGGAGGCCACATCGGGTGCAAAGGATGCAATAGATGATATGTGTGGAGGTACAGGTGAATCTGTGGCGGATATGGAAGTTTCCTTTGGGGCCTTGGAGGGAGGTGAGGGGGGAGGTGTGGGCGCAAGTCTTGCACCTCCTGCGGTTGCAGGGGAAGGTGCCGGGAGTGGAGGTTGGGTTGGTGGGGGGGTGTGGATCTGACGAGGGAGTCACGGAGGGAGTGGTCTTTACGGAATGCTGATAGGAGAGGGGAGGGAAATATATCCTTGGTGGTGGGGTCCGTTTGGAGGTGGCGGAAATGACGGCGGATGATGCACTGTACATGGAGGTTAGTGGGGTGGTAGGTGAGGACCAGTGGGGTTCTGTCCTGGTGGCGGTTGGAGGGGCGGGGTTCAAGGGCAGAGGATCGGGAAGTGGAAGAGATGCGGTGGAGGGCATCGTCGACCACGTCGGGGGGGAAATTGCGGTCCTTGAAGAAGGAGGCCATCTGGGATGTGCGTTTTTGGAACTGGTCCTCCTGGGAGCAGATGCGGCGGAGTCGAAGGAATTGGGAGAATGGGATGGCGTTTTTACAGAGGGCAGGATGGGAGGAGGTGTAGTCCAGGTAGCTGTGGGAGTCGGTCGGTTTGTAGTAGATGTCCGTGTTGATTCGGTCGCCTGAGATAGAAATAGAAAGGTCGAGGAAGGGGAGGGAGGAATCTGAGACTGTCCAGGTGAATTTGAGGTCGGGGTGGAAGGTGTTGGTGAAGTGGATGAACTGTTCAACCTCCTCGTGGGAGCATGGATTGTTCCACATATCCTACGAAGAGGCAGGCATAGCTGGGGCCCATGCGGGTGCCCATGGCTACTCCTTTCGTTTGGAGGAAGTGGGAGGATTGGAAAGAGAAGTTGTTCAGGGTGAGGACCAGTTCAGTCAGTCGAAGGAGGGTGTCAGTGGAAGGGTACTGGTCGGTACGGCGGGAAAGAAAGAAGCAGAGGGCTTTGAGTCCTTCGTGATGGGGGATGGAGGTGTACAGGGACTGGATGTCCATGGTGAAAATAAGGCGTTGGGGACCGGGGAAGCGAAAATCATGGAGCAGGTGGAGGGCATGGGTGGTGTCCCGAATGTAGGTGGGGAGTTCTTGGACTAAGGGGGACAGGACGGTGTCAAGGTATGCGGAACACACAGTCTGCTATTACACACAACCCAATGTTAGCCACTAACAATGTCGAATAATAGCTATTCCCTTTTAGCCAGATCATTATCCACTCCTTTGTCTGTTCAACTGCTCTAACTCCTTTGACTCTGTCCCCACCTATTGATTACTCCTTAACCGCTCCCCCCACCTTATCTTCTGCATATAAACCAACATTTTCTTAGCTACCAACAGTTCTGAGGAAGGGTCACTGACCTGAAATATTAACTTTGATTTCTCTCCACAGAAGTTCAAGGCATGCTGAGGTTTTCCAGCAATTTCTATTTTTGTTTATGATGAAGTCTATGATCAATGTGAGAACTAGGCTTCCTCTCAAGAAGGAATGTCGCTTCTGCTGATATTGTTATGGATGGGTGTGTCATCGACAGGAGGTCGGTGAGGATGTGGTCAAGTAGATGTCTTATGTTATTTTTTCCCACACTGTCTGATGCAGGTCCTTGGGAGTCAACAAGCTTGGTCAGCAGTGGTGCTATTGTGCCACTCTCAATGGGGGACATTGATGTCCCACAACCAGAGCACATGGTGTATCCTTATCAGTCATGTGTTTTCTACAAGTAGTGTGCAACATGATGGAAGGCTAAGGGGGAAGGGAGCAGTTCTTAGAAATCAGAAGGTTTCCTTGTCTGTGTATGACCTGATATCATTCAACTTCATGGGGCCTGGAGTCACACTGGAGGACTCCCTGACTATAACATAGCTAAAGGTACCATTGCAGTATGCCTCAACATATTGTTATTAAATAGCATGGAGGAATTAAATAATGTAGTGGCAAAGATGAATGAAGTAAACAGATAAGAACAAATTGTTATGTTTGTGTATAGATGAAGAGGTAAATAGAAATAATAGAGGCTGACAAAGGAGCCATTAAGGTGACTGAACCAAACGATTTCAGCAAAATGTGGAGTGTTATGGTTTTACTGATTTGATTATGAGTAAATTAGAACCAATCAGGATTTATAGGTAGCAGATAATGTTGGTGGGAGAAATGCATACTAGATACCAAGCTTTTATACCAAAGCTCTGTTCACAATCCTTATGGCTTTATGTTAAAGACATTTGAAAGGGTAATTGATCTGTGCAGCCACCTTTTGAAACATACAATTTATCACTGCATGTTATGCAACATATAAAATGACCATCGATAGATACAATCTTTACTTAAAGGGATGACCTTTTGAGATCCCATCATTCAAGCTGTTCCCTGTTAGACAACTCGAGTCTCCATAAACAAGCTAAACCAGAGACAGCCAATTGTATTACACTTGTGGTGATTGTTACATAGTTTGAAAGTTTAGACACTAATTGGTTATTCTTTTTTTTCTCTGCGAATAACTAATCAATCCCTCTGGGAGAAGCAGGCAAGCTATTAAATGTGAATAGCTGACTATGAAAACGCCTATTTAATCTTCCTCATTACACTGGCTAAAATCATTCACTTAAAACTTGTTTTTATGTTGTGAGATTAACTTAGTTAAACATGTCAAAATACTTTGTAGAAATGTTACCAGACTGAATTTGACACTGAGTGCTTAAGGAAATATTGGAATAACTGACCTAAAACTTTGTCAAAAAGATATGTTTAAAGAATATTTTTAAGACTGCTCAATTTAGGGGAGAGTTTATGATGTGTGTTTCATATTTCATGGCTAGGCAGCTGAGATCTGACCACCAGTGGAAGAGCAACTAAATTGGAAAGACACTGACGACAGAGATGGAAAAATTCTAAGTTCCAGGAGGTTACAGAGATAATGAGGGATGGGTCATTGGTGGGGGATGGGGTGTGGAATTTGAATCAAAAGGATATTATGCTGCTAGAATTGGAGCTAATGTATGTTAGTGGATAAAGGGTGATGGCTGATTGGAATCAAGTGCAATTTCAGTATGCAAGAAGCAGGTCTTTTTTAACAAACTAAAGTTTACAAAGGTAGAAAAATGATTGGCCACTGAGGAAAGTTTTGACTGTTCTTTGTATCTTCAATCGAACACTTGTTTTGGACTTTTTTTTGCCAACAGGTATTCATTATTCTGTCATTCTCACCTCCTATGACACATCCTTTGTTTAATTACTTGTACCATTCCCACTGCCACTGGCTGTGCCCCACTAACTCTACCACTACTTAACAGCTTCCATTTCCTGATCCATTGTAGACCTTCCATTTTGTTCTTTTTCCATTCTTCTTCGTATGTTCTGCTTAATAGTTCTGGACCTAATAGTTGAAAATGTCCCTGGCTTTGAATGTACGGACAAGGAGCAACAATAGGCTACTCAGCCCTGTGAGTCAGCATCATCATTCAATAAAATCATGGCTGATTTGATTTTAATCTCAACTCTATATTCTTGAGTATCCCCGATAATCTTTCATTCCCTTGGTAATCAAGAGTCCATCCACTTCTGTTTTATCAATATTTAAAGATATAAAGAAAAGAATTTCAAAGACACTCATCCATCTGAGAGGAAAAACAAATTCTTCATCTGTTTTAAAAGGTAACCTCTTATCTTAAATTATGATCCCTAGTTTTGGATTCTCTCACAAGAAGAAACATGCTTTCAACATCCACCTGGTCAAATCCCAAGTCAGTCAATTTTTTAAATGCCAAAGGGTATAGGCCTCGCCTATCTAGTCTTTCCTGAAAAGGTTATTTACACATTTCAGGTGTTAGACTATTAAACCTTCTCTGAACTGCTCCCTTCCATGAGGACTCAAAGTGATCAAGGCTGTTTTCCCTGGAGCATCAAAGGCTGAGGGACAACCTTATAGAGATTTATAAAATAATGAGGGTCATGGATAGGGTAAATAGTCAAGGTCTTTTCCCAGAGTAGGGGAGTCCAGAACTAGAGGATATCGGTTTAAGGTGAGAGGGGGCAAATTTAAAAGGCAAATTCTTTCTCCCAAAGTGGTGTGTGCATGGAATGAGCTACTAGAGGAGGTGGCAGAGGTGAGTATAGCTACAATATTTAAAAGATATCTGAATGACTATATGAATAGGAAGACTTTAGAAGGACATGGGCCAAGTGCTGGTAAAAAGGACTCGATCAGTTTGGGATATCTATTGGCATGGATGAGTTGGATTAAACTGTCTGTTTCCATGCTGTATAACTCTATGACTCTTCAACCCAAGTGGACTGGTAGCAGCAACTTAAGGATAAAGCTGTGTCATTGCAATGAGAGGCTTTTATGGAGGAAATGGCAAGAGTACGCAGCATTCATGTTCCCATAAAGACAAGGGACATGAAGGGTAGGGTTAAGAAAGAAACAGATATGGCAAATGCTGAAGGCTCAGTATGGTAGAGTTCGTGGTGGAGCATAAAGTGTTAGGGGATCTTTAAAAGAAAATTAGGAAAGCTAAAAGAATGCATGAGAAAGCATTGGTAGGTAGTATAAAGAAAAAAAAAGTGAGCTTAAAAGAAATAAACATTTAAAGAGCAATTGAATGACCCATGACATGGGCACAGTCCCACAGATATATGTCAATCTTTACATGAAAAGAGATGACCCAGGTTATCAGGATGGAGATCTGCTAATTATTAGAAGAAATTAACGTAGATTAAGGGGATGTACTTGTGCGGTAAGCAGCCTTTAAAAAGTGGACACATTTGTAGACCCAGATGGAATCTAACCCAGGCTTTTCAAGATGGAAAGAGAGAAGATATCAAGTGGCCTGGCATTAATTTTCAAATTCTCTCTGGCCACAGGTGAGGTGCCAGGTGACTGGAGGACTGCTATTCCATTGTTAAAAATATGGGGATAGACCAGGAAATTACAGCCACCCAGACTAACCTTGCTGGTGGGGAAGTTACTAGAATTGTGAAGAACACAGGCATCAGCACTTGGATAGACATGGATTAAATGGGGGTAATAAGCATAGATTTGCTAAGGGAAGATTGTGTTTGACAAACTTCATCAAAGCACTTGAGGAAGCAACCAGGAGGGTTGGTGAATTTGATGCATTTGATGTGGTTTACATGGACTTCAGCAGACAAAGTGGCATGTTGGATCCAAATTTTGCTTGGAGGCAGGAGGCAAAAAGTGATCATAGAGGGCTACATCTGTGGCTGGAACTGTGTTCCAATGGGATTTGGCATGGCATGATGCTGGACCCCTTACTGTTTCTGGTATACATTCATGACTTGGACCTAAATGTAGGCGGTGTTATCATGAAGTTTGCAGATCATTCAAAAATCATCAGATAATAAATAGGAGGATAGCTATAAATTGCAGGAGGATATCAACAGACTGATACACTGGACAGAACAATGGCACATAACCTTCAACTGAGAAAACAGAAGTGATGCATTTGAAAGGGTTAACAAGGAAAGGAATTACACTTCAGATGGCAATGTAAGATCAGAGGAACCTTGGTGTGCATGTCCAAAATTTCTTGAAGGTAGCAGGGCAGGAAGTTAAGATGGTTAAGAAGCCATATAGGACATTTGCCTTTTTTAGTTGAAGTATACTGTACAAGGGCAGGGATTTTATTCTGGAATTGTATAAAATGCTGGTTAAACTTGGAATACTGCATGTAGTTTTGATCAGCACATTATAGGAAGCATATGATTGCACTAGGGATGGTGCAGATAATATTTCCCCGAATTATGCCTGAACTGGCAGGTCTGAAGCTACGAGGAAAGAATAAAAAGGCTGGGATTGTTGTCCTTAGAGTGCTGAAGGTTGTGAGGGGACCTGATAGAAATGTTTGAAATTATAAGGGAATGATAAGGATAAAAAGGTCAATTCAGGATCAAAGGGTGAGATTTCAAACAACACAGGAGCAGGTAGTGAGCTGATGCAGGAGGGATTCTCATAAGTTATCATCACTCTCTCCTCAACCTGAGGAGAATGACCAAATGAGCAGTACATCTCACAAATCCATGGTGCGTGGATGTAAATGGTGATCATTAACTAGTATATTATAGAAAGATGAATGGAAACAGGGAGGTCAAAAAGGTGTTGGTCAAAGAGGGGCAGCAACACAAAAGGGAACATGAGGATTGGTAAATCAATGTTACACTCAAGCAATGACTGGAGATCACTCTCAAAGACACAAAGTTGAAAACTTGTCACCTTCGCATCAAGCTCAATGCACAATAAGTTGAAAAAATAACTACCACCATACGCGGAGTAGGTGAACAAAGTTACTGCTTTTCTCTCTGGCGGTGGAGTACTCTGTTGCTGTGGTTCTGTTCGCCGAGCTGGAAGTTTTTGTTGCAAACGTTTCGTCCCCTGTCTAGGTGACATCCTCAGTGCTTGGGAGCCTCCTGTGAAGCGCTTCTGTGGTGTTTCCTCCGGCATTTATAGTGGCCTGTCCCTGCCGCTTCCGGTTGTCAGTTTCAGCTGTCCACTGTAGTGGCCGGTATATTGGGTCCAGGTCTATGTGTTTGTTGATGGAGTTTGTGGATGAGTGCTGAAAATGTGTTGCTGGAAAAGCGCAGCAGGTCAGGCAGCAGGTCATCCAGGGAACAGGAGAATCGACGTTTCGGGCATAAGCCCTTCTTCAGGAATGAGGAAAGTTTGTCCAGCAGGCTAAGATAAAAGGTAGGGAGGAGGGACTTGGGGGAGGGGCGTCGGAAATGTGATAGGTGGAAAGAGGTCAAGGTGAGGGTGATAGGTCAGACTGGGGTTGGGGCGGAGAGGTCGGGAAGAAGATTGCAGGTTAGGAAGGCGGTGCTGAATTCAATGGATTTGACTGAGACAAGGTGGGGGGAGGGGAAATGAGGAAACTGGCGAAATCCGAGTTCATCCCTTGTGGTTGGAGGGTTCCTAGGCGGAAGATGAGGCGCTCTTCCTCCAACCGTCGTTTTGTTGTGGTCTAGCGATGGAGGAGTCCAAAGACCTGCATATCCTTGGTGGAGTGGGAGGGGGAATTGAAATGTTGAGCTACAGGGTGGTTGGGTTGGTTGGTCCGGGTGTCCCAGAGATGTTCTCTGAAACGCTCCGCAAGTAGCCGGCCTGTCTCCCCAATATAGAGGAGGCCACATCGGGTGCAGAGGATGCAATAGATGATGTGTGTGGAGGTGCAGGTGAATCTGTGGCGGATATGGAAGTTTCCTTTGGGGCCTTGGAGGGAGGTGAGGGGGGAGGTGTGGGCGCAAGTCTTGCACCTCCTGCGGTTGCAGGGGAAGGTGCCGGGAGTGGAGGTTGGGTTGGTGGGGGGTGTGGATCTGACGAGGGAGTCACGGAGGGAGTGGTCTTTACGGAATGCTGATAGGAGAGGGGAGGGAAATATATCCTTGGTGGTGGGGTCCGTTTGGAGGTGGCGGAAATGACGGCGGATGATGCACTGTACATGGAGGTTAGTGGGGTGGTAGGTGAGGACCAGTGGGGTTCTGTCCTGGTGGCGGTTGGAGGGGCGGGGTTCAAGGGCAGAGGATCGGGAAGTGGAAGAGATGCGGTGGAGGGCATCGTCGACCACGTCGGGGGGGAAATTGCGGTCCTTGAAGAAGGAGGCCATCTGGGATGTGCGTTTTTGGAACTGGTCCTCCTGGGAGCAGATGCGGCGGAGTCGAAGGAATTGGGAGAATGGGATGGCGTTTTTACAGGGAGCAGGATGGGAGGAGGTGTAGTCCAGGTAGCTGTGGGAGTCGGTCTGTTTGTAGTAGATGTCCGTGTTGATTCAGTCACCTGAGATAGAAATAGAAAGGTCGAGGAAGGGGAGGGAGGAATCTGAGACTCTCCAGGTGAATTTGAGGTCGGGTTGGAAGGTGTTGGTGAAGTGTATGAACTGTTCAACCTCCTCGTGGGAGCACGAGGCGGCGCCGATACAGTCATCGATGTAGCGGAGGAAAAGGTGGGGGGGTGGGGCCAGTGTAGTTGCGGAAGATGGACTGTTCCACATATCCTACGAAGAGGCAGGCATAGCTGGGGCCCATGCGGGTGCCCATGGCTACTCCTTTCGTTTGGAGGAAGTGGGAGGATTGGAAAGAGAAGTTGTTCAGGGTGAGGACCAGTTCAGTTAGTTGAAGGAGGGTGTCAGTGGAAGGGTACTGGTCGGTACGGCAGGAAAGAAAGAAGTGGAGGGCTTTGAGTCCTTCGTGATGGGGGATGGAGGTGTACAGGGACTGGATGTCCATGGTGAAAATAAGGCGTTGGGGACCGGGGAAGCGAAAATCATGGAGCAGGTGGAGGGCATTGGTGGTGTCCCGAACGTAGGTGGGGAGTTCTTGGACTAAGGGGGACAGGACGGTGTCAAGGTATGCGGAGATGAGTTCGGTGGGGCAGGAGCAGGCGGAGACAATGGGTCGGCCGGGGCAGTCAGGTTTGTGGATTTTGGGCAGGAGGTAGAAACGGGCGGTGCGGGGTTGTGGGACTATGAGGTTGGAGGCGGTGGATGGGAGATCCACCGAGGTGATGAGGTTATGGACGGTCTGGGAGATGATGGTTTGGTGGTGGGGGGTGGGGTCATGGTCAAGGGGGCAGTAGGAGGAGGTATCTGCGAGCTGGCGTTTGGCCTCAGCGGTGTAGAGGTCGGTGCGCCAAACTACTACCGCGCCTCCCGTGTCTGCTGGTTTGATAGTGAGGTTGGGGTTGCAACGGAGGGAGTGGAGGGCTGCGCGTTCCGAGGGTGAGAGATTGGAGTGGGTGAGAGGAGTGGGGGAGTTCAGGTGGCGGTTAATATTGCGGCGGCAGTTGGCTATGAAGAGGTCGAGGGCAGGTAGGAGGCCAGCACGGGGTGTCCAGGTGGATGGGGTGTGTTGGAGGCGGGAGAAGGGGTCGTCAGAGGGTGGGCGAGAGTCTTGGTTAAAGAAGTAGGCACGGAGGCGAAGGCGGCGGAAGAATTGTTCGAGATCGTGTTGAACTCATTAGTCCGAGAGCGTAGGGGAATGAAGGTGAGGCCTCTGCTGAGGACTGATCTTTCATCCTCAGAGAGGGGCAGGTCTGGAGGGATAGTGAAAACACGGCAGTGCTGGGAGCCAGGACCTGGTGTGGGGCTGGAGCTGGGTGTGGGGGCGGGGTTAGGTCTGGGGCGGGGACGGGGATTGGCTTGGGGGCGATGTTGGGCATGGTGATGGCGATAGGCGAAGGGGCGGTGTTAGACGTGGTGACGGAAATAGGCGTGGGGGCGGGGTTAGGCATGCAGTCGGAGATCGGCGAAGGGGCAGGGTTAGGCGTGGTGACGGAACTCGGCGGGGGGCGGGGTTAGGCGTGGAGATCGGCGTGGGGGCGGAGACACATGCGGCGTTGTGGGCGTGTAGGTTAGTGACGTCAGTGGGGACGGAAGTGGCTGCGGCGACCACAGAGACAGTGTTATTCCCCATAGCCGCGCAGATTGCGAATCTGCCGGCGATTGTCTTCATGGCGATCACGGAGGCGGTTGTCTGGGCGGCGATCGCGGAGGTGGTTGTTTGGGCGGCGATCGCGGTGGCTGCGAGGTCGGTGGGGGCGGAAGTGACGTCATCGTCGTCATCGGCAGCAGCTATTGCCGTGGGCGATGTAGTGGCCGCGTGTGTAATGGCGCCGGACTGATTTCGGAGGCCGATGGAAGATTCTGGAACACCCACCCCACCAATCTCCATGTACAGCGCATCATCCGCCGTCATTTCCGCCACCTCCAAATGGACCCCACCACCAAGGATATATTTCCCTCCCCTCCCCTATCTGCATTCCGTAAAGATCACTCCCTCCGTGACTCCCTCGTCAGATCCACACCCCCCACCAACCCAACCTCCACTCCCGGCACCTTCCCCTGCAACCGCAGGAGGTGCAAGACTTGCGCCCACACCTCCCCCCTCACCTCCCTCCAAGGCCCCAAAGGAAACTTCCATATCCGCCACAGATTCACCTGCACCTCCACACACATCATCTATTGCATCCTCTGCACCCGATGTGGCCTCCTCTATATTGGGGAGACAGGCCGGCTACTTGCGGAGCGTTTCAGAGAACACCTCTGGGACACCCGGACCAACCAACCCAACCACCCTGTGGCTCAACATTTCAATTCCCCCTCCCACTCCACCAAGGATATGCAGGTCTTTGGACTCCTCCATCGCCAGACCACAACAAAACGACGGTTGGAGGAAGAGCGCCTCATCTTCCACCTAGGAACCCTCCAACCACAAGGGATGAACTCGGATTTCACCAGTTTCCTCATTTCCCCTCCCCCCACCTTGTCTCAGTCAAATCCATTGAATTCAGGACCGCCTTCCTAACCTGCAATCTTCTTCCCGACCTCTCCGCCCCCACCCCAGTCTGACCTATCACCTTCACCTTGACCTCTTTCCACCTATCACATTTCCGACACCCATCCCCCAAGTCCCTCCTCCCTACCTTTTATCTTAGCCTGCTGGACAAACTTTCCTCATTCCTGAAGAAGGGCTTATGCCCGAAACGTCGATTCTCCTGTTCCTTGGATGCTGCCTGACCTGCTGCGCTTTTCCAGCAACACATTTTCAGCTCTGATCTCCAGCATCTGCAGACCTCACTTTCTCCTTTGTGGATGAGTGCCAAGCTTCTAGGAATTCCCTGGCTGTTCTTTGTTTCGCTTGCCCTGTGAGGATGTCACCTAGACAGGGGACGAAACGTTTGCAACAAAAACTTCCAGCTCGGCGAACAGAACCACAGCAACGAGCACCCGAGCTACAAATCTTCTCACAAACTTTGAAGTAATCTGTTAGTAGAATTATATAAATCATGCATTCATTGATTACATCATGCCATCTATTTGTTATCAAATCCAATGACGGCTTTTTTTGGCAATGACTGACATTTAAAACTTTTACCTCAAGAAGTTATGACTATTGCATACTGTGCATCAGTTGGACACTGTCATGTCAGATACACAAAGCTATGCAGATGCAAAGGTAAAAGTCTCAACATTTCCAAGCAATTGTAAGTTTGCTCGCTGAGCTGGTAGGTTTGTTCTGAGCCATTTCGTCACCATGCTAGGTAACGTCATCAGTGAGCATCTGGTGAAACGCTGGTGTTCTGTCCAATTTACTATTTATGTGTCTTGGTCTGTTACAGTGGGTGATATCAATTTTCTCAGAGGTTGGTAAATGGGGTCCAAATCAATGTGTTTGTTAACTGAGTTCCAGTTTGAATGCTAGGCCTCTAGGAATTCCCGTGTGTGTCTCCATTTAACTTGGCCTGGGACGGATGTGTTGCACCAGTCGACATGGTGTCTTTCTTTGTCTGTATGTAAGGATACTCGTGATAGCTGGTCATGTCTTTTGATGACTAATTGGTATTCATGTATCCTGGTGGTGAACTTTCTGCCTGTCTGTCCGATGTTTGTTGCAAGCCGTGCAGGGTATTTTGTCAATGACATTCGTTTTGTTGGCGTTTGTACAGGGTCCTTTGATGGAGAACTGCAGACCAGCATTCACAGGAAAGCAACATGCACAGACCAGATACTTAACTGCAGGAGCAATCACCCCAACACCCACAAACAGAGCTGCATCAGGACATTATTTAAATGGGCCGCAACACACCGCAGCACCCAGGAACTATGAGCAATAGAAGAAAAATACTTATATAGCGTATTCAAGAAGAAAGGGACCCGATGAACACAGTCCATCGATTCCTAAACAACAAACCCAAACAAACAGACACAACATGCCCAGAAACTCTAGCCACATGACCATACATCAAAGATATCTCAGTGATGACTATCAGACGACTCCAATCCCTTGGCATCTTGGTAGCCCATAAACCTACCAACACACTTAAACAGCGACTGATGAACCCTTCTCCCCTGCACTAGCTCTTCAGCTACTCATTCATCTGCTCTATCCTCCTATTCCTACCCTCATTAGCTCGTAGCACCAGAAGTAATTCAGATATTACTACCCTCGAGAGCCTCCTTTTTAAATTCCTGACAAACTTTATTTATTCTCCCTTCAGAATATCTTCCTTTTACCTTCCTATGTCAGTAGTCCCCATGTGGACAATGACCTCCTGCTGATCCCTCTACCCTTTGAGAACATTCTGCTCCCTCTCTGACATATCCTTGATCGTGGCACCAGGGCGGCAACACACCATTCTGATTTCTTGCTGTCGGCTGTAGAAACATCTGTCTGTGCCTCTGACTAGAGAGTTCCCTATCCCAAGCAATCGCTTGGAGCATAACATACCCTTCGTTACATTAGAGCCAGTCTCGGTACCAGACGTTTGGCTGTTCATACTATGACTTTTGGTAAAATTCAGCCCTAAGTTTATTTCATGCCGTTTGTGTTGTAGCTGATTTGATTCCCACACAAAAGCTATGTAACTGAATGAGTGCAGGGATATTCAATTGTTCTCCAATGTTCATTATCTTCTCAGAGATTATGATAGGTAAAGGAGGTTTCATTGCAAATGAGGAAGCTTTGTCATGAATGGATATGTCCATTAACATTTAGGAGACATTTTTAGAACTGATGAAGAAGCAAAAGGCGAGGACTAATGGAAGATAAGTCCAAAAAAGTAAAGACCTGATCAACTGCCGATCCATAACATGAATAATTCAAAACACATCCCTTTTCTGTTCGAATAATTGGAACAAACATTTAATTCAAACTCCTGATATTTTACAGTCGTCTCTGACAGGTCTTTCAAGATTTTGAATGTAGACATAATTGCTTTGCTAAGGCTTTTTTTCTGTGATATTTTCAATTAGTGACAGTGAATGAATTAATTGCATCACCCTGACCTATTGTTTGATTAGCTTTCATACCTACATTTCAAATGAATAATCACTTTTGATAACAGAAACAAGTCCAGTGCTTCACACTGATGACATCGTCTATGATTGAAATAAATACGTTTGGTGTAACTTTAAAATAAAGGTCAATATGAGAGCAACAGGGAAAGAATGCATGGAGATTAAGTCAGTTATATTTTTGAAACAGGCAACATTGGAATGATGGGCAAGTGGCTTTGTTCAGTTTTATATAATTATTAGTGTGCGTGTATAAGGTATGGAAACTGATGCTGAAATTGCTAGTACATGCAAGTTTTGAGAAGATTTGTGAATGCACGGTTACAAAGGCCCAACAATGTCTCTTCTTCCTCAGGCAGCTGAGGAAATTTGGCATGACGGTGAATACCCTTGTCAACTTTTACAGGTGCACCATCAAAAGCATTCTGTCTGGATATGTCACTACGTGATATGGCAACTGTACCATTCAAGATCAGAGACGATTACAGAGTGGTGAACTCGGCCCGGACAATCACAAAGAACAACATCCCATTTTTAGAATCCATCTACCAGGCCAGCTGTCAAGGAAAGGCCGCCAGCATTCTCAAAGATCCATCCCATCCTGGCAATGTTTTTCTATAACCTCTACCATTGGGGAGAAGGTACAGAAGCCTGAACACACGTACCAGCTGGTTTTGTAACAGTTTCTACCCTACTGTTGTTAGAATACTGAATGGGCTCATAAACTCAGCATTCGTCTGCACCTGTGTTTCTGTTTTTGCCGCTGTTTACCTATTATTTACTTATCTGTGCTACTTAATGCTGTGATCTGTCTGTATTACTCACAAGACAAAGCTTTTCACTGTGCCTCAGTACACGTGACAATAAATTCAATTCAATTCAATTCAATTATGGGAAATCATGTCTCACAAACTTGAGTGACTTTTTTGAACAAGTAACAAAAAGGATTCATGAGGGCAGAGCAGTGGATGTGATCTATATGGACTTCAGTAAGGCGTTCAACATGCTTGCTCATGGTTGACTGGTTAGCATTTTAGAGAGAACTGGATATAGAACTGGCTCAAAGGTAGATGATAGAGAATGGTGGTGGAGTGTTGCCTTTCAGATTGGAGGCCTGTGACCAGTGCAGTGCCACAAGAGTCAGTGCTGGGTTCACTGCTTTTCATCATTTACATAAATGATTTAGATGTGAACATCAGAGGTAGGGTTAGTAAGTTTGCAGATGACACCAAAATTGTAGGCGGAGTGGATAACGAAGAAGATTACTTCAGAGTACAATGGGATCTTGATCAGATAGGGCAATGGGCTGAGGAGTGGCAAATGGAGTTTAATTTAGATAAATGTGAGGTGCTGCATTTTGAAAAGGCAAATCAGAACAGGATGTATACATCATGGTAAGGTCCTGGGGAGTGTTCCTAAACAAAGAGACCTTGGAATGCAGGTTCATACTTCCTTGAAAGTGGAGTCTAAGGTAGATAGGATATTGAAGAAGGTGTTTGGAATGCTTTTTTTTGTTGGTCAGAGCATTGAGTATAGGAGTTGGGAGATCGTGTTGCAGCTGTACAGGACATTGGTTAGGCCACTTTTGAAATATTATGTACAATTCTGGTCTTCCTCTTATAGGAAGGATGTTATGGAACTTGAATGGTTCAGAAAAGATTTACAAGGATGTTGCCAGGGTTGGAAGATTTGAGCTACAGGGAGAGGCTGAATAGGTTGGGGCTGTTTTCCCTGGAGAGTTGGAGGCTGAGGGGTGACCTTATAGAGGTTTATAAAATCATGAGGGGCATGGATAGAATAAATAAACAAGGTCTTTTCCTGAGGGTGGGAGAGTCAAGACCTAGAGGGTGCAGGTTTAGGATGAGAGGGAAAAGATTTAAAGTAACCTAAGGGGCAACATTTTCATGCAAAGAACAGTGCCTGTATGAAGTGAGCTAGGAGAAGAAGTGGTGGAGACTGGTACAATTACAAATTTAAAAGGCATCTGGATGAGCATGTGAATAGGAAGGGTTTAGAGGGATATGGGCCAAGTGCTGGCAAATGGATTAGATTAATTTTGGATATCTGGTTGGCATAGAATTGGACCAAAGGGTCTGTTTCTGAACTGCACATCTCTATGACTCTCTAGCTATAAGTGGCAATACAATGAGTTCCATACAGGATTATTTCATATTATTTTCTGCTGCTCACTTCATGAAGTGTGCATCACCCTTCCATTGTGACATTCTGGCCTTTCCTTGAATTGACTAACTACAAGATACTCACCAGTGTCAAGGCATTCTGACATTCACCCCAGCAGTGAACAATGTCAAAAACTGTCTGAATTAGTGCCCAAGTCAGTGGAGTGTCCCTGGTCTGGAGGAACAGGCAGCAATGCTGCAAGATGTTTATTGCCCATCTGCACTTCACAGGATGAGTGTCACGATGTTCTCTCTGTTGCCTCACACTCACTGTATACTCTGCCATTGCACCAAATTCCTGCCAAGGTCTGTAGCCCACTGCTCTCAATAGTGCATGCAACATCTTCATTTGATGACTCATATCCACCCTATGCCCCCCAAATTATTAAATCTTCCTTCCCTCCGTGCTTCCTACTCTTTCACTTGGGACACTTCAACACCCTTCCTAACTAAGGAACAGGTCTGTGATTAACCAAAATACTCTGGGACTGTGAGCTGCTGACAAATATGATACACTGTTTGGCTATCTGTCTGCATTAAAAGTCAAGGCACATAGAGTCGCTGAGAGCATATAAAGAGGTGCAAAGTGAATGTGCGCTAAGAAAGTAAGGTAAGAGCCTTGAGATGCACCAAGTTCTGAAGCATAAGTTTGGAGCCAGTCCCTGCATGCTAAAGGATCTCACAGTAGTATTGCAATGTAAGGTGCTGGTGAGCTCCAAACTGATAAGGAGGTGCTAAAACATTGGAAGTGAGCATCAAATAAGCGCTGATGATATGGTCCAATACACGCCTCCATGGTCAGAGGGTGCAGGCAGTAGCTGTTGATGAAGCATATTGAGGAATGGTAGCCAAGGTGAATACCCAGAGAAGACACCAGTGAGCATTCAATAAGCCACACAGATTTTTACAGCAGGAAATATTGCTATCTGGTCTCTCTCTAGTATGTACATGAGGCACGAGTGGGTAATAATAAGATGTAAATAAATGCATATCGGCTCTCCGCACTCACTAATGACATTCCTGTCTTCCACTAAACATTATGTGGAAAATTGGACTTTCTGGTCAGGGCTTCAAGATTCTCATTTTCCTGATCTCAATATACTGACTTACCATTGTCCATGTCATTCAGGGGCTGGGAGGATACCACCCATTTTTTCTTCATCTGTGAAGGACAGAAGGAAAAAGGCCATTAGTGTCTTGTGAATGAACCATGATGGTCCCACTTTCTCACCCTTGCTCCTTTCATGAGATGTGGTGACCCTCAGGTTAAACTATGACCCAGTTGTTTCTCTCAAAAGAGAGAACAGCCCTATAGTCCCCTGGGGCTATGGAATCTTCACCTTCATCTTACACATTCTGGGAGGATGAAGAGTGCAAGGAACTTTATGCATTGTAATAAATTCAATAATTAACCATTCTAAAACATTGTTATGGTTCTTTTAACTTACTCCCTGATAAAGTTGGTTCATTGAATGAACTGTTAGCCTGAATCCTCAACCAGCTGTGAGTTAAAGCATCATCAGACTGTATTCAGCATTATTAACTGTTGACTGGGTCCTAAATAAAGCGTCAATACTTCTTCGCTGCCACATGTATTTCAAAGTAAATTACAGCAGAGCAATTCCCCTGAGTTAATCAGCTGCAATATACTGAATTCTACATTTAAGAGTTAGAGCAAAGATGCTTGGGTCCTGAGGTATAAATACAAAAGTAAACCTACAATTTTCGTAACAATTGCTTAATAAGATGATAATATAATGATTGTGATGAGGTCAGCCTGGTGGTCATCTTAAAATAGAAAATCCTTGATTGGGGCTGTTAATCTGGTCCAATCAGGGAGCCCTGGCTGATACAAAAGGGACTTGAGCACCTGACTCTGTAAGAGACGGTAGCATAGAGTACAATAGGTGAGTGGGGGAGGAGATGAAGGTGATAGGTCAGGGAGGAGAGGGTGGAGTGGATAGGTGGAAAAGGAGCTAGGCAGGTCGGACAAGTCCGGACATGTCAAGGGGACAGTGCGGAGCTGGAAGTTTGAAACTAGGATGAGGTGGGGGAAGGGGGAAAGTGCCAGGATGGGAGGGTGGGTCATAGGGGGGTGTGGACCTGACCAGGTAGTCAAGGAGGGAACAGTCTTTGCGGAAGGCGGAAAGGGGTGGGGAGGAAAATATATCCCTGGTGGTGGGGTCTTTTTGGAGGTGGCGGAAATGTCGGTGGATGATTTGGTTTATGCGGAGGTTTGTAGGGTGGAAGGTGAGGATATGGAGGACATGGAGGTCCTGGGCCTCCTTCACCGCTGCTTCCTCACCACCAGACGCCTGGAGGAAGAATTCCTCATCTTCCGCCTCGGAACACTTCAACCCCAGGGCATTAATGTGGACTTCAACAGCTTCCTCATTTCCCCTTCCCACACCTCATCCTAGTTTCAAACTTCCAGCTCCGCACTGACCCCTTGACCTGTCCAGACTTGTCCGACCTACCTAGCTCCTTTTCCACCTATCCACTCCACCCTCTCCTCCCTGACCTATCACCTTCATCTCCTCCCCCACTCACCTATTGTACTCTATGCTACTTTCTCCCCACGCCACCCTCCTCTAGCTTATCTCTCCACACTTCAGGCTCTCTGCCTTTATTCCTGATGAAGGGCTTTTGCCCGAAACATCGATTTTGCTGCTCGTCGGATGCTGCCTGAATTGCTGTGCTCTTCCAGCACCACTGATCCAGAATCTGGTTTCCAGCATCTGCAGTCATTGTTTTTACCTCTGTAAGAGATGGTGCTATTGTCAAAGGCTGTGCAATATGTAAATAAAGGGTGATTGGTAATGGGAGACCAGCCTTTGTGAAATTATTTCAGATAAGAATTAATCCTAGATTACATTATAGTAATGGTTGCAATTTTATAAAGAATGGAATAATTAATATTGTCAAATCACACAGAAATAATCGTTGTATAAAAACTCCATGTGGAAAGATACACATTAGTAAATCTACCACTAAATAAGTGTTCAGGCATAAATCTAGTTAAAAATAAATGTGAAGGATCCAAATTAAAAATGTGTGTAGGATTTATATACCATTATTATACTAACATTAAACTCACAACCAAAGTTAAAACTGTAGTTTATTTTATGTCTTCTAGCAATTTAATTATTTTGGTTTGTCAATTGAATCTTGGATCATTATTCTCATTTAATTATTCCATGCTCTATAATATTGAAAAATTACAAAATGTAATCCAGGGTTATAGTTAAACTAAAATATTGTTGAAAAAAGTTATGAAATTTAAGTGCAATTTTGTTGTTCACCAGTTTAAATATTCATTAAAGAACAGGTTTCAAAAATGATCAGTGGTCAGATCAAATTTTTTAAAAGCCTGCTACCCAGATTTAGTAATCATCATTTGTTTCACGAATCATCAAAGAATGTGCTTTTGAGCACACTGGGATGAGTTTACCATGTGTTAAATCATATTCACCAAATGCATTGTAATTGCTTCACATAGAAACTCAAAGAAACCTCAGCAAAATAGTGGATAAGTAAAATGACACTTCTGATATTGATCCAGGCAGCTGGGAGATACAGCTTATTGCAGACCGCTGCGGAGAAGAGTAAAAGGAAGAAGAACCTTATCAAATAGATTATTTTTGCCTCAAGAAAGTCTCACCAAAATGATCCTCTAAAGCCAAAGAACAGAGAAAATGTTGCTTTCTTGTGTTATTTGGCTCCAGTTAACAAATAATATCCTCATCAGCAAACAAGGAGCCTGCTTCAATTTACTTTGACTTTTGGTCAAAATCCTCTGTGTACTCAATCGATCCTACATACGTTCAGACATACATTTTCTCTATTAAACAATAAGAGAATAAGCATTAATAACACATCTTCTATAGTAAACTAAAAGCAAAATAGTACATCTGCTGGTGATCTAAGATAAAAATAGCAGTGTAAGAGGAGAGAGAAACAGTTAATATTTAAGGTCTAATATGAATTAATCAGAACTGAAGACAGAAGTGGAAAAATGATAGGTTTTCTACTGTTGCAAAAGCTGGAGAGAAGCAAGTAGGACCGAAGGTAAGCTCAGGAAGAAGTTAGAGTGTTTTTTTCACCTTTATTCATTCCAAAGAAAAGTCACATCAGACTCAAAACTGAACTCTTTCTCTCTCTTTGGAAATATGCCAATCTATATTCACAGGATTTGATAAACTTAGCAATCTGTGTAACAGAAAATACAGTTTGCAATTCCTGCAGTAAACAACAATTGATATTTTGAAACAGCTCATTTCCTCACTCTATATAGACGCTACCTGGCCTGACTACAGATATATGTCAAAATCTTCTCGAAAAACATCCTGAAATGAACAAGACAGATTGATAACTAATGTCAAATAAAGGACCTGGGACAAAGCAGAATTAAATAACCGTCTGCTAAATTTAAAGAAGCTGTCAATCAAGTGAGATTTGAACAATTTCCACAAGTTGTCTGCCTGCACTTAAAATTAACAGGCACATCAAACTTCATACACAATATTGTGACTTTCATATGCTTTTTCTAGTTGTATTATCAGTCTTTTAATAAGAATGCCTTGCTGCTATGGGAATTGCTTTCCAGTGAAAATCTGTACTCTAGTATTGTCAGAATAAAACTGCTTCACATATAGGAATATCCCAAATACAGTTTGGCATCTAGACACTTGATATTGGACAAATGATTGAAATTATTTGCCAATTATTTTGTCCACAGACGTTTTAACTTTAAATCAGCACCAGCTTTTACTTTAGTACTGAGATATTAATGTGCCACCTTAGCTGGAACTCAGCAAAAGATTACAAACTACGAAGCAAGAGTAGTTATTACCTTTTCAGCCTGTTGAGATAAATAAGAATGTCAATTCGGTTTCCTGCACTACTTGCAGTCTGGAAACCTTGAGATCAAACTACATTTTCAATACTAATATTTTGTTTTCATACACTACCTTTAATGTGGTAAGATGTCCCAAACTGCTTCACAGGTGCAGTATCATGCCAAATTTAAAACTAACCCACCAATGGAGCTAATAGCACAAGCAACCAAAAAACATTATCAATGGTTTAGGTTTTAAGGAGTATCTTTAAGGAGTAAAAGGAAGGACTGTCTGGATTATCTCGAGCTTGCAACCAAAGCAGCTGTTTACAATGCCATCAATGTTGAAACAATTAAAATTGGGGACAGTAGAATTGATTAAGCACAGATCTCTCAGGACGTTGTAGGTTTGGAGGAGGTAAGAGAGACATGAAGTACTGAGAAGTACTATAAGATACAGACTTGTAAAAACTTGAAAAAAAGAAAATCTTGAAACAAAAGCATTGCTCAGCAAGGAGCCAAAAAAAATGATCAAATACAAGGGGCATTGTTTGGTGAGTGGAATTCTGTATTAATTAATCTGGGGCCTGTGTGGTTTTGAATGACATTAATTTCATATAAAGTAAAACATGAAGCACAAGTTATGTCAGCTGATGTTAGCATGGTGGAAATAGGTAGTCTTATCTATGACATATACATGGGCTGCATCTTACATGTTTCTGGCTAAGTATCAGTACTATCACAGTTTCATGGAGAGATGTTTTTCTGCGAGTCCTAATGGGTTTTCTCAATTTATCTTACCAAACTCAACTCAGCTACCTCCTCCCCTCCTATGGTATCCCCTTGTCTAATTCTAGCCCCATTCTGACAATCATCACATCCAAAACTCTGTCGTTTGCATAGCCCTGAATTGAACCACATCCTTGGTGTTGGCACCATTCTTCAAAGGCTATGTCCAAGACAACTGCCTTTGAGTGGAACTGCACTGCATTATTCCTGACATTTGTCCCTGTTATGACAGAGAAAGAAAATTGGGACTCTACTTTGAAGGTTGGAAGCTGGATGTTTTGATGTGGTTGTGGCAACTGACAAGATTTGCTGATAATGAGGTCATTAACAAGCAATAATCCCTGCTAATAATTAACATGCTACTGACGAGCAATAATTTCACACAATTTATCTAAAGGATACACCGAGTTTTTTTTTTCTGATACTGAGATGGGTCTCACTGAACTTTCGTAATTCTGCCATATTATCTGCTACTGCCCATGTCATTCAGGTCTCTCTAAGATTCCATCCAGAATATCAGAATCTCATCAAGTATGAGACCAAGGCTGCAAACTGTTGAGTAAACCTTCAAACAATTGCCAGAGAGAGAAATGCATTAGTGGTTAGAACTCAATCAATGATTAGGCTTTAGTTTGAGGACATGTCTATTTATCTGCTCTTGGATGTCGGTTAGTTCAGCAGTACGATAATTTAGAAAGAGGATGGGAGCTGAGAGAAATGGTGGTGACATAGAACCCGGTGTCATTGGTATGCATTGAAACTGACCATGTGTTTTTAGATGTGTGTAGCATGTAGATGGGAAATAGGAGGAGGATATTGTGTATGTCGTTTAATCTTAGGATAAAAGCAAGGGTGAAGGATCTTGATAAAAGCAAGGGTGAAGAAAGGAGGTTAGATTTCTGGAAACAATGAGTCAGTTTCAATATAAAGTTCCAATAAGCTTAATAACACCAGTGAGTTCATTTTCTTTGTATCATATCATGTCTACTCTTAACAAACCCAAAATGTATTTGACCTTTCTCAAAGGACTCTAAAACTACCCAAAAAGTTACCTTTAAAATGGTGCTATAAAATGGTCTCTCTCCAGTGGACACCAGTAAGCTTTTACCTTCTCCTGAAAAGCATAAAGTGCACAAGCCATGTTTTTGCAATCCATCCAATGCAAATTGGATTTAGAAAGTAGTATTGCACTTTGGCATGTGAAGTTGCCTCTATGAATCACTGTGTTCCCCCTACAATGTATGCTTTTACTTTTTTTGTCGACGTGATCAATTGTCGTGTTCATTGTATTCTCATTCTATCCATATTTGAAAAGTTGTTGGGAAAACTGGAACTCATCTTAAAAGTCAAGAGTAGAATTAGTCATAACTTAAAATTGTCTTTTCAATCATTATCTGTGCCTTCAAGTGTCCCTGAAATGGAAAGAAAACAATAAATACATTTGTTTTATAATGTTACAGCTGGCTGCAATTACCATAAATATTGAGGCTTCTCTGATAATGTTGCATATTGACCTGACTGGTAGACATATTTAAGAGCAGCACGCTGTAGAATGATTTTTTTTAAAAAGTTACCCAACATGGAAAAATCCTGGGAGGGATGCTAAACAAAAACTGTAGTTACAAATTCAATATTATAGTGATTTTTCATCCAATTTGCACATCAATTTTCAAGATTGGATACAGTAGTGGGAGTATATTTGTCAAACTTCAATTTCTCATTATGCTTCAGAATTTGTTTAGATATAAAAGGTATAATTTATATAATTAAGTTTTGTTTGTCATGATAGTGTTACAATCTTAGAATTTGAGCTATGCCAGGCAGGAGCAGATTGGTTTTGAAGAGCAGTTGATGAGATGAGAAAGGAAAGCAGTTTCAGTTTTACAGACAGTAAACAGCAAACTTAAGTTAGCATTGCTTCAAACCTTTCATGTGCACATAAAGATAAATGCTTACCTGAAACTGACCGCAGACTTTACAAAATGAAAATTGGTGATGGTACATTTCCTGTAGACTAATTGGGATGAATACATTAGCAGCAGCATTAAAATAATTCATCAATCAAAATTAAGACAGCAAAGTAATTTATCAATATATTAACATGCTTTCAATTCTGTTTTGGTCTTTGTTGAACACTGCAATTGATTTGGCCTTGAATCTTGCATAGTTGTTTCTTCAAAATAAATGAGAAAATCTGAGAGATGTATACATTAGAAGTAGATAGAATCACGAGGAAGCTATCTTTAGATACAACAGATACAATTTTTATTTAGGTTGTCTTACTGTTCCTTGTAGGCTATGAAAGTACCTTTATTCCTCTCCATCAGTTGGATGTATCCTCATTTTAAATTGAGAGTCATGTAAGCCACTCAAATATTAAAATGTGACTGACTTGTGAAGGATTGTGCCAGTTGCCATCCTTGCATTATTGATGGAGGGTACTAGGACATTGCCTTTTCCATCGTTTCTTTGTTGGTTGAAAAATGTTTTCTATTTAACGTAGTTTATTTGCTTAACCTCTCTTCCTGGCTCCCAACATTATCCAATGCCATTAACAGTGCTCTTTCCTTCCCCTTTATTCTTAGAAGCTACTAAGATCACTCCTCTCTGTAAAAAATGAACATCCATCATAACCCTCATTCCTACAAACTACTTCGCAATTTCAAAAAGGTCTGAAATGAATTTAAATCTCCTGACATTCCGTAATCCTACATTTAGAAATTGAACACAGATGTGACCCCATTTTTATATTTTTTAATCAATCTATCCAGTGATGTTATTGCACACCTCTGGAGTAGGCAGGACATTGAACCTGAGTGCCCTGGCCCAGATTTAGGGACACTATAATTGTGCTACATCACCAGCTGCGATTTCAAGTGGGTCAGGAAAAGCAATGGTCCCAACCTGATATGGACCTGAAGAAAGATTGTATTTGGTATTTAAAAGCTTGCTCCACTTTGAATTTTTCCAGTCAACATTATTTTCACGGAAAAGTGTGGGTTCCTGAATACTATGGAAACAATAGCAGATAACTAATTTTTATACTTTGGGGAAAGCGTGCTGTGGCATTGCCAACCCTTATGTGGGTGAGTTTATAAGGCATTCCTCAATTCAACTTGCATAATATCATTACGTTCAAAGAGTTATGTATATTTTCAATGTAGTGATTAATTGTGGAACAATGTTTCAAAGACCAGGATCAGATCAATTGGGTACTTTATCCAGCAAATAGAATTGTCTTCTGCTTTCTATAATGTAGAATCGCATTTGAAAATGGGTAGGGGGCACAGTTATTAATTTTTTATTATTAATCTAATGTTTTGACATCCGTTGCCATGGCTGGAGGATTTGAGCTATTGGAGTGGCTGAATAGGCTCAGGCTGTTTTCTCTGGAGCATTGAAGGCTGAGGGATGGCCTTATAGAAGTTTATAAAATCATGAGGTGCATAGATAGGGTAAATAGATAAGTTCCTTTCTCTGGGGTAGGGGAGTCCAGAACTAGAGGGCATAGGTTTAGGGTAGAAGGGAAAGATATAAAAGAGACCTAAGGGGAAACTTTTTCACGCAGAGGGTGGTACGTGTGTGGAATGAGCTGCCAGAGGAAGTGGTGGAGGCTGGTACAATTGCAACATTTAAAAGACATCTGGATGGGTTTATGAATAGGAAGGATTTGGAGGGATATGGGCATTGTGCTGGAAAATGGGACTAGATTAATTTAGGATATCTGGTCAGCATGGATGATTTGGTCCGAGGGCCTGTTTCCCTGCTGTGACTATGACTCAATGACTCTTTGAGGAACTGTATAATAATATTCATAAGTTATTGAAGTACTCAGATTTATTTTTAAAAAGCCATTCAAATAGTGCTTTAAAATGGAAACACATACAATCTCATAAACTGTTAATCAAGTACAAGCAAGAGAAGTCCCATTGATGAAAAGTTAATTTCACTTCACATTTCCTCATCTTGTCAAATTAAAGAGACTTTCAAAACCTCTTTAAAGAAAGGTTGCATTGTTGGAAGTACATAAAACTGCCAATCAAACAAGTCAAGCGTCCTCTTCAAGTTGTGTAAAAAATTACCCCTTGTCCAAAATTTTAATATATTTGTCAGATAAGGAACACCACTAAACATTTATAATAAGGCCATCACACATCTGCATCCACAAAAGCAGACTGAACAGATGGTCAGATATCATTCTGAATGCTTGACATAGCTCCAAGAGATGTAATCAGGCCTGTAATTTCTTAAACTGGACTTGCACAGAGTGTATTTGCTTAGCAGTTTTATAAGAATGTAATTTTTTTTTCCCATAGAGATTTTTGAGTGGCAGGGCCAGAGTTTTCATCAAGATAGACAGTATCCCCACCTGAGCTAAAATAATGCCAGATCCCTGCTTACTGGAGTCCCAAATCTAAACACAACACCTACTGTTTTCAATGGACAGTTTAAGGTACAAGTGAAGTATTTATGAAGTTTAATCATTGCAGCCTACTAATGAACAGCAAGATGACATAAAAAGCAATATGAAATTATGTGAAATGATAATAAACAGATTTGATCTTCTCAGAACTGAAAACTAAAAATGATTTACCACTTAGATTTCAAGCTCCATATGTGAATAATATATTGTAAAGTTTTGTTATACAACGTGAACAGCTGTTCACAGATTTGCATTCAGAAACAAACCATTGCCATTTTCATAATACAACAATCTTTTTTTTAGTCTGGCACCTTATGCACTGGCACTCTTGATAAACCGGCAAAAATTGTATACCCCTCTTGCTTATCTCTCCACTCTTCAGGCTCACTGCCGTTATTCCTGATGAAGGGCTTTTGCCCGAAACATCGATTTCGAAGCTCCTTGGATGCTGCCTGAACTGCTGTGCTCTTCCAGCACCACTAATCCAGAATCTGGTTTCCAGCATCTGCAGTCATTGCTTTTACCTCAAATACAGCAAAGCTTAGCGTATTGTTCTGTCCTGTTATTATAGTTTTTTCCATTAATTTGCCTCAATGTAAATGGACTTGTTGTTTAGTCAAATGGCTACATGAAATATCAAAGTTGGTTCAATTTTGAGTCAATTTCTCCACAAATGCCACGATCTACCAGTTTGGGGTGTGAGTGAGAAGGCTCTCTGCCAATAAGTTGTATTTATGACAAAGTTGCATTTTTATTTTAGTGAATTATGCTGGAAATAAAGTATAGCAGTGATGTGTATACTCCCAGCATTATGTTTTTATTGGTCAGTGTGTGTTTTTACATTGATTATGTGAACCTCTTGATGATCCGAAATATTTGATCAACTAGCACACTCTTGGTCTCATGGGTACAGGATAATAAAAAAGTTCATGTTATTTCTATTGCTAAACATAAAAAATTCTTCCTGACCCCATGGGCGTAAAAGTTTGGGACCCTTAAAAATGGAGTGGGGATCATTGCAAAATTAATGGTATTCGACGTAACAGGTAATATACATTTCAGTTTATGATGTCAACTCATTTCAGTGATTGCTTGAATGCTAGCTGCACTGCTGATTGGTTTCATACATCAGTCGGGGTCCTATACTTTTGATTAATAAGCACCATTTAAAAATAGCCTGCACTGCTTGAAGCCATCCTGCATCTCAAATAGCAGGTGCATCACAGCTCAAGCAGATATAGTCAGTTGTACAGGAGGTGAATATGTCCCAGAAAATATTATTAGCACAAAATGAGAGAGAGAAAGAGAGAGAGAAAGAGAAGATTCCAACATTTCTAGATGCTGTATTGAAGAATTTAATGGAAGTGAAAAATAAGAGAGATGTCCTATATTTAGAGGAGACTGGGAGTCCCTTCTTGGAAGGCACTGTCTGCAGATAACCACAAAAGTCATGTAGGTGTCAAGCTCCAAAACCAGGGTACATTTCAAAGACAGAGTGTGTGGTCAAGGTCAATGAATACATCTGCAAATATAATATCCTACCAATATACCAGAAGCCCATCACTTCATAGCAACAATCTGAATCAAATCAGGATTCATCCTTGTGGGATAAAGGGTTAATTATACTTTTAAACTAAGAACAGTTACTCAGCATGTTTGAAAGGGGCTCCCTCACATTCAGTTATTTTTAATAAGGCTTCTTATATTCACTTGCACGAGTGTAGGTCTAATCCTGGGGCAATGCCTAATATCATATTACAACTAGCACTGCTGCAAATCTCACAGCTTGTGTACACTGTTCACAATCCATCACAGAAACATGGCACCAAACTCACCGGCATACTTTCGTCTCTCCTGAAGAAAATGCTGCTGGAGCCACTAGGATTTGATCAGAGCGGACAGGATGTGTCCAGTGACAGGCCTGAAACCATCCATGTGATGATATTCTCACATCTTTGCAGATCCCAGTTGGCATCTTCAACCGTCAGATTTACAAGAATCAAAGCATTATAGAATCCCTACAGTGTGGGAGCAAGCCTTTTAGCCCAACAGGTCCACACTGACCTTCCGAAGAGTAACCCAACCACACCCATACCCCCATCCTTTTATCCTATATTTACCCCTGACTTACGCACCTAACCTTCAGATCCCTGAACACTATGGCCTATTCACTTAACATGCACATCTCTGCGGAATTTTCGGACTGATGGTTGCACGCCCCAGAGTTTGAGAGGATTTTTCTCTGTTCCTCAGCCCCTTGAAATGAGATTGGCTTTAAACCAATGTCTCCTGTCTGACTCAGCCATGACCATCATTCCTAATAGTACGACTGAGGTTGCAGAGGTAGCAGCCTCCTGACTGGTTCAGAAGAATCAGGAGATACTACCTTGAATTTGGCACAATCGACTAATAAGGAGAGTCCTATAATATATTTTTATAGAGGTTGGAGTCTGCCTTTTGCAGTAAAACTCAAGCTATTGTTACTCATTGAGTTTCAGGTTAAAATGAGTTGCTCCCTAGGAAGATACAATCTTCTGTTGAAAGCAACTCTCTTGTTCCTTTTTTCCATTAGCTTTGCTTGTTTTCCAAATCTGACTGTATTCCAAGGGGAATGTCTACTCCTACACCCATGTCTGGGAGTAACTGGTTTGTGGAGAAGCCTTGATATCAGTGCAAGTCTCCTTTCACACCTCCCATCCCTCTCCGTGCAGACTTTTACAACATCAAACAAATAAACATTTGTAGAACTAAAGCAGCAGCTGGAAGGAATAAACCAGCAATTAACATGGGATTCAGGGTTTCCCAGATTGGGGGTCATGACCCCAAGTGAGATCACGAGTCAAATTTTGGGGCCACAGGTCTGAAGCAGTAATGGCTGAGACGTAACTCTGAGCAAGTGAAAGTTGTTACCATTTTTCAATCTGTGTGTGTTTCTTAAATGACAATCTTAAGGCGTGGCTCCTCCAGTAGGCTTTGCAATTTTTTTAAAAGGAACTGAATCTTCATATCTCTCTCATTGTCCCATACTCATTCTTACATGGAAACCAACCCCAACTCACTTACAAAAGCTGTCTCAAGACCACTTTGTAATTCTTGCTGACAGCCCAAAGTAATTTTGTGATGGCAATCTAGTGGGTAAACGTTTGGGAATGCCTGATGTTGGCAATTTAGAATTCTGTTGAATTGTGTTGGCGTGGATTTCTTCCCAAGGCAGAACCATGGGAAGTCCATTTACATTGAGGCAAATTAATGGAAAAAGCTATAATAACAGGACAGAACAATAGGCCAAGCTTTGCTGTATTTGAGGTATACAATTTTTGCCTGTTCAGGTGTACAATATTGGGAAACAATGTCTGTTGAAATGCTGAGCAACAAAATAACAGTGTCACTGTCACCTCAGTGTTATGTGCTAAAAGACTATACCTGCTTTACCTGCATATTTCTGGAAGCCATTAATGTGTACGTTAATGCCTTCATCAATATACCAGTTGCACAGTTCACCCCACCTACGTGCTGGCAAGGTTGTTTTGAAGATCTGGACACAAAACATGGACAGAAATATTATAATTTCTCACCTTATTTCCTTGAAATGCTAATTTACAGTCCTTCCCCTTATCTCTGAAATTATGTTTTTTAATGTGTTTTTGTTTGCTTTCCCCTTTCACCAATCTTCATTGAAAATGAAACTGAAATAAGAAACTCTTCCTTCTGAGGTGAGTGTGCGGTCATTGCACATTCCACTTGCTACGGATTCAAAATGCCAGGAGCTGACCTCCCTGTGTGTACTGCTAGCCCGAATATTCAATGGCAGGACAATTAACTGGTCATCGCTCACATATAACACCAGTCACTCGTACTGACAAGCCATCGGGACTCAAGTGAGAACCTCAATTTTCACGCAATAATCATATATTTTGTGATGAATGTGCCGACAGATACTGACACTACTGATAACATCAATTTAAAAGTGTTTTTCAGAATGTTCACTGCGGATTTTTACATCAAATTGCAACGCTTAGTCATCAGAGATAGAACAATCACCCGACAGTGTCAAGTGATTAGACAGGCCTGTAATCACTATCATTACGCATCCTTCCATCACACATTCATGTAACCATTTTAATGCAATAAAACAGATGTACTGGTTGCATAGGGCTGTATGCAGTCTAGTTACTTTCTCTGGGATGTACTAATCAGCCTCCTCAGGCTGAATGCCTTGTATGATTTGTGTGTAAGTAAGGTGTTAAATTATATTTCTACAGAAGGGTATTCAAAATGATTTGGCAAGAAAATCAATGGAATAACAGGAGTGATCTAGGTTTAGTTTGCACTGGAAAGGGCTTCGGGAATGGAATGAAAGATGAGGTCAGAATTTATTTTTAAGAAAAGATATTTGTTGTTTCAGAAAGCTCCGCGAATCATATTGAAACTATGCATTTTATTTTCACATTTTAAAAGCAATGAATGAATTAAATAGCTTTTATTGCCAAACCTTTAGCTTTAATGGGGGTGTGAGGAGGAGAGGGGAGGAATGAGAGCAAAATACAGCAGTTATTTCATCAAGTGCAAAAATGCAATACAATAAATTGTTGTTGATCTCCTTGAATATTGCTATTAAAAGAGTTTAATAAAGCCCATCTAAATGCCTGCTTCAGCCTTGAAATCTTTTCAGGAGTGAAGTAGTGCATACATCCCACAATCAAACAAAAAGCAAATCTGATTTTCTTTGCCTACCTCAAACATCACTCACGTGGTTGTAAATCAGGTTTTTCCTGCTTTATCTATGTAACTTCAATGAAAGAGACCCAGAAACTCTGGTTGAATTTTCCCAGCCCCTGAATAATGTGGTCAATGATGAGTCCTGTGAGAAAATATTGTGAGATTAGAAAAAGAGGTTCTCAGTGCTTCGAAAATAAAGTCCACCCGAGGTTTGAAGAGCAAGAATGAGAGTTTTACCATTGAACGGTAAGGGATCAATTCCCCAATTAACATTTCATTAATACCTAATCTCACCTTATTCAGATGCAGTTTCCCATTCTGCTACATTGTGGAGAGAAACCCGATCATGACAACTGTGTCATGCAAGTCTCCAACTTGCGGCTTACTCCACCAGCCCTCCATCTTGGACAGGAGTTCCAAACATCTCTGGGCATGCTCCAAAGGCAGATTCTACCTGCAAGTCCCATCGCAGAAGTTAGCAGTGGACATGCACCAGCCTTATCAAATCATCATGACATATTTCCAACATATTTGGAATACAGTTCACCATTTACAGACTGCAAAATGGAGCACTTTGTATTATCATACAGCTACTAGGTCACTTTGCATGCACTTATCTTATGCATTGAAACAGCATGTATCTCAGGGTTCGTCACTTCCTGTCATAGAGCTTACTTAACACCTACTTGGATGCTCACAACATCTCTGCGTCATCTTACTTTGCCTTTTGTGCTTTTTAACCTCTTATAGAACTTAGAGGCTCACAGTCCTTCGGCAAAGTATAACCTGCATTGCGTTCCAACATTATCTGAAATACATACGTGTGATCAAAATAGCTGCAACCGCACACACAGGGGCTGGCATTAGCATTCTGTTTTCTGTGTGAGCACTACTTGTAGCAATGTGAGGTCTTTCAAGTGGCAATTCCATTAATTAGGTGCTTACACAGTGCACTTTTTTAATCGCCCTACAGTGCATGTGAAAATGATGCAGTGACCAACTGTGTAGTGTTATGCAATTGAAGGCATGTACTGTATTTTTAAAAGAGAGTGAATGCTGTTTTGCACTGAGAGTACACAAGTGCCTATCATATGACTAACTAGCAGTCTCAGAGTGTACTGGAAAGTTGAAAATATGTAACATTTGGCTGTGAAATAGATACCTGAATTTGTTACTGTTTTGACAACAATTCAAATCTAACCAATCAGTATAAATTATACCCCAGGATACTAAAGCCCAATCTAGTTTGAATTTATTGTTTTGCCAACATCGAACCAATGAGACAATCTGATATGAGGGGTATAAAAAGGCAGTCAGTTTGAAAATCAGATAGAGTAACTGCCATTGACAGAGTAATTGCCATTGAGATAGACCCAAACTCTCTCTATCAAAGGTACCTTTTCATATTAAAAAAATTCACAGTAAAATAAAGTAGATCTTCAGTTGGGAGAAGGGTGAAGCCGATGATGACAGCCACTGTATGGTTTTGAAATTAAGTTGATGCAATTTTAATAAGTGTATTTATTGGAACGGTATATTATTATCAAGTTGAAGACAGGCAATATGCAGTAAAGAGAAAGGGGGGCTTAGAGTTGTGAATAGTTGTTGTTTAATGTTCACTTTTAGACTTAAGGAATAAATTGATATTATTTTCTTTAAATTGTGGAATGTGGCATTTCTCTGTTGCTCATATATTAACAGACTACACGGCGAGGTGAGTTTTTCTGAGTGTTTGGTTTAACTGTGTCGTAACTGTAGGATACAAATACTAGTTCCAAGCAGTCTTGACCAGATCATTGGTTATTACAAACTGATCACAGTCATCTCCGTGAAAACAGAAGTAATCAAACATGACCATAAGTATGTCATCTGCAGGCCACAATTCACAAAGACAATGCAAGGTCTTTCAGGTTCTGGAAGGGCTTAGTGCTGGCCAAGTGGGAATAGATTAGGTTAGGATACCTGATTGGCATAGATGAGTTGGACCGAAGAGTCTGTTTCTGTGCGTCTCAATGACTCTATGATTCTAAGTGCAGAGAGCTGATTTCCTCTCACATGGAGCTGTAAGTATTTATAAGCATCCTTTATGTGCAATGCTGTGTGAATTAAAAGAGCTTAGCATGACAACAATTCCCTGATTGTCTCCTGGTCAGATAATCAGCCTATGTGTAAACAATATGGTGGCAAACTCTAAAAAGTCAACATTCTCTCTCTCCTTGCAGAGAAGTAACAAAGAATTGAATTATCACTAGCCTTTCTTGGTGATGTGGGCCTGGATACAGAGGGACAAGGTCTCAGTGGTCCCACTGTCACAACCATTTGGGAAAGTACACTGATGTACAAGTCGCACTGTTCCAGGAGCTGTCACAAAAGTTAAAAAATTAATCATTTTTCTCAAAATCCCCAATGTACCTGCCTTACAATCTCCAGATTAATAGCATACACTGACTAAAACTGAACTAGCTCAGCTGAGTGCATATTGGAAGGAAGCTGTAAAGGTCCCAGGTTCAAGCCTGGGCTTTGGCAGCAAATGAATTTGATTTAAAGATTCCTTTGGTGCGGTGGTAGTGTATGTACCTCTGAGCCAGGGGACCTGATTTCAAATGTGTTGCAGAGATGTGTCATGCCTTCTATGAAAAAATTCATGAGGAAATATCTAGAATACACTGATTATGTTTCTTAATGAGAAACTGCTATTTATTTCAAATAAAGCAGTTTAACCACAGGCAAACAAAACATAAATAATCAACTTAGAGCTCTTTATCTTAAACTCTACGCAGTCATAAACACCTACATACAGACACATTTTGCCCTTCCATATTAAAACACCAGCCTCATTCCTGAAGAAAGGCTTATGCCCAAAACGTCGATTCTCCTGCTCCTCGGATGCTGCCTGGCCTGCTGTGTTTTTCCAGCACCACATTTTTGAACTCTGGTCTCCAGATCTGCAGCCCTCACTTTCTCCAAACAATGGGCCTCTTGAAGATGAGTCATAGAGCCATCCAGCATGGAAACAGCCCTTTTGGTCCAACTCACTGTGCTGACCAGACGTCCCAATCCAATCTGGTCCCATTTGCCCCATAGCCCTATAAACCCTTCCTATTCTTATACCTATCCAGACATCTTTTAGATGCTGTAATTGTATCTGCCTTGATCACTTCCTCTGGCAGCTCATTCCATACATGCACCATCTTCTGTGTGAAGAAGTTATTCTTCTGGCTTTTTAATCTTTTCCCTTTCACCTTAAACCTATCTCCTTCAGTTTTGGACTCGCCCACCCCAGAAAAAAGTACCTTGGCTATTCAGCCTCTCCATGCCACTCATGATTTTATGAACCTCAATAAGATCTCACCTCAGTTTCTGATACTCTAGGAAAAAAGTCCCAATCTATTTACCTTCTCCCTATAGCTCAAACCCTCCAGTCCCAGCAACATCCTTGTAAATCGTTTCTGCACCCTCTCAAGTTAAGCAACATTCTTCCTTTAGAAAGACGACCAGAATTGTATGCCTCATAGGATGTTGTATGACCAGAAAAGTGGCCTCACCAATGTCCTGTATAACAGCAACATGAAATCCCAACTCCTGTACTCAATGTTCTGACCAATCAAAGCAAGTGTGCCAAATGCCTTCTTCACTATCCTGTCTACTAGCGACTCCACTTTCAAGGAACTATGCACCTATACCCTTAGGTCTCATTGTTTAGCAACACTGCACAGGGCCCTACTATTTGCTGTATAAACCTTGCCCTGGTTTGCCTTACCAAAATGCAACACTTCATGTTTATCAAAATTAAACTCCATCTGCCACACCAAAATTGGAGGTGTAGTGGATAGTGAAGAAGGTTACTTCAGATTACAACAGGATCTTGATCAGATGGGCCAATGGGCTGAGAAGTGGCAGATGGAGTTTAATTCAGATAAATGCGAGGTGCTGCATTTTGGGAAAGCAAATCTTAGCAGGACTTACACACTTAATGGTAAAGTCCTAGGGAGTGTTGCTGAACAAAGAGACCTTGGTGTGTAGGTTTATAGCCCCTTGAAAGTGGAGTTGCAGGTAGATTGGATAGTGAAGAAGGCTTTTGGTATGCTTTCCTTTATTGGTCAGAGTATTGAGTACAGGAGTTGGAAGTCATGATTTGGAGATGCTGGTGTTGGACTGGGGTGTACAAAGTTAAAAATCACACAACACCAGGTTATAATCCAACAGGTTTAATTGGAAGCACTAGCTTTCGGAGCGACGCTCCTTCATCAGATGATTGTGGAGGGCTCGATCGTAACACAGAATTTATAGCAAAAATATGCAGTGTGCTGTGACTGAAAGTATATATTGAAAAATTGATTGTCTGTTAAGCCTTTCATCTGTTAGAATACAGTGATAGTTTCACTTCTTTCATGTGTAAATCACAAAACCCTTTTTTTAAAAGTTGCATTCTCGGGTTAGCTGTTAACAATGGTGATAGCTAGACAATATGTTGAAGGTGTTAGCCCCCTGTGTTCTCTGTCGATGACATGATGTTTAGATTGATTCTAATCTGAGATAACAGAGTTTTACATAAATTCATGCAGTTTTTGAGCTCAGAGTTCTACATGAATGTATGCAGTTTTTGAGCAAAGTGCAATGTAACTCTGCAAATTCACCCCACAAAATATATGTGTGCATGTGGGTCTTTGTCTGTCTGTGTGTGTGTGTCTGTCTGTCTGGGGTGGGGGTTGTGAGTGTGAGAAAGTGTGTGTGTGTGTGTTTGTGTGTGTGTGTGCACGTGTGTGTGGTGTGTGTGTGTAGTGAGTGCAGAGTGTCTTAAGTCTGTGAGGGAGTGCATGTGTGAGTGTGGGAGTGTGTGTGTCGAGAAGGGTGTGTGTAGATGTCTGTGTGCACGTCTGTGTGTATCTGTGTCCATGTGTATGTGAGAGTGTGTGTGTGTAGGAATATCTGCGCGTGTGTGTAGTGCAATGGTGATCACCTGTAATGTGACATGAACCCAAGGTCCCGGTTGAGGCCTTCCCTATGGGTACCAAACTTAGCTATCAGCCTCTGCTCGGCCACTTTCCTCTGCTGCCTGTCCCGAAGTCCACCTTGGAGGATGGTCACCCGAAGGTCCGAGGTCGAATGTCCTGAACCACTGAAGTGTTCCCCATCTGGGAGGGAACACTCCTGTCTGTTGATTGTTGTGCGGTGCCCATTCATCCGTTGTCGTAGCCTTTGCTCGGTTTCCCCAATGTACCATGCCTGAGTCACATGAGTACCTAGGGAACAGGAGATTCGACGTTTCGGGCACAGGCCCTTCTTCAGGAATGACTGACTCCAGCATCTGCAGACCTCACTTTCTCCTCACATGAGTACCTGCCATGTACAAGGTGGGAGGTGTTCCCATGCGTAATGGTGGTATCTATGTCCACAATCTGACACGTCTTGCAGCATCCACCGTGACAGGGTTGTATGGAGTTGTCCTAAGAGCCGGGCAGTTTGCTACGAACAATGATCTGTTTGAGGTTTGGCGGTTGTTTAAAGGCAAGTAGTGGAGGTGTGGGGAAGGTCTTGGTGAGGTGCTCATCCTCATTGATAATGTGTTGCAGGTCATGAAGAACATGGCGTAATTTTTCAGCCCCTTGGAAGTACTGAACAACGAAGAGTATCCTGTCAGTTGCAGCCTGTGTCTGTCTCCTGAGGAGGTCATTACGGTTCCTTGCTGTGGCACGTGGGAACTGGCGGTCGATGAGTTGAGCATTGTACCCCATTCTTGTGAGGGCATCCTTGAGTACTTCCAGGTGTCCGTCACGTTCCTCCTCATCTGAGCAGATCCAGTATATACGTAGGGCTTGTCCATAGGGAATGGCTGTTTTAATATGTTTTGGGTGGAAGCTGGAGAAGTGTAGCATTGTGAGGTTGTCTGTGGGTTTGCGGTAGAGTATGGTGCTGAGGTGTCCATCCTTGATGGAGACGCACGTGTCCAAGAATGAGACAGACAGTCGAGAGTAGTCCATGGTGAGTTTGATGGTGGGATGAAACTTGTTGATGTCACTGTGTAGTTTTATCAGTGACTCCTCGCCATCGGTCCAGAGGAAGAAAATGTCATCAATGTACCTGGTGTACAATATTGGTTGGAGATCCTGCATAGAGAAGAAATCTTGTTCGAACCTGTGCATAAAAATGTTGGCATATTGGGGTGCAAATTTGGTCCCCATGGCTATTCCGTGTGTCTGGATGAAGAATTGGTTGTCAAAGGTGAAGACGTTATGATCGAGGATAAAGCGGATGAGTTGTAGGATGGTGTTTTGAGACTGGCAGTTGTTGGTGTTGAGTACTGAGGCTGTTGCCGCGATGCCATCATTGTGGGGGATGCTGGTGTAGAGTGCGGAAACGTCCATTGTGATGAGGAATGTTCCTGGTTCGACTGGTCCATGGGTGCTGAGTTTCTGTAAGAAATCCGTAGTGTCGCGACAGAAGCTGGAGATCCCCTGTATAATAGGTTTCAAGATGCCTTCCACATAGCCAGAGAGATTCTCACATAGGGTCCCATTGCCCGACACGATGGGACGTCCCGGTGTGTTGGCTTTGTGTACCTTTGGAAGGCAGTAGAAGTCGCCTTCAGGAGAAGTACGTGGGTTGAGGGCGCGTAGGGAACTCTGAAGGATTGGATCCAAAGTTCTGATCAGTGTGTTTAATTCTTGGGTGTGTTCTTTGGTTGGATCAGCTGGTAGTTGCCTGTAGTGTTCCTGGTTGTTCAGTTGTCGGTACACTTCCTTGCAGTAATCTGTTCTATTCTGAATGACAATGGCTCATTGGAAGGTCATATTACGGCTTTACAGGACATTGGTTAGGCCATTGTTGGAATATTGCATGCAATTCTGGTCTCCTTCCTATTGGAAAGATATTGTGAAACTTGAAAGGGTTCAGAAAAGATTTACAAGGATGTTGCCAGGGTTGGAGAATTTGAGCTATAGGGAGAGGCTGAACAGGCTGGGGCTGTTTTCCCTGGAGCATCAGAGGCTGAGAGGTGACCTTATAGATGTTTATGAAATTATGAGGGGTATGGTTAGGATATCCATACTACCCTAGGGAAAAGTCTTTTCCCTGTGTTGGGGGAGTCCAGAACTAGAGGACATAGGTTTAGGGTGAGAGGGGAAAGATATTAAAGGGACCTAAGAGGCAACTTTTTCACGCAGAGGGTGGTATGTGTATGGAATGAGCTGCCAGAGAAAATGGTGGACGTTGGTACAATTGCAACATTTAAAAGGCATTTGGATGGGTATATGAATAGGAAGGGTTTGGAGGGATATGGGCCGGGTGCTGGCAGGGGGACTAGATTGGGTTGGGATATCTGGTTGGCATGGACAGGTTGGACTGAAGGGTCTGTTTCCATGCTGTATATCTCTATGACTCTATGTCTCCTTGGCCCAATGGCCATCTAATCAAGGTCACATTATACTCTGAGATAGATTAGATTAGATTACTCACAGTGTGGAAACAGACCTTTCGGCCCAATAAGTCCACACCGACTCTCCGAAGAGCAATCCAACCAGACCCATTCCTCTACATTTACCCCTTCACCTAACACTACGGGCAACTTAGCATGGCCAATTCACCTAACGTGCACATTTTTGGACTGTGGGAGGAAACCGGAGCACCAGGAGAAAACCCAAGCAGACATGGGGAGAATGTGCAAACTCCACACAGACAGTTGCCTGAGGCAGGAATTGAACCTGTGTCTCTGGCGCTGTGAGGCAGCAAGTGCTAACCTCTGTGCCACCAATAATCTTCTTCGCTGTCCACTACACCTCCTGTTTTGGCATCATCTTCAAATTTACTAACCGTACCTCCTATATTCACATCCAAATCATTTATATAAATGATGAAAAGCAGTGAACCCGGCAATGATCTGTGTGGTATACTGCTGGTCCGAAAACTATCCCTCCACCGTGATTTTCTGTCTTCTATCTTCAAATAATTTTGCATCCTATGAAGTTCTGATATCTGTGTTTTTGCATGTGCGTACGTGTGTGTGTGTGTGTTAAAGTTACAGTACAGAACAGATAGTGTTCTTCATAATGCTAGCATACTGTACTCAGCCTAACCGAAGCAGGTAAAGAGAGAATGTAATGGATGTTGAGGAGTTGAGAGAGAGCCAGCAGCCTCTGGAGGAAGAAGATGAGGACAGTGAACAGGAGAAACGTCTCCTTCAACATGATAGTGCAGAGCAGTGTTTGGTGCAAAAAGCCAGACAGAACTTAATTGACTCTCACCTCCAACTGACATGAATTATGTGCAATGATCATTCCTTGACTGTAAATCTGCTGTTGCTCAAAAGGAAAACAGCCCAAACTGATGTTAAGCCAATTACTTGATGATAAGACAATTCTGTCCTCTATTGTTCTAGGGTTAGGTTGCATCTTCTTCCAAAGTTGCAACAATCAATTTACTTGGGTAAATTCCCACAGAAATTAATGATAAATGAATGCATGTCATCAAAATTCACTACTACTGTCTAATATATTGGCCTGGGATATATAGTTTAAGCAGCACTTGAACTAAATAACGTGGTGAACAATCTTTCCTTTGACATCAACACATTTAACATCAAAGCCTGATTCTACTTATTGCCAGAAAGATTATGTTTCTTTTCTTTCACAAGGACCCTGAGATTAAAAGGACTGTATTTATTCCCATTCTTAGTTGCTCTGGGAAATGTTGGGTCTTCTCTTTACCTTGGTCCAGTTCTTAATCTGAGGCATTATAAGAATAGCTTGACAACTCTGATGCACAAGATTCAGCAACAAACTTGAAATAGCATCAAGGTGGATAACTATTCTTTCTGGTGTACTCAGTTATATCTTAACACCACTTGGAATGAACTAAACCCTTGGCAGTTGGAAACTCATGAGGACACTTAGTAGGATCACTCATTTGGCACTCTCTAACTCAGTCTCTTGCCCTCAGACTGTGAAACCTGGGTCATTATTCCAGACCACTTTCAATCTGATTTGAAGTAGTCAGTGAAATCTGGAAATGCAAACCATAAGACGAGATATATGCTGCTAGATATCTAAATTCATTACATTTAACCTTGCAAACCACATCAGTGCAATATAAATTGAAGCCTGTACCCTATTATAGAAAGTCTCTTGGAATGTTTGATTAATGTTATCATGCTTTAATCTTAGCTAGGCTTATGAGATAACAGTTGAGTTTAATCATGTCTATGGCAGGATAGTAAAAACATTTGCTGTATGATTGCTGCAGGTTTTTATAGAAATAATCCATTTTTTGATTGTAAAATAAAATTGAGTCCACTAAGTATTTCAAATTGGTTCACAAAGAAGTTGAGCAAAATTTAGTTTTTATAGAGAATCTAATTTCTCCTACTGCAGCTCTTAAGTATAAAATGTATCAAGACAGTGTGACATAGAAGCTGAATGTGTTTGCTGCTCCTGAAACCTTTCATATGATGGAAAGTAAGTTTTCCTTTATTTCCTGATTGGGCATAATTGAATGGAAACTAAACTGGGACAGTATTGATCCAGATTGAGTGTGCACAAAGTGGGGCCAAAACCATTCATTATTAAGGAATACTTGGATGAAAATTCATACATTAAACAAGAAAGGTCTTGATAGTGGTTTGAAAAATAGAAGTTCATGAATTCTGTCAGAAATTGACTTCTGAGTGTAGAACCTGTTCCTCATCGGCTAAAGTTGCAGTGATCAAAATTACACAGGAACTTCCCTCAAATTCCTTGACATCAGGCTGTTCCTACCCCCCTTGGAGAAAGTGAAGACTGCAGATGCTGGAGATCAGAGCTGAAAATGTGTTGCTGGAAAAGCACAGCAGGTCAGGCAGCATCCAAGGAACAGGAGAATCGACGTTTCGGGCATGAGAAGAAGAAGGGCTCATTTCTGAAGAAGGGCTCATGCCCGAAACGTCGATTCTCCTGCTCCTTGGGTGCTGCCTGACCTGCTGCGCTTTTCCAGCAACACATTTTCAGCTCTGTTCCTACCCCCTTAAAGACTGGCGGCTTTTAAAATAGATAAAAACTGCTCAATGACTGTGAGATTCCTTTTCTTAATATCATTTCATGTTTTAGGAATTTTACTGTGGATCTGTTTGCTGAGATCAAAACATCACAGGCCTGCTGACTGTGCATGCACACAATATAAGGCTAAGTTCTGAAAATTAAAAGATAATTCTTTGTTTAGTACTTTATATGATAATTCTAAAATACTATTACTATTTGCTGGTTTATTAAAATGATCTGTTTACTGTGGATGTCAGCAAACAGATCCTCCTTTCTTATCAAGTTTATGGATTAAATACGCAAACGTGAATCCTTCATCCCTTATCTGCTTAGTGAGCTACGGCTCCCTCGCTAATATTGTCTTCATTGGGATTCTTCTCTCTCAGCTCAAACTGTCTCAATTAAAAATCCTTTTCTCTTTTTCTCTCCTGCTTCTTTTCTATATTTCTCTTTTTTGAAATCTCTCTATATTTTCTTCTCCTGCACCTCTCTTTCTTTCTCCTGCCTCTGTCTCTCATTCCTCAAATTCTCTCTTCTTTCTTTTGTTGGAATTCCAGTCCCAATCTTATCTGTTCTACTTTTAATTTACCTGTTTTAATATTCTCTGCTTTCATCTCTGAGTAATTCACTTTTTTTTTGCATTTTCTGTTTTTCTGTGTTTCAGTTGGAAAACACCTCTGAGTGCCTAGCCAAGTCTTTTAATTCTTACAAAGATAATATATTTGGTTTTAAAGTTACTTCATCCTTTATCATGACAGCATTGACATAAAGCGCTGAGATGTCTACATTTAATGTCACAGGGTCAAGAGATGCTTTTTGCTGATTACCTTTAAAAATAGTTTTTGGAAGAACAATTTATTTTTCCACTCCATGTCTTTTGTTCATCTCCTAGTCTGTATCAGTTGAGCCTGAATTTTGTGAGAGGGGTGAATTGGCTACCTTCATTTTAATTGTCCTTGTCAAACATTTAAAGTCCATTTTTGCCACAATTATAACATCTGCCTTTACTGATACAACCTTTCGTTGATCAATCTTCTTGTTATTGCTGCCATGAGGTTTTGCATTGGTGATTCTGTCCTGCACAGTGAAAACATAGTCCCTTCAACAATACTGTGTCTGGTCTTAGTGGCATCCAGATCTCTGCCATGCCCAAGAGTGATTATTATCTGACTCTCAGGAGTTTCAATAAACTCTTCTTTTACAGATTCGCTACATGATACAGCTCTCTAGAACAAAGTATCCAACCTCTCCTCAAAATTACAACAGTTTGTGACTGCTGATGTCAGTGTTATATTATCAAATCATTAACATATATACTCTCATTGCTCTTTCCAAATCACTCCTGGTGTTCCAATTGATTCCATTTTCCCTGTCGCATCATAGTAACTCTTCCAGTGTTCTTTTGAAAGTCAGTTCACTCATGTTTTACTCAGTCTTCTTCATATCCTCAAACAAACCACCAGCTACAAGATCTCTTCCAGCAACTCCTTGATTCTTAAATCTCCAAAAGATCCATCTGTTCTCGCTTTGTTTCAATTGGAAAATGACTGTTACAATCATCTTGCTTTTTCTGCTGTGGTTTATCTGCTTCATATGCCCAGTAGTATCTCTCCCTATTGCCCTCCATTGTCTCTGAATCCAACTGGGACGAGCCCAGATTTTCACCACAACAGAGACTTTGAACTGGCAAATAATTGTCAGTGCTGTTAAAGTGTCAGAAAAACTGTCACAGAATTGGCAACGCATTCTCAAAGACAAGAATGTATTTTCATAGGAGATTAGTTGATGGAATTTCAGTATTGATTTTTTAAAAAATCAATTAGTGTATTTTTAAAAATTGTAACATCAAGTCAGCATTCCCTCATGAGATTTACCAGTGGTCAATACGAAGTGAGTTGGCACTGATGGATAGAACAATGGAAGTGGAAAAAACAAGACGGTAGTGATGTGAAGACTGGTTTGATGTGAGTTGACTTAAAATTGTCATATAAAAGGCCAGGGTGATGGGTACACAGCCATAGGTTGTGATAAGGAAAATGAGAGGGAATGGGCAGTATGTTGAGGGGCATATGGTGCCACAGGTGATTTTGGGGGCATGAACATGTTCGAGAGGAGAGTGGCATTGAGACATGGGGTTGAAATGGATAGGGGGTCCAGAGTGTGGAGAAGATGTAAGGGCTGAGGGCTAGAGGGATATTTATAGATTTGTTATTTTTTAGTAAATATGTATTATTAATTGCTATTGATTTCACAGTCTGAATGATGTGAGGTCTTCATCTGTCAGGTAAACAATGTCTATAAGTATTACAAATTTCTTTTGTTGAGATAAAGCAGTGAATTGTTTCATAATGTTAATGCAAATATGAGGTTCAGATAAGTTGCCATAGATTTTGAGCTTTGAAGCTTCAGATCCTGTAATAGCTATATTCCTGATACTACAAAGACAGAGGAGGAGGAATGACCATGAGGAACCATGGCTGTGTGAAAGGAATGAAAGCTAGAACGTAATAGAAATTGGGATTACTGCGAAGTATTGAAGGGCTGGCTGGATTTTAACTGCGTACATGTGTATCTGCACCATAACACTATGCAAGCAAATGAGAAAAAGATAATTTTGTTAAAATGTTAAAACAAAGCTGTAAATATTATGGTATGCTGCTGACTGTCTCTTTCCAGTATTTAATTTGCATTACTTTCCCTCATCTTACTCTTTGATTATATTTCCCATCTACCTCTTAGATTTTGGGTGTAATTTAACTTCAATTGTGAGACCTACATCAATTAAAATTATGGGCTGATTTCGAGACAGAGCCATTCTAAATGCTTTCAGCAGTTCTGATTATTTACAAGATCTATTACAGGTACAAATATGTTTTCACAAGTTGTTTAATTAGCTACTCAACAAGTACAAACTGTTTATGCATTTGCTTAGAGTATGTTATGTTCTCTCTCAGTGATTAACTATCATCTCAAATGTTCAAACTGTTACATATCAAAAGACCAAAACGACTCTCACACTACAAAACTCAATAGAGAACATCATTCTGAAGTTTTACACGCAAGAACACATAGACCTGTTAAATGTGTTGAATCCAAGACTCAAACAATTTGAAAGGTAGCTGCCGTTGAGTACTTACTTCAAAAAAACATTGTTAGTTCTGTTTACATCAGTCTGCACCATAAAACAGAAGAATATGGACATTTTTCTCACAGAAAATATTGATAACTATTCGCAAGCAGACTGAATAGAATTTAATTCCTCACTTTTCTAACTTTGTAAAATTTAATAATTGTTGAAAATACCTCAATCAAACATCTGATTCCCATATCCTCATTTGCACCAAATACTGCACTGTGCACTCATTAGCTGGCATCAGATCTAAGTTTAGTTAGGTCTTGACTTAAATACTTCCTTTGTTTTCAAGTGTCACTGTGACCTCAGTCCTCCCTATCTGTGTAATCTCCTCTAGCCTACCAATCCTCTACGATCTCTGCTCTCCTCCAATTCTGACCTCGTGTGCACCTCAGATTTTAACTGCTCCAATTTTGTTGGTTACCCCTTCAGCTTCCTCACACCCAAGTTTTGATATTTTCTCTCTAAAACTTCCCGACTCTCTTTCTTCCTTTGAGAGACTTCTAACAATCCCTTGTAATTATTGTAATCTGATTTAAAATTTATTGGTGTCATCTCTTAACTGACGTAGAAAATTCTTGTATAAATGAAATGGCCAAATGATGAATTCTAAATTTATTTTCATATGTAAGCAATCTTTTAAAGCCACAGTCGTCATACTAATGAATATTGATAAAGGAGAATGGGACAGAATTTTGAGCAAAATCGAAAAGGCATATTCACTACTCTAAACTATAGGGCTGTACATTGGATCACAGTTAGATTAATTTCCAGGCAAAATGGACATAAAATGGACACATAAGTTAAACATGTGTACCATTTTGATAAATATCTCTGCATGGTTGTCCAAGACAAGCAGTTGAAACAAACGTTCGCTCTGTTACATATGAAAATTGAAGGTCCAACAACTGCTGCAACCCTTTTTCAATTTTATTTGTGATTCTACATCACATGCCACACAATCCATATAATTCATATTCTCAGGCACTTGAAACTAAATCAGTGATCATCTAAAAGGACCTCATGAAGCTATCACCAGGGGGATAAGTACTAATGTTTTCACAATCCGTATTAAAGGAATATACCTTTCGAATTCAACCATAAATTCACAGATTACTGCCAGCAATTGCAGAGAACTTTGGGTCTTATCCCTGCCTCCCCCCACTACGATCTTGGCCATTAGCTTTTCTGGTGACCACTGTGCCTCCTCAGACCAAAAGGTTATCTTTGCTTTGTAGCAGATTCTCTGTAGATATGTGAATATATTGAGAAGAAACTGGTGCATGTATTTTCTTTCAAGGGGGTCCCATACTGTTGGAGGTTGTACCTTTCTAGAAGGTTACATTAAATCAAAGTCCTCATCAGCACTATTTTAATAGTGTACGGTGTTCATGCCAGTATTCTGGACAATATTGCTTGCTGAGGTGAAAGTGAGGACTGCAGATGCTGGAGATCAGAGCTGAAAAATGTGTTGCTGGAAAAGCACAGCAGCTCAGGCAGCATCCAAGGAGCAGGAGAATCGAAGTTTTGGGCATAAGCCCTTCTTCAGGAATGAGGAGGGTATGCCAACCAGGCTAAGATAAAAGATAGGGAGGAGGGACTTGGAGGAGGGGTGTTGGGAATGCGATGGGTAAAAGGAGGTTAAGGTGAGGGTGATAGGCCAGAGAGGGGGTGGGGGCAGAGAGGTCGGGAAGAAGATTGCAGGTCAAGAGGGCGGTGCTGAGTCCAAGGGTTGGGACTGAGATAAGGTGGGGGGAGGGGAAATGAGGAAGCTGGAGAAATCTGCATTCATCCCTTGTGGTTGAAGGACCAAGTCCCTCCTCCCTACCTTTTATCTCAGCCTGCTTGGCACACCCTCCTCGTTCCTGAAGAAGGGCTTATGCCCGAAACGTCGATTCTCCTGCTCCTTGGATGCTGCCTGACCTGCTGCGCTTTTCCAGCAACACACTTTTCAATATTGCTTGCTGAAGCAACATGATTCAAATGCATAACCAGGTCATTATTGTTAGTGGAATATTGCTCTGTGGAATATGTTTGCTTTGTCTCCGACACTACAAAATTTTTAAATTCAAAAGTACATCTTTAAAAGGACAGTATTTGTGCTCATTTTTAAGATTGTGGAATGCATTGTATAACTACAAAGTTTCGCTTTACAGTTTATAACCAGAAATATACAAGACGTTTCACTATTGCTGTTAAACTTCAAAACGTTTTATCTTACTTTGCTGAACATGTCATTCGCTGAATTACCAAATAGTATGACATTGCTTCATTGAGCAGATTCACTTAATCCAATTTTTCAAACTCGCATTATTTCAGGAATCAATCTATACATCACTGTTGACAGGTGCCTCACTGAAAAAAAATCGATGTTTGATTATTTTATAAGTTAATTTTTGTATCTGTTAAAGATCTTTTGATGGCTGATTGCAATCTCAGTCAGACTGTCAACTTACTCTTCACACATCGGATTATATGTCAGACTGATATGGCTTTCGATATTTTCAAATTTTCTATTTAGTTACACACACAAATCACTAAAGATTCTATGCTTCATCTTCTTACATGAAGTTAGCATTATGATAAATGGCTTTTTTTTTCAAAGAAATGTTACTTACTTTCGATTAGTGAGGCAACATGCAATATGTTTACCCACTTTGGAAAAAGAATTATCCAACTGTAGATTGATGACAAAGTGTAATTGATGACATATATTTAAAGGAAGAAACAGAAAGCATTATGCACTATTTTACTTTCTTAATGACGTGGAACATTGTGCAGCCTGCTAAATGATGGGGAAATTTGTAAAAGTGTCACAGAAATAGTTTGTCATGAGACAAAAGGAAGAGCAGACTACAAATATATTTATTGAATGGCTTCAATGTTCTAACGCAGAAGTGCTCTGAAGTCTTTGTGAATGACATAGTCATATTCTTGTGCAATAATCATATTCTTTTGCATTTCACCAAGAATGTTACAGACATCCACTTTAAAATGTTGCATGTCTAGGTTTTAAGCATTCTGAAACAGCTTTATCTCATGGTCCCCTCACTTGTACATCTAGAGATAGAATGTCAAATTATTCAACCTATCGTTATCGCAGCTCAAGCTTATGCAGGGGAAACTGTCATTTCACTTTGCAAAGAAATGTAATATCTTTGACTGTAGTAATTATACTGAAACTTAATGGATTATACAACTGTATGAAAAACATGGATCTTCAAGATGTCAGAATTATCTCACATTTTGTTCAACTGATACTTAACTAAATTCAATTCATGCTGTAAATTAAGATGGCCTACCTAACACTTTTACCAGGCTATTAACTTGCACTATTAAAAGACACAGATGCAAAGATAAAGAGACAAAAAGTACTTGGGATTAATAGTTAATTGTTTGCTCATATGATTATTTAATGTAGAAAATTAAAATATATACTCAAACCCATAAGTATTCTTGTTGGAAAACTATGTTTTGTTACACTTTTCACAACATTTATCCCAAAAAAGCAGAAAAGCATGAAAGATGCGACTCCAATGCTGCTGCCATCCTATGTGAGAGTACTTCTCCTGCACTGACATTGCTGCACTAATTTCCAATCTATTAATCTTGACCAAACTACTTCCCACATTCTCCCATGATGTTGCTTGCTATGATTTAATCCTCATCATTTTCCTTATCCTTTTTTCCAAAATGATTTCTCCTGTATGGTATCCTATCACTTCAGATACTGGCTGAAATTGACTGGTACAACAACTCTTCTCAATCAGTTGAGATTGCATCGCACTGCAGGAGGTCACTAAATCACCAAGTGTTTCAAAACAGAAACCGTGGGACTCGATCAGCACAAATGGTGGTCTCTTCTCTCTCTCTACTGACAACACAAAATAGATGGGTGTCAGTTTAGAATTGATATGGTTACCATGCTGAAGGACAGATTGCAATAGAAGACCTTGTGTGCTGGATCTGGTATCTTATTTAGGAGAGAGAATTATGCCCAGCAATGCTCCAATTAAAGTTGTCATTAATAGTGAAGATTGACAGCATTCACAAACAGACAAATCTGTGCTTGGACCTATCAGTGTTTTATTATATGTAGACAGCATTTTCACAACTAACTAATTAATGAAGTCAGTGCTGAGAAATGATTGTACTAAAATTCACTGATTTCCCTTGCAAGGGAAACATTCTAAGACTACTTCAAAATACGATTGCAGATTGAAAAGCTAAAAGTCCAGTGAGGATTTTGGCAGGAATTTCAAACAAAATGGGAGAAGTTCTCCTGCTAAGTTTCCCGAGCACACTAGTTTCCATGCAGCTTCAACCCCGATATTTTCTTCATGACAACACTTTATTTTAGGTTTAATGCATACAACATGCACTCAGAAAATCACATTTTGCTTATGATGTTCTAAGTCAAGGCACTGCATTGCAGAAAATACTAGAAAGAAACAAGATAAAAAATCTCACAGAAACTGTGAAATAAATATTTTTGACTATATTTTGGAATATATGTGCATATCCAGTCACAGAGTCATAGAGTCATGGAGATATACAGCACAGAAACAGACCCTTCGGTCTAAATCGTTCATGCCGACCAGATATCCCAATCTAATCTAGTACCACAAGCCAGCGTCCGGCCCATAACCCTCCAAATCCTTCCTATTCAGAGAACCATCCAGATGCCTTTTAAATGTTGTAATCGTACTGGCCTCCAACACTTCCTTAGGCAGCTCATTCCATACACGCACCGCCCTCTGCATGAAAAGGTTGCCTTGAGGTCTCTTTTATATCTTTACCCTCTCACCCTAAACCTCTGCCCTCTAGTTCTGGACTCCCTGACCACAGGGAAAAGACTTTGCCTATTTACCCTATCCATGCCCCTCATAATTTTGTAAATCTCTATAAGATCACCCCTGAGCCTCTGACGCTCCAGGGAAAACAACCCCAGCCTGTCCAGCCTCTCCCTATAGCTCAAATCCTCCAACTCTGGCAACATCCTTGCAAATCTTTTCTGAGCCCTTTCAAGTTTCACAACATCCATCTATTGGAAGGAGACCAGAATTGAAAGCACTATTCCAAAAGTGGCCTAACCAATGTCCTGGACCTCACAACTCCTGTACTCAGTACTCTGACCAATAAAGGAAAGTATACCAAATGCCTTCTTCACTATCCTATCTACCGGTGACTCCACTTTCAAGAAGCTATGAAACTGCACTCCAAGGTTTCTTTGTTCAGCAACACTCCCTCGGACCTTACCATTAAGTGTATAAGTCCTGCTATGATTGCTTTCCCAAAATGCAGCACCTCACATTTATCTAAATTAAAGATTCATCTGCCACTCCATCAGCCCAGTGTTCAGAGATAATTCAGTTCCATATCTGTATTTAACAGAAAACATCAGGAAAATAGAAATGTCAAATATATCTTCTATGCAAAATATCAATGCAAGTCTTATTATCAAACATTGTACTTTGAAATATATGATTGATTGTTTTATTCAGTGATGGTTCCTCCTTTTTCAACATGATGTAACAACTAGTAATATTTTATTGATTTCAGTGCAAACAAATGAAAAGGAAGGCATTTGGCACAAGTATTAATAGCACATTATAAAATATGACATGGATGCGTTATTCCCACTTGACAATCTTATTTTCCTGTTGTCCTGTCTTTTACTTTCACATTTGCTTCTTAATTGGAAAGTCAAGTTTTTTCCTTATTTAAGATATACATAAGAAACAAATTACCATGATGAAAATATTATGCTTTTGCTTTTAGTTTGACTTATGGTTAATGCTTGAAAACAAAGGGTTAATATTTTTTGAAATTTTGGAATGGCATTTGTTTTCAAGTGAGATTCGCAGTGCCTAAACTGCCTTTGGCAATCTTACACTCTTCATTTCATTAATTATGCGACTGGCTTCTGTTATGGAACAGATGAAGGCCTCAAGATATAGCCTAGACCCTAACCTTTTCTTATTTTTAAAGACAAGTGTAAGGTGTTGTGTTCCAGATACAAATCAATTGGTCAAGCGATGAGGCTTGAAGCAAAACACACTTTATTCTTATACTACGGTCAAAATACAAACAAAAGAAAGAAGAATTGCAATGAATTAACTCTATTGAAAAGCGGAACAAAAATAGATTATTTAACTTTTAAACAGGAACTGTTCCAAGATGGTAACTCACCCAAAGCAAAGGCAAATTCAGTAAAATAGATTGTCTCACATGTAATTCTCCAGTCCAGAAGGAAACAACATCAAGCGAAAATTCTGGGAGAGAGAGAGAGAAAACTCAAGTATTTTGCTGTCTCAGGGAGAGATGTATAGCAGCTTCCAAAACCCAACAGCTACTAAAAGTTAAACTAAAATCCTCGGTCTGTGGGAGCTTGACCCCACCCTTTCATGCTGGTTCTATTGTTCCAACTGAAAAAAAAATCCAAGGAATCACATGTTGTTTATTGTATTGGCTTGGAACCCACTGCTTTTCACCTCTGTCTCAACCTCTCTTCATAAAAAAAATGACAAATACACCTCTGAAATCACAAGTATCATCACATCTTCTTCAACACCTATCTCAGGGAATTGTGGAACAGGAAATATGGAAGTACTTATCACTGCCAGGACATCCACAGAACTTGGAACATTTTTATTCCTCTTACAGGATGTTGCACCATAGGTAAGGTCAATATTTGTAATCCATCCCAGGTGCCCTTGAAAAGATGATGGTGAAGCATTGTAGTCTGCACTGTGCAAGTGCACTCTCGGAGCTGTTAAGAAGGGAATTTCCATGATTTTGACACATCAACAGTGAAAGAGCAGAAGTATAGTTCCAAGTCAAGATCCTGCGTGGCTTCGAGGAGAACTTGAGATGGTGGTGTTCCTTGCATTTGCCACCCTTGAGCTTTGATGTGTTAGGGATTATGTGGTTGAATGGTCTTGTTGGAGTAGGCTTGGCATATTGTTGTAGTGATACTGTACACTGCTGCCCCTGTGTCATTGTAAAAGGAGAGAATGTTTAAGCTGATGGATGGAGTTCCGATCAAACAAGCTCCTTTATCCCTCTGTTGTTGGCGCTGAACCTAATTGGGAGAGTGGAAAATCATCTGATAGTGCTATGTACATTATGGAGAGACTTTGGGAATTCAGGAGTTTCTCCACTGAATTTCCAACTCTGACCTGCTGTTGCAGGTACACAAACAAAATCAAAAATCGTTGCAGAAACACAGCAAATCCTGGGGGTAATTTGTAGAGAAAAGCCAGAGTTATCATTTTGAACCCAATGACCTTCTTCTTTGCTGCACTGTTGATTTGGAAGATCAAATTAAGCTCTGGTCAATGGTTACACCAGGATATTATTCCTCTTGGCCTTAAGACGTCAATAAACATAACAGTTGTATGGAAAGTTGATATTAAAAGTGCTGCTGAAGTGAAACTGAGCATCACAACTTGCTTATATCAGTCCCATTTCAACTGCAGTGACAGATTGTACATTTTACCCAATCATTTGATCTAAAACTACATAGGACATCACAGAACAGACCACTCAGCCCAACCATCCTCTATTACCTCCTCTATCATATCTTTGACTAGCATTCTCTTAAATGCAACTGTACAATTCACTTTAGCTGCACTCTGTGGTGGTGAATCCTGCATTCTCCTATGGCTTTGAATAAAGAGATTTCTTCTGAAATCCCTCTTCAATTTCTTGGTGACTACTTTTATACAATGGCTTATAGTCATGTTTTTTTTTCTGCAGAAGAGAAAGCAGTCTCTCTATTCATGTAGCCTTGTCAACATTTTTCATAGTTTGAAAGATCTGTATTATGTCACTTCTTAGCTTTCTTTCTTCAAGACAAAACAGACTCTGGCTGTCAATACTTTCCTAAATTGTACACCCCCACATTTCTGATGTCATTCTTATAAATCTATGCTGTGCCCTGTTCAGTCTCTTGTATTATTTTTTACACTATGGTGACAAGGACTGCACACAATACTCCAAATGTCGTCTAACCAAAGTTAAATGCAGATTTAGTGAAACTTCCTGGTTTTGAAATTCTGTTCCTCAAGAAATAAAGTCTTGTGCTTGGCTTGCATTTTTAATGCTGAATTGGCTGATTGCTGTGTCAATAACTGGCACAGTGGCTCAGTGGTTAGCACTGCTGCCTCACAATATCAGGAACCTGGGTTTGATTCCCACCTTGGGCAACTGTCTGTGTGGAATTTGCACATTCTCCCCGTGTCTGCCTGGGTTTCCTCTGGGTGCTCTGGTTTCCTCCCACAATCCAAAAGATGTGCAGGCCAGGTGAATTGACCATGCTAAATTGCCCATATTGTTAGGTGCATTAGTCAGGGGTAAATATAGTTTAGGGGAATGGGTCTGGGTGGGATACCTTTTGGAGGGTTTGTGTGGACTTGTTGGGCCAAAGGGCCTGTTTCCATACTGTAGGGAATCTAATCAATCTCTGAGGTTTTTGTTCCTCTTCACCACCCAGACTGGTACAATCTCACGAATATGACCTTCCTATTCTTTCTGTGCTCTCTCTTATTTAGTGATGTTAAACGTAATTTGCAAACTAAGGAATATTTTCAATCTTTATTATTTCATCGGATACAAGCAACACTGGCAGGTCCATCATTTGTTCTCTACAACTAATTGTCCTTGAACTGTGAGATTTGCTGTGCCATTTCAGAATGCAGTTAACTTGCAATTACATTTTTTACATCTCAAGTCATGCGTAGAAGGCCAGGCCAGATAAGGATGACAGATTTCCTTCGCTAAAAGGTATTAGTTAACCCAATGAGTTTTTGCAACATCACAATGGTTGTCAAGGTCACCAGAAATTATTTTTCAATTGCTGATTGTTTTTCTTTAATTAAATTTAAATTCCACCAGCTGCCATGATGAAATTTAAGCCCAAATCCCAAAACATCAGCCTTGTCTTTGGATTATTATTTTTGTGAAATTTCCACCTCACCTTAAATCATATATATTCTGAATACTGTCCTTTCCTAAACAGATGGCATTATATCTTTATTTTAATAACTGCCTACAAATACAATGAAACAAAACTGTGCTCCAGAAATTAGTTGTAATGAGTTGTACCAGTATATTTCTATTAACAGTCTTCTTACAGAACAGAATATTCCATTGGAAATTATGCATTTTGATATTAAGATTGTCATGTTGAATTTATAGCTGTACCTCATCCACATCCGCATACACAATTATCTTGAGATTTGTGGCATAAATTCAGTTCTGATAGATAAGGCACTTATAAACATCTTTATTAAGAGTCAGTAGCAGTGAATTGACAGTATTGATTCAGACCTATGTTCAATATTAATTTTAAAATGTATGTTTGTAAATTGAAAGTCTTGACCTGATGAAAAAATTGCTTTCTGCAGCTCAGTATTTGAAGTGACAGCAAGTTCCAGAATTTAAATTCCACCTTTGTCAACTGCACGTCCTGTTGAAACAATATTGTCTTCCATTCTCTTGTATGCATACAACTTTGAACAAGAATCATACAGTGGTATATTTGAAATAATAATCACAAAATTCTTAATGATATAGTATTCCAAGGAGATTAATAGAAATTATTGAAACCTCTTGATTGCTACAAAGCTCTTTGTTTTATGAAAAAAGAACATATTTTATATCTTTTGCTTCCTTTATAGATTTCAAATGAATAAAGTTGCCATTTGTGAACTGAGTGGCAGTTTATTGCATAATTTTAATACTGCTATTACAATATGCAAATATGCCTATTTGAAGTCTTAAAATCTTTGCACATTAATTCTCTGAACATGTGTGAGAGGTTTCCATACAAACGTTTATGTCTCTGGCATCCCACTTAATGTATTCTCCTATTTGCCATCAGCAGAAGTTCTCACCACTGTCTGCACATCCTGATATTCCTGGTGGTGATGACATGTTTATAAAACAATTGTGCATGAGGTCAACTGCTAGCAGGCTGGAGCTACCAGCACAGTCTTCATCATTTGCTCCAGGTACGTCAAGACAGGGACAACTGGTGCCCAATTTTGTAAACAGAAACTTGGAGGTTCTGATGGATGGGGTGTGCAGAGGAGGTCCATTCACTTCCCTTTGTACCTCAAAAAAAATAAATGTTTCCCCAAAGTGTAAAAGAGTTCCTCAGTCTAAAAACTTCGAACAGATCAGTTATCATAACAGTTAGCAGAACAGTTTATTTTGCTAATTGATAAAACATCCTAAGGTAAACAAAAACCCATTCATGCTGTCAAAGTTGTTCTTGCAAACTGTTATAAAATAAATCACCATGGCTGCAGAAGTTATTACAAATTAATCATCAACCTGAGACACACACAAAGTCCATATATTATAAACCCAAACTTAATTTCAACAATGTTAAAAGAAAGACATGGAGCAGAGAGTTCATATCACACAGGTGTTAGGTGCCAAAATAAATGGACAGGTCCATGAGTGTGCTCTGAAATGTGAGTGACTGCTCTCCAAGATGGAAGTCCAGAGGAGCAAGTGGTGAGCACAGGTCACCAGGTAACACCTCTGACTTTCATGTCAGGACTTGACATGACAGGACTGTTCGGCAGATGGGAGAATGGGGAACTGCAGATAAATGAGGTGAGATTATGAGATATTCATGCATGCTAATGAATGCATTTTGCTAATTCATATCAAAATTTAGGTCTTTCATTTAGTTAGACATTGGGATTTTTTTTCCCTCAATGTTGAAAATTTCTTTGCTGGTCATCTCAAATGGATTACCAAAATTTCTTGCCAATGCTCAGTACCTGAGAAAATTCTACCCCATGGTCATCCATGCTTGCTTTTTGCTCTACAATTATTTAATTCATTGAATTTAAGTCCTCTCAGCTGCCAGGATGGAGTGGAACTCATATTCCTCAAGCAGTGACTGAAGCCTTTGGATCACTCACCGCGTAACAAGAACATGATGCTATTCTTGTTGTTATAGAAATACTTTGGCTGCACTAATTGTGAGCCCCCTTTGGTGATGCAGTGAGAACACAAATGCACAAGCACAGCTTGACACTGGAACAGCAGCTAAGTAATTCCTCATGCATCACATGTGACATCAGTTCCGTCCCTCACATCATCGCTGATGTCACACGCTCAGTGACTTCCACCACCCCTACTGCCGTGTCTGCCACCACTTCCGCCCCCACCAACACCACTCACCTGCATTCTGCTGACACGCCCCCCACAGATCCCACTGTCACCATTCCCGGCCCCCAGAACCCTAAGGGGAACACCACCCTTGCTCATGACTCCACCCCCATTCCCCCCACCATCACACCCACTCCAGTAACTGGCTCTGCCCACATCTCCACTTCACACCCACACCAGATCCCAGCTCCCTGCCCTGCCGAGTTTTAACCATCCCTCCAGATCTTCCCCTCACTGAGGACAAACAATCAGTCCTCAGCAAAGGACTCACCTTCATCCCCCTCCGTCCACGCATCAATAAATTTAATACACACCATGACATCGAACACTTCTTCCACCTCCGAGCTTACTTTCACAATCAGGACTCCCGCCCACCTTCCGAGGAGCCCTTTGCCCACCTCCAACACACTGCATCCACCTGGACACCCCGCGCTGGCCTATTACCTGCCCTCGACCTCTTCATTTCCAACTGCCGCCGGGACATTAACCGCCTCGACCTGTCTACTCCCCTCCCCCACTCCAACCTCTCACCCTCACAACATGCAGCCCTCCAATCCGTCTGATCCAATCCCGACCTCACCATCAAGCCAGCAGATAAAGGGGGCACAGTGGTAGTCTGGCGCACTGACCTCGACACCGTTGAAGCCAAACGCCAACTCAAGGACACCTCTTCCTACCGCCTCCTCAACCATGACCCCAGCCCCCATCACCAAACCATCATCTCCCGGACTATACAGAACCTCATCACCTCAGGAGACCTCCAACCCACAGCTTCTAACCTCATAGTCCGGGAACCCCGCACTGCCCGGTTCTACCTCCTTCCCAAGATCCACAAGCCTGACCACTCTGGCCGACCCATTGTCTCAGCATGCTCCTGCCCCACTGAACTCATCTCTACCTACCTCGACACTGTCCTATCCTCCCTAGTCCAGGAACTCCCCACATACATTCGAGACACCACCCATGCCCTCCACCTCCTCCAAGACTTCCGTTTCCCCGGCCCCCAACGCCTCATTTTCACCATGGATATCCAATCCCTCTACACCTCCATCCGTCATGACCCGGGCCTCCAAGCCCTCCATTTTTTCCTCTCCCAACATCCCCAACAGTACCCTTCCACCGACACTCTCATTCGTTTGGCCGAACTGGTCCTCACCCTTAACAATTTCTCCTTCGAATCCTCCCACTTCCTCCAGACCAAAGGGGTAGTCATGGGCACACATATGGGCCTCAGCTATGCCTGTCTCTTTGTTGGCTATGTAGAACAATCGATCTTCCGTAATTATACCCGCACCACTCCCCACCTCTTCCTCCGCTACATTGATGACTGCATTGGTGCCATCTCGTGCTCCCGTGAGGAGGTTGAGCAATTCATCAACTTCATCAACACATTCCACCCTGACCTTAAATTTACCTGGACCATCTCTGACACCTCCCTCCCCTTCCTGGACCTCTCCATCTCCAGACGACCGACTTGACACCGACATTTTTTACAAACCCACCGACTCCCACAACTATCTGGATTACACCTCTTCCCACCCTACCTCTTGCAAAAATGCCATCCTGTATTCCCAATTTCTCCGCCTCCGCCGTATCTGCTCCCAGGAGGACGAGTTCCACCACAGAACACACCAGATGGCCTCCTTCTTTAGAGACCGCAATTTCCCTTCCCACGTGGTTAAAGATTCCCTCCAACGCATCTCGTCCACATCCCACACCTCTGCCCTCAGACCCCACCCCTCCAACCGTTAGAAGGACAGAACCCCTCTGGTGCTCACCTTCCACCCGACCAGCCTTCGCATAAACCAAATGATCCGCCGACATTTCCGCCATCTCCAAACAGACCAACCGCCAAAGATATATTTCCCTCCCCACCTCCGCAAAGATCGTTCCCTCCGTGACTACCTGGTCAGGTCCACGCCCCCCTACAATCCACCCTCCAATCCTGGCACCTTCCCCTGCCATCGCAGGAAATGCAAAACCTGCGCCCACACCTCCTCCCTCACCTCTATCCAAGGCCCTAAAGGAGTCTTTCACATCCATCAAAGCTTTACCTGCACATTCACTAATATCATTTATTGTATCTGTTGCTCCCGATGCGGTCTCCTCTACATTGGGGAGACTGGACACCTCCTAGCAGAGCGCTTTAGGGAACATCTCCGGGACACCTGCACCAACCAACCACACCGCCCTGTGGCTCAACATTTCAACTCCTCCTCCCACTCTGCCGAGGACATGGAGGTCCTGGGCCTCCTTCACTGCCGCTCCCTCACCACCAGAAGCCTGGAGGAAGAACACCTCATCTTCCGCCTCGGAACACTTCAACCCCAGGGCATCAATGTGGACTTCAACAGTTTCCTCATTTCCCCTTCTCCCACCTCACTCCAGTTCCAAACTTCCAGCTCAGCACTGTCCCCATGACTTGTCCTACCTGCCTATCTTCTTTTCCACCTATCCACTCCACCTTTCTCCCTGACCTATCACCTTCATCCCCTCCCCCACCTATTGTACTCTATGCTACTGTCTCCCCAACCCCACCCTCCTCTCGCTTATCTCTCCACGCTTCGGGCTCTCTGCCTTTATTCCTGATGAAGGGCTTTTGCCTGAAACGTCGATTTTACTGCTCCTCGAATGCTGCCTGAATTGCTGTGCTCTTCCAGCACCACTAATCCAGAAACTGGAACAGCAGCTGTCTGGATCAAAGATGGAGGTGCCCATATAATTACACTGCAAGGTGGAATCAAACGCCTGAGCATTGACTCACTGAAATCAATGGACACTTCACCTCCTGCTGTGACGATCATTAAAAACATTTTGGTATGAAACTTAGAACTTTGAAAGAAGTTCTTGAAAAGCTGATTTCTGCACAGAAATATCTCCATGCATTTATATTTCCATTGATACTGAATGGAAAGGGCTGGCTTCACATCATCGGTTCCTCAAGTGTATGATCGACCTTCTGTCAGATTAATAGGTTTCTGTTGTCTGTGTGTTTCAAAAAGGAAATGCTTCTGTAAACATTGAAATCCTGATAAAACTTGACAGATTTCCAGAAGAACCTTTGGGCACAGAATGGGTTATCTGTGTGAATGGGTGCTAATAAGAAGAAATCTCGTCAGATCAAGTTTAACAGACTGTTCATAATGGCAACAAAAATAGAAGTTGCGGGAAAAGCTAAACATGTCTGACAGTATCAGAGAAGAGAAATCAGAGTTGACGTTTCAGGTCCGGTGACACTTCCTCAGAATTCCATCATGACATCCACACATGCAACAAATGCAACTTGGTGAAGGCTACATTGTGGCAGAGTGACACCATGGCCCTCCTTTTGTACATTCATGGGATCCAGTGGCTATTGTACTGGCTATTGATGTGTTTGGGCTAATTGTTCCAAAATATTTTTGAAGTGAAGAATGTGTTGGAAAAAGGTTGGATAATCAAAGACTTAGATGAACTATAAGTGTGTAAGTCTTTAGATGCTCATTCACAGATATGCAAGCTAATACATAAAGAAAATGTCTTGCTCTAAAATGAAAAAGAAAGTTAAAAATCACACAACACCAGGATTTAGTCCACAGGTTTATTTGGAAGCACTAGCTCTGCAGCAGTTGGACTTTAACCTGGTGTTGTGTGATTTTAAACTTTGTGCACCCCAGTCAAACATCGGCACCTCCAAATCATGAAAAAGAAAGGCTTAGATTCTAAAACCAAGTAAATATTACTGCAATACTGGAGTACTAGACAGCCCTCATTTAGATCTAGGTTTTCGGTTTTGGGAATTTCACATTGACACCCCCATGTTATGCATTTTAGCAAACTTTCCTGACAATACTTCAGTTTTCCCTGCTATACTTTTCTGATGTTCTCCACCACTAACCCTTTCAAATACATCTCACTGATCTCTCTGGCCTTTCTCTCTTTTCTCTGCTTAAGATGAGGTCAGCTGCCACATGTCTATGTACCTTACAGCCTCTCAGTCTGGTTCATTACAGACAGGAAAGAAAGATGGAAAATGTGAATCAAATGCCACCATTACATTCTAATTCCATATCTGTCCTTAGGATCCTTTACTGTTCCATAAAGTTCAACTTTGGATGTTCCACAATATGGGCATTCACTGAGATCCTGTTGTTTTCTATTTGTTCTGAATGACAAATCCAATTTCACTTGCATTTTCTGTTTGAATTTTGTATCTACTGCATTTGCAGATGTCTTACTCTTTCTTTAGTAGATTTTTCTTACTCTTTGTTCCACATTGATCACTTCTATAACTTGTCATGCTATTATTTGCACAATCTTTTGTCCTTTTAATATCTCTACATTTCCTCCTCAAGACCACTTAATTCTTTTCTGTGAAATGGTTTGCATGTCATTTAACTAGTTTCCCAGCTGTGATTTTTTGATCTCCTGATCCTCTTCCCACTTTATCTCCGGATCTTTCAGACTTCAGTTTGATTAGTTCAACAACGGTACATTGAAAATACAACAACTTGTTGTTTTTGTTCACAAATTCTGATCAACTATCTCATTCAAACCATTGCCTCTTTTGATCACTTGACTTCACTAAAAAACAGTAATTAGTAAAATGTTTTCAGATATTTTTCATCACAACAATATTTTGAATTAAAAAGCTTTCACTATGAAATATTTCAACTTAAACTAAAAAATGTAACTCTTCAATAATAAACATGTTAATTCACCCTATACAAATATACTGTGGTCAGGAGTTTCCATTTTTCCTGGCCTGCGATAAGTTTGTCTTCCAATCTTCAGCTTATTTCATTTGCAAGTGGTTTCAGTGGTGACTGAAAATGGCAAATCATGTTTGAAGGGCTTAAAGGTTCTGTCTTCATCGTTTAGGCCATGACTCTGTGTTTTAATGATGGGTCACTGAACATTTTGCCCCAAGCAATCTGGGCTAAAAAGGATGTACTTCTCCCCTCTGAGGGCTAAAGAAACCATTGTATCAAAGTTGGCAGCGTGGACATCAGGTCCTCCCAGTAGTCACCAGCACAGTGGACCCAGTGTAGAAAGTGAATAAACAATCTCTTGTGTTCCATCGGGGTAACTGCTACCCTCTTATCACTGCAATCTCACACTCATAGGGACATCCCTCAGAACTATTCTACCAAAATGTCACTTGACATGTTGACACCACCATCCCATGATGGGCACTGAAGGGTTCATTCACAATACTGATGTTCCTCAAACACTTCCTCTGCACTGAAATTCCTACTGTCACATTCCCAGCAGTCTGAACCCTTGTCTGCCTCTTATTGCAGGATGAACAAAGACATAATAGAAGCGAGAGGGCCCAGACCTCCCCCATTAGAGGGTAATGTAATGTAGCTGGGGACTGGGTAGTTCTGCACCGATGGAAAGATCAGGATGGCAGGAACCAGTCTGGAACATTGTTGCCTGCTCTTCTCAGAAATGCAGTCAGTCACATACATTCATCCACCAACGGGATAGTGCATCTTTACCAGCTCACGTCCACTCATATGAGCTGTTAACAAACAGCAGGATGAAACTAGGCACAGCGACTAGCTAGAAAAATCCTGTGACAACACAGTGGCAAGGTTTTCACTTGCGATTCTAGCTAATCAGAACATAACTGTCTCACCTTGGTGTTTGCAAGAGCTCTCCTGGGCCTGTGGAAGGGTTCCCTCTTCAGCAGAGGAATCCTGCTTTTCCAACTTTTCCCATCCCAAGAAATCTTCCCTTGAACTATATTGTGGAGGATGCAGCAAGCACCATGACGTGAGACACTCTGTCTGGGATGTACCACATCAGAATGTCTGACTGGCCTCGGCTTCCGAATCCCACCTTGTGAGGTGCCATGGTACAACAGCCTTTAGTCGAAAAGGGTGGCATGGGAAAAGCACAGCCAGTCAGGCAGCATCTGAGGAGCAGGAGAATTGATGTTTTAGGCATAAGTCCTTCATGAGGAATGAAGGGCTTATGCCCAAAACATCAACTCTCCTGCTCCTAGGGTGCTGCCTGACTGCTGTGCTTTTCCAGCGCCACACTTTTCGTCTCTGATCTCAAGTATCTGTAGTCCTCACTTGCTCCTGACAGTCCTTGGTGTTTGTCACTGCCCTGGATGTGTCAAGGGGAGCTGAAAGATGCAGGGACTTAAGAGTGCTCCAGAATATCGGCATCATGAACATTCCCTGAATAACATGCACAGACCTATATTATCTGGCTCATGTTGTCAAAAATAAATTGAAAATTCATGGAGCATTCATCCTCTACTATTCAGGAGGACTGCTGGTTGTTGGAAGGGGACTCTGCTGTTTATATGGATGCATCTGCAGAAATCCTGCAATGGCAGAAAGGCCCTGGCTGACAGAATCTCAATATTTAGTCGGAGGGTAAAAAAAGAGATGAGCCTGAGCAGAAGACAAAGTGATCTACTTTTTAAACTTATGAGTGGTTGCCTATGACAGCTCGGTGGCACAGTGGTTCACACTGCTGCCTCACAGCGCCAGAGACCCGGGATCAATTCCCACCTCAGGCGACTGACTATGTGGAGTTTGCACATTCTCCCCATGTCTGCGTGGGTTTCCTTCGGGTTCTCCGGTTTCCTCCCACAGTCCAAAAATGTGCAGGTTAGGTGAATTGGCCATGCTAAATTACCCGTAGTGTTAGGTGAAGGGGTAAATGTAGGGGAATGGGTCTGGGTGGGTTGCGCTTCGGCAGGTCAGTGTGGACTTGTTGGGCTAAAGGGCCTGTTTCCACACTGTCAGTAATCTAAATCTAAATTTGTCTGACGAGCAGAGAAATATATGTCGTTGTCATCTTTCAGGCAACTGGGATGC